>NC_090935.1:27420775-27723805 GCF_040938575.1 Ambystoma mexicanum
TGAGTGTATGTTGAGATGTGGGGGTGGGGGAGTGTGTCGGATGTGTATGAATGTTTGTGTTTGAATGTATTTTGAGTGTATGTTGAGATGCGGGGGTGGGGGGGTGGCCGGATGTGTATGAATGTTTGTGTTTGAATGTATTTTGCGTGTATGTTGAGATGCGGGGGTGGGGAGTGTGTCGGATGTCTATGAATGTTTGTGTTTGAATGTATTTTGAGTGTATGTTGAGATGCGGGGGTGAGGGGGTGTCGGATGTGTATGAATGTTTGTGTTTGAATGTATTTTGTGTGTATGTTGAGATGCGGGGGTGGGGGGTGTCGGATGTGTATGAATGTTTGTATTTGAATGTATTTTGTGTGTATGTAGAGATGCAGGGGTGGGGGAGTGTGTCGGATGTGTATGAATGTTTGTATTTGAATGTATTTTGTGTGTATGTAGAGATGCAGGGGTGGGGGAGTGTGTCGGATGTGTATGAATGTTTGTATTTGAATGTATTTTGTGTGTATGTTGAGATGCGGGGGTGGGGGGGTGTCGGATGTGTGTCGGATGTGTATGAATGTTTGGATTTTAATGTTTTTTGTGTGTATGTTGAGATGCAGGGGTGGGGGAGTGTGTCGGATGTGTATGAATGTTTGTATTTGAATGTATTTTGTGTGTATGTAGAGATGCAGGGGTGGGGGAGTGTGTCGGATGTGTATGAATGTTTGTATTTGAATGTATTTTGTGTGTATGTTGAGATGCGGGGGTGGGGGGGTGTCGGATGTGTGTCGGATGTGTATGAATGTTTGGATTTTAATGTTTTTTGTGTGTATGTTGAGATGCGGGGGTGGGGGGGTGTGTCGGATGTGTATGAATGTTTGTATTTGAATGTATTTTGTGTGTATGTTGAGATGCGGGGGTGGGGGGTGTCGGATGTGTGTCGGATGTGTATGAATGTTTTGATTTGAATGTTTTTTGTGTGCTGTGTTGGGGGGTGGGGGTTCGGGTCTTTATGGGTGCATGTTTGTGTGTGTGCTGATTTGGGGGGTGGGGGGTTCGGGTCTGTATGGGTGCATGTTTGTGTGTGTGCTGAGTTGGGGGGTGGGGGTTCGGGTCTGTATGGGTGCATGCTTGAGTGTGTGCTGAGTTGGGGGTGGGGGGTTCGGGTCTGTATGGGTGCATGTTTGTGTGGGTGCTGAGTTGGGGGGTGGGGGGTTCGGGTCTGTATGGGTGCATGTTTGTGTGTGTGCTGAGTTGGGGGTGGGGGTTTCGGGTGTGTATGGGTGCATGTTTGTGGGCTGAGTTGGGGGTGGGGGGTTTGGGTCTGTATGGGTGCATGTTTGTGTGTGTGCTGAGTTGGGGGGTGGGGGTTCGGGTCTGTATGGGTGCATGCTTGAGTGTGTGCTGAGTTGGGGTGGGGGGTTCGGGTCTGTATGGGTGCATGTTTGTGTGTGTGCTGAGTTGGGGGGTGGGGGGTTCGGGTCTGGATGGGTGCATGTTTGTGTGTGGGCTGAGTTGGGGGGAGGGGGTTCGGGTCTGTATGGGTGCATGCTTGAGTGTGTGCTGAGTTGGGGGTGGGGGTTTCGGGTCTGTATGGGTGCATGTTTGTGGGCTGAGTTGGGGGTGGGGGGTTCGGGTCTGTATGGGTGCATGTTTGTGTGTGTGCTGAGTTGGGGGGTGGGGGGTTCGGGTCTGTATGGGTGCATGTTTGTGTGTGTGCTGAGTTGGGGGGTGGGGGTTCGGGTCTGTATGGGTGCATGCTTGAGTGTGTGCTGAGTTGGGGGTGGGGGGTTCGGGTCTGTATGGGTGCATGTTTGTGTGCTGAGTTGGGGGGTGGGGGGTTCGGGTCTGTATGGGTGCATGTTTGTGTGTGTGCTGAGTTGGGGGGTGGGGGGTTCGGGTCTGTATGGGTGCATGTTTGTGTGTGTGCTGAGTTGGGGGGTGGGGGGGTTCGGGTCTGTATGGGTGCATGCTTGAGAGTGTGTGTGCTGAGTTGGGGGGTTTGGTTGGGGGTGAGCGGGCCATGGGGCATAGTGTTTGGTTGGGGGTGAGGGGGCCATGGGGCATAGTGTTTGGTTGGGGTGAGGGGGCCATGGGGCATAGTGTTTGGTTGGGGGTGAGGGACATATGGGGCATAGTGTTTGGTTGGGGGTGAGGGGGCCATGGGGCATAGTGTTTGGTTGGGGGTGAGGGACATATGGGGCATAGTGTTTGGTTGGGGGTGAGGGGGCCATGGGGCATAGTGTTTGGTTGGGGGTGAGGAGGCCATGGGGCATAGTGTTTGTTTGGGGGTGAGGGACATATGGGGCATAGTGTTTGGTTGGGGGTGAGGGGGCCATGGGGCATAGTGTTTGGATGGGGGTGAGGGACATATGGGGCATAGTGTTTGGTTGGGGTGAGGGGGCCATGGGGCATAGTGTTTGGTTGGGGGTGAGGGGGCCATGGGGCATAGTGTTTGGTTGGGGGTGAGGGGGCCATGGGGCATAGTGTTTGGTTGGGGGTGAGGGACATATGGGGCATAGTGTTTGGTTGGGGGTGAAGGGGCCATGGGGCATAGTGTTTGGTTGGGGTTATGGGGCCATGGGGCATAATGTTTGGTTGGGGGTGAGGGGGCCATGGGGCATAATGTTTGGTTGGGGGTAAGGGGGCCATGGGGCATAGTGTTTGGTTGGGGGTGAAGGGGCCATGGGGCATAGTGTTTGGTTGGGGGTAAGGGGGCCCTGGGGCATAGTGTTTGGTTGGGGGTGAGGGTGCCATGGGGCATAGTGTTTGGTTGGGGGTGAGGGGGCCATGGGGCATAGTGTTTGGTTGGGGGTGAGGGACATATGGGGCATAGTGTTTGGTTGGGGGTGAAGGGGCCATGGGGCATAGTGTTTGGTTGGGGGTGAGGGGGCTATGGGGCATAGTGTTTGGTTGGGGTTACGGGGCCATGGGGCATAATGTTTGGTTGGGGGTGAGGGGGCCATGGGGCATAATGTTTGGTTGGGGGTAAGGGGGCCATGGGGCATAGTGTTTGGTTGGGGGTGAGGGGGCCATGGGGCATAGTGTTTGGTTGGGGGTAAGGGGGCCCTGGGGCATAGTGTTTGGTTGGGGGTGAGGGTGCCATGGGGCATAGTGTATCTAGGGTCAACAAAATATATATAAGTTAATTAAACAGGCAAGATACGATAACTAAATAGAAATAAATTATAACAATGGAAAATGTGTAGTACAAAATGCGTTTGAAATGCAAATAAAAATCGTTACCCCTCAAAAACATTCTTTTTCCATGTGTTTAGTACAAATTGGGGGTTTAAAAAGCCTCCTGCCACGCCCCGCCTACCGCCCCGCCCACTTTTACTTTTCGGCCCACTATAGCCCTCATGTAAAGTACTTTCGGCCCTCTGTCAAAATCAGTTGTGCACCCCTGCTCTAAACAAGAGGATGGGGATCCGCCCTCGCGAAGCGACGATGACACGAAGAACATTCTGGAAAGTCTAATTTAAAAGACATAGACAGACTAGAAGACGAACGCTAGCGAGAGCCAGAGAGGAAAACAGGGAAGAAAATCTTCCGAGGATGCAAGTGCGTCCGGCCCCGATCGAGCGGAGAAAAGGACTGAGGGGCGATGCGCGGGGCAGAGCCAAGGTGGGCGGGGTTACGGCCGCGTGCCGGGCCCCGCGCAGGAAAGAGAAGAAGGACACATTTTTGGAAAAATTTGGATGCTTTTTACAAAATGCTCCAGTCCCGTCCCACAGGACGGAGAGATGTCCCACAAGTATGGAGGAAAGGGGACGGGATGTAGGAGTATGTGTATTCTCACCTGCTGTTCTAGCCACTTGATTGGCGAGCACCTTTACTATGGTGCCAATAATTCTCAAATCAAAGTTAGTGTTGAGTAGAATTTAAGCTGCAAAAGTGTACTGACTCCCAATCCTCATCTCCTAAGTGACAGCAGACGCGGCTCCTGATGCAGGCTCCACTGCCTTTGGCCCAGTTAGGTGGCTGCTTATGAAGATAAGGCTTTACGGCCCAATGTATTCCTGTGGAAAAAGGTGCGGTTCAGTCTCTGCCCCAGACACTAATTGACACAAGCCAATACCCCAGGATTACAGGGCTAACTGTTGGTTCTGCTGCAGAGGTCTCCCCTTTCACTGGTTCAAAGCATCTTCAGATGGTTGGTGGACTCAGAGTAGACGCCAAAGAAGGGTAAACATGGTTTTAATTCAAATTTCATACAATATGAGGTTCCCTCAGGCATTGCAGATAAAGTTCCAGCAATGCATAGGGGATGTCTGCAGCATTTCCAGTCTCAAGGCTCAAAGGCACCCATGGAGTAGAGCAGTCCAGTCCCTGACGGGTGCACGCCGATTCCAGGCCCAGCAGATCATCCGACTTTAGGATGGTGATGGGTGCAGAGTAGGGCTTCACACTAGTTGGTCTTGCTGTGCCCAAGGTAGAAATGCAACTGGTTCTGGTGTTCCCAGTCAAGTTGGAGGGAGAGGATTACCACCTGGTGGTTGGCTTCAACCAATGCTGGCTGTAGTAGCAGTTCCCCAGTGGTTTTGTGGCATTCATCTGGCTTTGGGTGCTTGGATCCTGTGGTTAGCTCTACAGAATGGCTCCAGACTCCCTCCTTGTACCCCAAATTATGACAGTGGGAGACTCTGACCATAAATGGTAAGGACCAGCAACGTTCACACAGGTAGAGGATGTCCTGTCCTGGTAATAGATCTGCCACAGGCTGCTCAGCAACCAGACACACACCGTATGGGAAATGGTTTGAGACTGGACAGTCCCAATCCACAGTTCGGGCACAGAAAACACTAACCGGGAGTGTAGTGCAGGACTCCCGCACAGTGCATGCCCATGTATGGGAATTTCTGACTAACCAAGAGTGTGGTGCAATACTCCCGTAAAGTGCATGCCCATATATGGCAATTTATGACTAACCGGGAGTGCAGTGCATAACTCCCGCACAGTGCATGGCCATATATGGCAATTTCTGACTAACCCGGAGTCCGGTGTAGGACTACCGCAAAGTGCATGCCCATATATGGTCATTTCTGACCTGAGAGGGCAGAAGGAAGGCCAAAAAGCAAGACTGCACAGAGAACAGGGTGTGTACTATGTGGAGCAGCCATTTTGAATATATTGGACTCAAAAAGACATGTTCACGCTAAAAAACAGAGCTGCCCAGCAGTGTACCATGAATAGAGTTGACAATCTGTTGACTGCCACAAGCCTGTTTTGTGCACATCAGAAAAGTAACTCAAATGTTACTTAAAAATAGAAAAATGGGACACAGAGTATCCCTGCAGCACGCTACTTATGGCCACCTGTCTGCGATGTAAAAACAAGCATTGGCAATACCAATAGTTTGGCCGTTTACTGAAGTTATTTGTATTTTGCATTAATAGGTACCAGAGTTGAAAGCTTTAAAGGAGGATACGATGAGGGGCGCTGGTGTGAAAAATAAGGTAGAAAGGAAAGTAAGGGAGGAGAGAGTGCAAGGGGGATGGAAGAAAGGAAAGGAAGGGAGGAGAGAGGGGGAAGGAAGAAGGTAAATGAAGGGAGGTGAGAGAGGGAGAGGGGGAACAAGAAAAGAAATGAAGGGAGAGTAAGGGAGGAGAGCGAGAGGGATAAGGAAGGGAGTCAAGGAAAGGAGATAGCGGGGGAGAAGGAAGGAAAAGAAGGGACAGGAAGGGAGGGGAGAGCAAGAGAGAGGGAGAGAGAGAGAGAGAGGAAAGGAAGAAAGCCAAGGAAGGGAAAAGGAGGTAGGATAGAGAGAGCCAGGGGGAAGAACAAAGGAAGGGAAGGGAGTTGAGGGGGAAGGAAGAAAGGAAGGAGAGTGAGAGCGAGGGGGAAGAAGAAAGGAAATGAGCGGACAGGAATGGAGGAGAGAGAGACGGAGAAGGAAAGAAGGAAAGGAAGGTAGGATAGAGAGGGAGAAGGAAGGGAGGAAAGGAAAGGAGGAGAGAGATGGGGAGAAGGAAGGAAGGAAGGAAGGAAGGAAGGAAGGAAGGAAGGAAGGAAGGAAGGAAGGAAGGAAGGAAGGAAGGAAGGAAGGAAGGAAGGAAGGAAGGAAGGAAGGAAGGAAGGAAGGAAGGAAGGAAGGAAGGAAGGAGAGAGGGAGAAGGAAGGAAGGAAGGAAGGAAGGAAGGAAGGAAGGAAGGAAGGAAGGAAGGAAGGAAGGAAGGAAGGAGAGAGAGAGGGAGAAGGACTGAAGGAAAAGAAGGTAGGAGAGAGTGCAAGGGCAAGGAAGAAAGGAAAGGAAGGAAGCAGGAGAGATGGAAGAAAGGAAAGGAAGGGAGGAGAGAAAGGGGGAAGAAAAAAGGAATGTAAGTGAGGAGAGAGAGGGGGAAGGAGAAAAGGAAAGGAAGGGACAGGAAGGAAGGAAGGAAGGAAGGAAGGAAGGAAGGAAGGAAGGAAGGAAGGAAGGAAGGAAGGAAGGAAGGAAGGAAGGAAGGAAGGAAGGAGAGAGGGAGAAGGAAGGAAGGAAGGAAGGAAGGAAGGAAGGAAGGAAGGAAGGAAGGAAGGAAGGAAGGAAGGAAGGAAGGAAGGAAGGAAGGAAGGAAGGGAGGAAGGAAGGGAGGGAGGGAGGGAGGGAGGGAGGGAAAGAAGGGAGGGAGGGAGGGAGGGAGGGAGGAAGGAAGGAAGGAAGGAAGGAAGGAAGGGAGGGAGGGAGGAAGGAAGGAAGGGAGGGAGGGAGGGAGGAAGGAAGGAAGGAAGGAAGGAAGGAAGGAAAGGAGGAAGGGAGGAAGGAAGGAAGGAAGGGAGGGAGGGAGGGAGGGAAGGGAGGGAGGGAGGGAGGGAAAGAAGGAAGGAAGGAAGGAAGGGAGGGAGGGAGGGAGGGAGGGAGGAGGAAGGAAGGGAGGGAGGGAGGAAGGAAGGAAGGAAGGGACAGGAAGGGAGGGGAGAGCAAGAGAGTGGGAGAGAGAGAGAGAGAGGAAAGGAAGAAAGCCAAGGAAGGGAAAGGGAGGTAGGATAGAGAGAGCCAGGGGGAAGAACAAAGGAAAGGAAGGGAGTTGAGGGGGAAGGAAGAAAGGAAGGAGAGTGAGAGCGAGGGGGAAGAAGAAAGGAAATGAGCGGACAGGAATGGAGGAGAGAGAGACGGAGAAGGAAAGAAGGAAAGGAAGGTAGGATAGAGAGGGAGAAGGAAGGGAGGAAAGGAAAGGAGGAGAGAGATGGGGAGAAGGAAGGAAGGAAGGAAGGAAGGAAGGAAGGAAGGAAGGAAGGAAGGAAGGAAGGAAGGAAGGAAGGAAGGAAGGAAGGAAGGAAGGAAGGAAGGAAGGAAGGAAGGAAGGAAGGAAGGAAGGAAGGAAGGAGAAGGAAGGAAGGAAGGAGAGAGGGAGAAGGACTGAAGGAAAAGAAGGGAGGAGAGAGTGCAAGGGGAAGGAAGAAAGGAAAGGAAGGGAGGAGGAGAGATGGAAGAAAGGAAAGGAAGGGAGGAGAGAAAGGGGGAAGAAAAAAGGAATGTAAGTGAGGAGAAAGAGGGGGAAGGAGAAAAGGAAAGGAAGGGAAAGGAAGGAAGGAAGGAAGGAAGGAAGGAAGGAAGGAAGGAAGGAAGGAAGGAAGGAAGGAAGGAAGGAAGGAAGGAAGGAAGGAAGGAAGGAAGGAAGGAAGGAAGGAAGGAAGGAAGGAAGGGAGAATCTGAAATAAAATAAAGATACCTTCTATTTACCCAAACCAATATCACCACTAGCCATCACCTAGCCATTGTTGGTAGCATTCCATTAAAATCAGTATCTATGGGAAGCTGTACTCCAAATCTGCCTGGGAGGCACTACCGGACAGGACCTTGGCAGACAGCAGAAAACAAAACACTCCGCTGTAGACCTTAAGCATAGTCTAAAACTGATTGGCCATCTGCTTTTGTACATTTATTTCTTCCAACTTGGGAGTGCCACACAGCTCCCCGGCAACAGCAGAACGCCGGCAGGCGTGAGCAGGAGGGTGAAGGCCGGCTGTTGCTTCAGCCATTTCATCAGCCAAGCATCGGCATGTTGTCATGATAACGCCATACACTACTGCTCCCGAACTCCCATTTCTCCTTTTTTTTTTTTTTACAGTAATAATGGTTTTTGGCAAAGTGGCTTATGCCACCATAGTGCCAAACCAACAAATGGGCAAAGCTCTCCCTGCACTGGAAGCCAAGAGACTAAGTCATGCACCCCACAAAATTAATTCAGCAGGTTATTGGGTCTAAAAAAGCACCCTCCCTCATTTTATCATCGTAAGAAGCACCTGGCAGATACAGGGAAGGCCTCGGGGTAGAGCTGAGGTCACACTAACTCACAGGCTTCACTCGCTCCAGATAGATCAGCAACTTCCAAGGTCCAGTGGATGCAAGTATGTGTCTGTTTCCTCTTTTCTTCTCTAGTGGCTGTGAGGATGGTTTGGTTTCCTCTTTCCTGCTCTAGTGGCTGTGAGGATGAGGTGGTTTCCTCTTTCTTGCTCCAGTGGGTGTGAGGATGAGTCGGTTTCCTTTTTCCTGCTCCAGTGGGTGTAAGGATGTGTTGGTTTCCTCTTTCCTGCTCTAGTGGCTGTGAGGATGAGGTGGTTTCCTCTTTCTTGCTCCAGTGGCTATGAGGATGTTTCGGTTCACTCTTTCCTGCTCCAGTGGATTTGAGGATATGTTAGTTTCCGCATTCCTGCTCCAGTGGGTGCAAGTATGTGTCGGTTTCCTCTTTTTTTCTCTAGTGGCTGTGAGGATGATTCAGTTTCCTCTTTCCTGCTCCAGTGGCTGTGAGGATGAATCGGTTTCCTCTTTCCTGCTCCAGTGGGTGTGAGGATGAGTCAGTTTCCTCTTTCCTGCTCCAGTGGGTGTGAGGATGTGTCGCTTCCATCTTTCCTGCTCCAGTGGGTGTGAGGATGAGTCAGTTTCCTCTTTCCTGCTCCAGTGGGTGTGAGGATGAATCGGTTTCCTCTTTCTTGCTCCAGTATTTGTGAGAATGTGTCGGTTCTCTCTTTCCTGCTCCAGAGGGTGTGAGGATGTGTGGGTTCCCTCTTTCTTGCTCCAGTGGGTGTGACAATGTGTCTGTCTCCTCTTTTCTGCTCCTGTGGCTATGAGGGTGTTTCGGTTCACTCTTTCCTGCTCCAGTGGATTTGAGGATGTATTCGTTTCCGCATTCCTGTTCCAGTGGCTGTGAGGATGTCTCAGTTCCACCCTTCTTGCTCCAGTGGGTGTGAGAATGTGTTGGTTTGCTCTTTTTTGCTCTAGTGGGTGTGAAAATGTGTTGGTTTCCTCTCTCCTGCTCCAGTGGCTATAAGGGTGTTTTGGTTCACTCTTTCCTGCTCCAGTGGATTTGAGGATGTGTTAGTTTATGCATTCCTGTTCCAGTGGGTGCAAGTATGTGTCTGTTTCCTCTTTCCTGCTCCAGTGGCTGTGAGAATGATGGGGCTTCCTCTTTCCTGCTCCAGTGGCTGTGAGTATGAGTCAGATTCCTCTTTCCTGCTCCAGTGGGTGTGAGGATGAGTCTGTTTCCTCTTTTCTGCTCCAGTGGGTGTGAGGATGTGTCGGTTACCTCTTTCCTGCTCCAGTGGGTGCGAGTATGTGTCCGTCTCCTCTTTCCTGGTCCAGTGGCTGTGAGGATGTCTCAGTTCCCTCTTTCTTGCTCCAGTGGGTGTGAGAATGTGCCGGTTCCCTCTTTCCTGCTCCAGTGGATTTGAAGATGTATTAGTTTCCGCATTCCTGTTCCAGTGGCTGTGAGGATGTCTCAGTTCCACCCTTCTTGCTCCAGTGGGTGTGAGAATGTGTTGGTTTGCTCTTTTTTGCTCTAGTGGGTGTGAAAATGTGTTGGTTTCCTCTCTCCTGCTCCAGTGGCTATAAGGGTGTTTTGGTTCACTCTTTCCTGCTCCAGTGGATTTGAGGATGTGTTAGTTTATGCATTCCTGTTCCAGTGGGTGCAAGTATGTGTCGGTTTCCTCTTTCATGCTCCAGTGGCTGTGAGGATGATGGGGTTTCCTCTTTCCTGCTCCAGTGGCTGTGAGTATGAGTCAGATTCCTCTTTCCTGCTCCAGTGGGTGTGAGGATGAGTCTGTTTCCTCTTTTCTGCTCCAGTGGGTGTGAGGATGTGTCGGTTACCTCTTTCCTGCTCCAGTGGGTGCGAGTATGTGTCCGTCTCCTCTTTCCTGGTCCAGTGGCTGTGAGGATGTCTCAGTTCCCTCTTTCTTGATCCGGTGGGTGTGCGAATGTGTTGGTTTCCTCTTTCCTGATCCAGTGGCTATGAGGGTGTTTTGGTTCACTCTTTCCTGCTCCAGTGGATTTGAGGATGTGTTAGTTTAAGCATTCCTGTTCCAGTGGGTGCAAGTATGTGTCAGTTTCCTCTTTCATGCTCCAGTGGCTGTGAGGATGAGTCAATTTCCTCTTTCGTGCGCCAGTGGATTTGAGGATATGTTAGTTTCCGAATTCCTTCTCCATTGGGTGCAAGTATGTGCCTTTTTCCTCTTTCCTGCTCCAGTGGGTTTCAGGGTGTGTTGGTGTCCTCTTTCCTGCTCCAGTGGATTTGAGGATGTGTTGGTTTCGTCTTTCCTGTTTCAGTGGGCTTGAGGATGTGTCGGTTTCCTCTTTCCTGCTCCAGTGGGTTTGAGGATGTGTCGGTTTCCTCTTTCCTGCTCCAGTGGGTGTCAGTTTCCTCTTTCATGCTCCAGGGGCTGTGAGGATGAGTCAATTTCCTCTTTCCTGCTTCAGTGGATATGAGGATATGTCAGTTTCCGCATTTCTTCTCCAGTGGGTGCAAGTATGTGTCGGTTTATTCTTGCCTTCTCTAGTAGCTGTGAGGATGATTCGGTTTCCTCTTACCGGCTCCAGTGGGTGTGAGGATGAGTCAGTTTCCTCTTTCCTGCTTCAGTGGGTGTGCGGACGTGTTGGTTTCCTCTTTCCTGCTCCAGTGGCTATGAGTGTGTGTTAGATTATGCATTCCTGTTCCAGTGGGTGCAAGTATGTGTCGGTTTCCTCTTTCATTCTCCAGTGGCTGTGAGGATGAGTCAATTTCCACTTTCGTGCTCCAGTGGATATGAGGATATGTCGGTTTCTGCATTCCTTCTCCAATGGGTGCAAGTATGTGTCTGTTTCCTCTTTCCTGCTCCAGTGGGTTATAGGGTGTGTTGGTTTCCTCTTTCCTTTTCCAGTGGATTTGAGGATGTATTGGTTTCCTCTTTCCTGTTTCAGTGGGCTTGAGGATGTGTCGGTTTCCTCTTTTCTACTCTAGTGGGTGCTAGTATGTGTCAGTTTCCTCTTTCATGCTCCAGTGGCTGTGAGGATGAGTCGATTTCCTCTTTCCTGCTCCAGTGGATTTGAGCATATGTTAGTTTCTGCATTTCTACTCCAGTGGGTGCAAGTTGTGTCGGTTTCCTCTTTTTTTCTCTAGTGGCTGTGAGGATGATTCAGTTTCCTCTTTCCTGCTCCAGTGGGTGTGAGGATGAGTCAGTTTCCTCTTTCCTGCTCCAGTGGGTGTGAGGATGAGTCAGTTTCCTCTTTCCTGCTCCAGTGGGTGTGAGGATGAGTCAGTTTCCTCTTTCCTGCTCCAGTGGGTGTGAGAATGTGTCGGTTTCCTCTTTCCTGCTCCAGTGGGTGTGAGGATGAGTCATTTTCCTCTTTCGTGCTCCCGTGGATATGAGCATATGTCGGTTTCCGCATTCCTTCTCCAATGGGTGCAAGTATGTGTCTGTTTCCTCTTTCCTGCTCCAGTGGGTTTTAGGGTGTGTTGGTTTCCTCTTTCCTGCTCCAGTGGGTGTGAGAATGTGTCGGTTTCCTCTTTCCTGCTCCTGTGGCTATGAGGGTGTTTCGGTTCACTCTTTCCTGCTCCAGTGGATTTGAGGATGTGTTGGTTTGCTCTTTCCTGTTTCAGCGGGCTTGAGGATGTGTCAGTTTCCTCTTTCCTGCTCCAGTGGGTTGGAGGATAATGCGTTGGTTTCCTCTTTCCTGCTTCAGTGGGTGAGAGGATGAGTCAGTTTCCTCTTTCCTGCTCCAGTGGGTGTGAGGATGTGTCGCTTCCATCTTTCCTGCTTCAGTGGGTGTGAGTATGTGTTGGTTTCCTCTTTACTGTTCAAGTGGCTGTGAGGATGAATCGGTTTCCTCTTTTTTGCTCCAGTATTTGTGAGAATGTGTCAGTTCTCTCTTTCCTGCTCCAGAGGGTGTGAGGATGTGTGGGTTCCCTCTTTCTTGCTCCAGTGGGTGTGAGAATGTGTCGGTTTCCTCTTTCCTGCTCCTGTGGCTATGAGGGTGTTTCGGTTCACTCTTTCCTGCTCCAATGGATTTGAGGATGTGTTAGTTTACGCATTCCCGTTCCAGTGGGTGCAAGTATGTATCGGTTTCCTCTTTCATGCTCCAGTGGCTGTGAGGATGAGTCATTTTCCTCTTTCGTGCTCCCGTGGATATGAGCATATGTCGGTTTCCGCATTCCTTCTCCCATGGGTGCAAGTATGTGTCTGTTTCCTCTTTCCTGCTTCAGTGGGTTATAGGGTGTGTTGGTTTCCTCTTTCCTGCTCCAGTGGATTTGAGGATGTGTTGGTTTGCTCTTTCCTGTTTCAGCGGGCTTGAGGATGTGTCAGTTTCCTCTTTCCTGCTCCAGTGGGTTGGAGGATGCGTCGGTTTCCTCTTTCCTGCTTCAGTGGGTTCTAGTATGTGTCAGTTTCCTCTTACCAAATGCACTGCTCTGTAGATAAAAGGGCCTTGCATGACAGAGCTCCTTGTGCTCTTCTTTCTGCACCCAATGGAGTTAAAAGGTGTTCTTATGGTCATGTAAATTAGATGTTGTGAATTTTGTCATCTGCCCCACCTCCACTCCATGCGATGAAAGCTTATGTATCTACCATTTGAACATACTATTTTCTATCAGTACAATAAAAGGTATCAAAGCTTGGATTTTGTTTGATTTTAAAATTGGACAAACACAGCATTACACATGTTCTCTGTAGTTATTGCAACAGATGTTATTTGTCGAAAGCTTTGTACCAAGAGTGGTTCTGTGCCTTTCTGTGCAGCAGTTCAAGTGTGGCTCTTTGACAGTAGGCTGGAAAGTGAGGATTGAGCACACAGTACACTGAAAAAACAAACCTTTACAGCCAATGCACCCTTTCACTTTTTGCTCATTATGTATGATCCATTATATTTAAATGTGTCCTAGATGTGCCATAATAATTCTTTATTTACATTCTCAAACATTCAAAGTTAATGCCTGGGGATCAGAAAGTAGCTCCAGGTCACTGTTGGTTTTAAGCTAACCAGGCTCTCCTCAATGCACCAGTGATCACAAGGCTGCGATCCAGTGGTAATGGCCGTTGGGTCAATGACAGACCTATAAGATTCTGCGACCCCCTCCAGGGAGAGAATGGGATTCTTAGGGGCAGTTTCGGGCCTGTCTCAGCTGGGACGCCCTCTATATCTTCACACTCCATGTGAAGGTTGTACTCGAGCTAGGCGAGAACTGTGGGGTGTTGTGCCATGTGCAGGTAGCATAAACCAGTTCCTTTTTGAGAGATGCAGAGGATTGCAGAGAGAGAGCCACGAAAAGGCAGAGGCAGTAACCCATCTGCCCCAGATTCAGGAAGCAATGGGTGTTTTGGGAAAGGTGAGACGGAGGCAGCTTTTACAGGTGTCCAGGAGGTTTAGCCTGGCAGCCACAGCAGTGGCAGGGATGAAGTTCTGGCATTTCTGATCACTCTCCAAGAGAATGCCACAGACCACAACCCTTGGGGGATGTGATACGTAGAGTAGGGCAAAGGCACATCAGTGTCATCTAGAGACAGGAGCAGATATGCAGTTAGTGATTTGAAAGGACAGATAAGGCAGAAGATTTGAGCATCGTTCGAAAATGGGTGAGACGGAAAGAACAAGTAGGGGAGGAGTTTGGAGAGAGAGAAGGTGTAGAATTCAAATAGGAAGGGGCCCAGAACAGGCCCTTAACGCTGAACGATTGGACATCCCATGTGCCCATGTGACAAATCGACTTCCGGGGCACCAGTGGTCTAGGGATGAATAGCAGCTTTGAAACCATCAATCAGCCCTACACCTCTAGTACACCAGAAGGGATCTAAACACATTGGAAACACAAGGACATTATAAACCGGCAGGCTTATCTCCAAAAGGTTGTGGATCGTTGGTTAGTTGCAACACAGTGAAAATACAATTATTACCCAATGATAAAAGGGACTGTCCAGTCAAGGTTGTACACACACATCTACTTTACTGTTATCACAACATACAGTTCAAGCACACTACAAAATACAGCCCACGCACACTACAAAATACAGCCCACCCTGTAAGGGAACACAGAGGACAGGTGGTTTCATGAAGGAAAGGGATGTACTCTGGATACTGATAGTAGGGTAGTGAGTATAGTAATTAATCCCAATAGTTCAAGAATACTTGGTTTCAATACAAAGGGAGCAATGGATCATAGAATGTCTCTAGGGGCCTTTGGATAAGGACCAGAGGGACTCAACAACATTGTACTTTGTGTTTGTAGGTGTTGTTGGTCCTCGACAGGGTCAAGTCAGTTTCAAGATGCTTTGCAGCTTCTGTGACAGAGTTCAAGATGTTAGACAGCTGTGGGTATCAGGCGGCAACCAGTTTGGTGAGCAAGGCTGGTCGGATGGCTGCAGGCTGCTCTATACGGCAGCTCAGGGTCAGGAATCATTGTCTCAGTGCTGGTCAGCGGTTCTGAAGCACTGGTTGAGGCGTCTCTGATGGCTTTAGCGACTTCCGCATATCAACAGTCAGTGGAGCAGTCGGTTGCAGCTTGAGGGGCTCGACTGGCTCGAAAAGTACTTTTAAGGCAGATGTCGGAAGATGCTTGTTGATGCAATCCTCCTAGCTTCTTCACTGGGTTTGTGTCATCCTTTAAGGTGGACAGCCCACAGCTGTGGAGTGTGTTGCAGGTAGCTGCCTTTTCCTTGGTTGTATGTTCAGAGACCTCCTGGCACTTCGTATCCAGGAAGCTTGCTGCATAGCCTATCAGGGCACGCTGTGTGCTGGCTGGGTACTGGTTCTGGGGCTGCTGGAGGGTCCTCTGGATTCAGTGTCTCCCTTTGTTCCCTGGAAGATGTTTAGGGGCGGGACCTTGCTTCCCTCTTGGAGGTCCTGCCCTTCCTTCACTGGAGGAAGATGTAAGGCAGACTGCATCTTCAGCCAGGGTCCAATGCTGAGTTCGTCTTGCTACTCTTTGTGAAGTCTTCAGATGATCTACCCAAAAGCCAAATGGACCACAGGGATTGGTGTAGGTTAAGACTACCTTTATGAACCAATCCTGGGTCCCCACCAACAATCTCCATAACCAGAGTGCTTTGCAACAGAAAAGGTAAAGGGGTGAAAACATGTAATGCTAAGTCGGGATTGCATTTTAGCTCAAGCACATTTCAGCCAATTCCTGCCAATAAGTTGTCCATATTGTCCTGAAACCTTTTAACAGCCGGAACTGAACAATTGAGCATAATCTGATTCAGATCTGTACACACACTTGAAGTACAACAATAACTGTCTCCATTGTAATCTAGCCTATAATGAGATCAGGTTGAGTTCATGCCTAACCATCCCATTGGGCACTAACAGGGCAAGCCACAAGGTCCTTTGCATGGCATTCAGACAGGCGCCAAGCTCTAAACATGCCATGTCTAACCCATACAACAGTAACAGTTCTATCTTGCCCAAATAGTATTTGAGAGCAGGCAAACTGGAAATGGAGTTTCAAATAAATACGCATCATGTGAGAGAGTAGCAGCATTAGCTTTGCCTCTAGTACACATCGCCACATTTCAATTGACTCAATATTGGATAAATAGAACCCCAAGTAACGCATAGATGGTACCCTTTCAATGATATCCTCCCCCACACACCATGGCATTACCTTTGGGTGCTTAAGTTTCGTGAGGATCACCACCTTAAATTTCGCTCCATTAATGGCCAGATTATTCATGCGGTATACGCCGCAAAGATGCTGAGTTTGCTATGAAGGCCCTGCGGAGTCCATTAAAAAATGCTGATGCCATCCGCAGATGCCAGCCAGTGAATTCTCAGGTGTCCCAGCCTTACCACAATTAAATCGGGCTTCTCCCACAGATGTTCTATGTCGCACAAATACAGATTAAAAAGAGTCGGTGACAGTATACAACCCTGTCTTTGCCCAAGTGGAACCGGAATGGGTTTAGTGAAAAGCCCTCCTTATTTAGGCAAATCCTAACAGTGGAATTGTAATGCAATGCAGCCACTAGACAGACCAATTTATGGGGCACGTTCAAACCAAGGAAAACACGCTCAACACAGTCAAATGCTGGTGAAAGATCCAGGGAGGCCATATACATACTGCCCCCCATGAGGAACCTTGGCACTAAGCAACAGATGTTTAACTAGCGTGGCATTGCAGGGGGTTCCAACTTGCTGCCTGAATCCTACCTGAAAGCGAGATAGAATGTTTGTTTCCACTAAATAGGTATTCAGGTCTCTAAGCAGCAGTGTGGAGAAGACATTACAAGTCGATTCGATCAAAGCAATGGGCCAATAGTTAGCCGGATCCTGAGTATCTCCCTTCTTGAAAATGGGGGTAAGAACGGATTGTGGCCAAGAAATCGGCACCTTGTACGTGGCATAAACAGAGATGGTGGATTAAAAGTGAAATATAGTAGTGAATGGTCAGAGAAAAGGAAGGGCGAAGTGAGATCAAGCAAAGACCCTGAAACATGAAGTGAAGTAGAGGAGGAAAAGACCAGTAGGAGGTGTCCAGGAGATGGTCACTATGACGACTGAACCAGTGGGTTCACACAGGTGCACCCTAAACCATGGGCATCTTCATTTTTAGAATTGTTGGGATGTTGTAGACCTGTTCTAATACTTGGCTGTCTTTTTTTCAGTGGCTCAAATTGGATTGATAATGTTCGTAATCGTGTGAAAGGGAAAGAAGACCTATACAACGGACGATTCAGCCTTTTGACACCTGATGGGTCCATTGTGCCAGACCAGTCCGAAGATAAGAACTCCCTATACCGCACTCTGACTATGGCCAAAGGGTGCCAGACAGACACAGACATAAAAAAGGAGGCTGCCGCGCTTCAAGGGAAGGTGGTCAAGGAGGTAATGTGTCTTTCATAGGGTTCTTATGGGTCTTTAAATGGGGCACAATCACATGTCAGAACAATCCAGCAAAAATATCTTTAGCCATCCAATCAGTGGGGGTCGACACATTCACCCCAGTAAAGCCTTCCACCTTCAGACCAGGTCTGAATGGATGACTGGTCATTGCCTCTGCTGCATGGGATCTCCAGGCCCAGCAGACCATAGAGGGCCAGATCCCCACCACACTCACTTGGAGAAATATTTGTTATGTCATGTTATGTTACAATCATTTGTAAAGTGCAACATCCGCCCAAGGGCATCTTGATGTTGAATAGATTCGGACGACAATGACTGGGAGAAAGCCACAAGGCCTTAGAACAGGTAGGTTTCCCAGGAACATCTGAACAAGAGATGGATCCCAGTCGCATGAAGCGTCTGGGGAAGGGAGTTCCAAAGATGGGCCACCAGCAATGTGAGAATATTTAAAGTGCAGGGTCTGAATAAGACAGGCATCAGCAGAGCGCAGAGCTCGTGAGGGAATGTAAGGGCACACTTTAGCTTGGAGATATTCCACACCTGTACCATAAAAAGTGTGGTGATCCCGGCTGGCAGATTTAAATTGAATCCACTTTGCCACTGGGAGCCAGTGCAAACGGCGAAGAACAGGGGTGATATGGCTGGCCATAGACGATGAAGTGGCAGCTCTAAGTGTCGAATTTGATGGTTGTGCCAAAAAGAGGGAATTGCAATAGTGCAGTGAGCCCAGGACCAGAAAGGCAACAACAGGCATGCGCAGCTAAAGGGGTAGGAAAGGAAGAACTTTCCGGAGGAATTTAAGTGGAAGATGCCCCTTTTGGCATACTGCACTAACCTGGTCCTCAGCTGATAGAAAAGCAGATATTCTGATGCCCAAGTCCTTCACGGTGGAAACTGGTGAGGGGAACGCGCCCAGAGAGGGGGGCCAGAACAGCGGAGTCTAAAGAGCTGCCATGATGGAGACCAACTACAAGCACCTCTGTCTTGTCCCTGTTCAACCTAACCCAGTTATTAGACATACTGGCACCCACAGACTCAACACAGAGACAGGGAGAGAGCGAGATCCAGGCGTGCAGTAATCTACACATCATCTGCATAGGAATAGCAGTGAAAGCCATGGGCAAGGAGGAGCTTGGTTAGGGGTAGAATATTAACCAGGTTACTCACCGTAGTGACCAACTTACTCCTAGTCCATAGTCCCCTTTCCTCCATACTTATGGGACATCTATCCGTCCTGTGGGACGGGACCGGAGCACTTTGTAAAAAGCATCCACATTTTTCCAAAAATGTGTCCTTCCTCTCTTTCTTGCGTGGGGCCCGGCACGCGGCCGTAACCCTGCCCACCTTGGCTACGCCCTGCGCATCGCCCATCAGTCCTTTTCTATCGCCTGGTCAGAGACCTATTAGCAATAACAGAGGAACCTTATTAGAGGGGATGGCGGGTGGGCGTATGGAGGAAAGGGGACTATGGACTAGGAGTAAGGTGGTCACTACGGTGAGTAACCAGGTTATACTCCTACGTCCCATCCCCTTTCCTCCATACTTATGGGAGATTCTCAAGCACTCCTAACAGGAACTACGGGTGAATGGAAATACCCCTTACTGAAACAGGTTCTTCAGCACAGCCTGACCAAACTGAGCATCAGCTCTCGAGCTCATGTCGAGACAATAATGCTTACGAAAAGCAGATGGGGAGGCCCAAGTAGCTGCCCTAGCAATGGACTCCCAGGGGACATATTTCTGAAAAGCAACCCGGATGCCTTGCCCCGCACCAGGAGTGCATGAATACCCTTAGGAGGTTTCAGCCCTTGGACTCTGTGACTCTGTGATGCAGGCGGTGATCCACCGAGAAATAGTCGCCTTAGATGCCTGCTTACCCTGAGGGTTACTGAAGGTCACAAAAAGTTGAGAAGAACTCCTAAACTCGGAAGTCCTGTCCTGGTAGAACTTAAGAGCTCTTCTGACACCAAGACAGTGCAGAACCCTTTCAGCCTCCGAGGCAGGGTTCAGAAAAAAGACCGGTAGGGAGATCGACTGATTCAGATGGAATTCAGTTACCACCTTTGGTAGAAAGGCCGGGTTTGTCCTAAAAAAAGATGCTCCACTGACAAGGCCTGGAGCTCACTCACTCTCCTGGCTGACGTAACAGCGACCAGAAAGGACACTTTCCAGGATAAGTACTTGAGGTCCACCGTGGCCATTGGTTCAAAAGGTTTATGGCACAGCGCCGTCAGGACTACATTAAGATCCCACGGCGGATGCGGACTACGAACCGGAGGGTAGAGGCGTGTCAAGCCTGCAAAATGCCTCTTAACCACTGGGTTACTCAGAGAATAAGAACATTGGTCTGTAGACAGATAAGCGGAAACCGGTGAAAGGTAAGTTCTTCATGACAGAACGTGAACACCCAACTCTGCTAGGGAGGACACGAAGGACAGTACTGTGTCAATCGTAGCCACCGTTGGATCCAATTGCTTCTCCAAACACCAATGACAGAACCTGAGCCATTTACTCCTGTATTGAGATCTGGTCGAGGGTTTCCTGGCTGCCTGGATAATACGCATGTTATCCTTAGACAAGTTAAGATGCTCTAAAGACTTGAACTCAGGCACCATGCCGCCAAGCTGAGCGATTGTGGGGAGGGGTGCCACATCTGCTGTTCCCCCTGATGAAGAAGATCGGGAGTTACTGGTAACCTGATCGGCAGATACACCGAGTGTTGAAGTTCTGAGAACCAAAACCTGGCCAGCCACCATAGGGCTATGAGTAGAAGCGAACAGTTCACAGAGTTCTTCAGCTTCCAAATTGCCCGATGGACTAGGGGCAGAGGCGGGAAGGCGTAAGCTCTCATGTTGTGCCATGGAACCTCGAGAGCATCCCCAGAGAGGAGGCTCCCAGCCCCCCTCTGGAGGCATACTGAGGAAGCTTCTTGTTTGCCGCCATAGCGAAGAGGTCCACCTCCGGTGTGCCCCAACGTGAGAAAATCCATGAGAGGACCTCTGCCTTCAACTCCCACTCGTAACTGACCACTGTCCGCCGGCTGAGGGCATCCGCTGTGACATTCAGCTGGCCCGGAATGTGTACTGCTATCAGCCAGACACCATGAAGCACAGCCCACTCCCATATCTGGATAGACAGGTCCATGATGGGGGGAGACTTTGTTCCCCCTTGCTTGTTGATGTAATACATTGACACCACATTGTCCGTGCGTATGCGGACCACCTTGTTGGCATTGAGCGGTCTGAACGCCTTGAGTGCCAGAAAAATCGCCAGAAGCTCCAAATGATTTATGTGCAGGAGCTTGTCCTGAGGCGACCAGAGGTCCGAGACCTGAAAAAGATCTAACGTCGCACCCCACCGCAGAAGGGAGGAGTCCGTCGTGATCGTCACCGTGGGGGCTGGGTCCTGAAACCCCGCACCGACCGCCAGGTTGCTGAGAGATGACCACCAATCCAGGTCCACTCTCATGGAATCCGGAATCATTATCCGCTTGGAATCCGGGTCCACAACCCGATGCCAGGAACTCCGAAGAGCCATCTGGGTCCGCCTCATCTTGAGGCGAGCAAGAGGAAGAGCCAGCGCACATGAGGCCATGAGGCCCAGAAGCCTCTGGAACCACCAGGCCGACGTGCTCTCCGACTGCACAAACATCTGACACGTGGATAACAGATCCGCCATTCTGTCCCTGGTCAGATACACTCTGCAGTCGATCATGTTCCAGCAAAAACCCAGGAAAATCAGGTCCTGCGAGACTGTCATGGAAGATTTCTGCCAGTTCACTGACGGCCCAAGATGGAACAGGAGCTGAAGGAGAGACTGGAGATTGCCCGCTGCTGCCAGCGGACTAGGGCTGCGTAAAAGTCATCCAAATATGGATACACATGGACACCCTGGAGACGAAGATAGGCCGCAATCACCGACATCATCTTCGTGAAGACACGCGGCGCCGAGCTGTGGCCAAAAGGAAGCACTTGAAACTGGAAGTGCTCCTCTCCCAAAGAGAAGCGGAGATATCTCCTGTGTGGGTTCCAAATCAGGATATGCATGTACGCGTCCTGAAGATCCACAACGCTGAGCCAATCGCCCATCTGCAAGGAGGAGCGTATCTGGCTGGGCGTGATCATCTTGACTTTCTCTTGGGGTAGGAAAAGATTGAACTGGGAAAGGTCTAGGATGGTGCGCAGGCCAGCCTGGTTGGGTTTGGGCACCGTAAACAGCCAGGAGTAGAAGCCCTCCCCTCGCTCCCCAAGGGGAACGGGTTCCACAGCTCTGAGGTCCAGAAGTTTCTGAACTTCGGCTTTGAGGGAGCGCGAGCCCGACAGCTGAAAAGGAGGGTTGAGGGGTGGGGTAGGGGGTAGAGGTAAGCGGAAGCCCGCCCGAGTGACTGACAAGACCCATCTGTCTTCTGTGATGGTCTGCCACGCCTCCCAATGAGACGCAATGCGTCCTCCCACCGGGGTCTCGTGTGAGCGCGGAAAACCGTCATTTAGTAGGTTTATCGGTGGCGGTGCCACCTGAACCTGAGGAGGAGGCTGAAGAGCGGGAGAAAAACCATGTCTGTTGTTGCATACGACGGTTATTCCCCGCAGGGGTATCCACTCTGTGAGATTTGCGGTCGAGGAAGCCCCTAAAACCAGAGGAGGGTCGACTTTGTGACTACGGTCACTGGGTTTTGAAAGGGGCCTTAACCAGGACAGACAACGACTTAGCTGTCTGAGTGCTATCCTTCGTCTTGGTGAGCTCTACATCTGTTGTAGAATGAAAGAGCTCCTTACCATCGAACGGAAGGTCCAACACCTTGTCCTGCACTTCTTTTGAAAATGTAGTGGCATGCAGCCACGCCTGCCGTGAGGTATCAACCCCCAGCACAAGGCCCCAAGCCGAGGTGTCTACGTGATGAGCCGCAGCCTCCAGGAGATCCTGGGCCAAGACCCTGGCGTCAGATAGGCCACCTTTGTAGTCTTCCAGCTTCTCGACCAGGATAAACTCCTCAAACTCCGACAGACCTTTTCACATCCGCATGTTAGCTCCCGCTAAAATCAATTCAGCGTTGGCATGCCTGAGCTGCAAGGCCGAGTTGGCGAAGATTTTCCTCCCGAGGGAGTCTAGGAGCTTGTCCTCCTTTCCCAAAACCTGAGTAGCCGTCGTGGAAGAGGATGCTGCAGGCCTGGACTGCAAAGTGGCCGCAGCCACCACTGTGGAGGAGGGAGGTGGACAAGACGACAGGGCCACCTCTTCTGAAGAATGCAGCCTGTATCTCGCGTCAATTTTCTTATTGACAAAAAGTCCAGAGTGTGGCTTTTCCCAGACTCTGCGGACCTCAGCAAGAACGTCCTTCTGCAAGAACAGGCCGGTACGCTCCAAGGGAGACAGGGTGAACGCCCCAGAGAGCACGCCCTCCTGCGGAGCGGTTGCCTCGGGCACCGGGACATCTAAGAAACTCATCATGTCCAGTACCCGGTCATGAAAAGCTCTAACAGAGCAGGGAAGGTCCTCATTGTCCTGATCGCCTTGGGCGTCATCTGACAGGTCAGGATCCTGCTGAGCCGTGTCAGGCGCTGCCTTGTCCACTGGGGACAATGGAGGCAAAGGGAGAAGAGTCGGGGAAGGCACCGTAAGCAAGGGAGGCGCTGGCAGAGCCACCGGAGGAACGGGTGGAGCCGGAGGTGCAGGTGGACATATCTCCCTGAAAAGCCCTTTGAAATATTCCCTCATGGGGTCGGTACGCATAAGCGTTTGGAATTTACTGAAAAAAGCGTCCTCCGGGGACTGTTTTGGACCCTGAGGAGGCCTCTCATGTGGTGGACAAATCCAGGGACGTAACAGGGAAGGGTGCCAGATAGGCCCCTCCATCGATGTATCCACATAAATCAAAGGTGCCGACCCGGCAGGCAACGAAACATTGTGCGGAAGAGGCATCCGGGTGTTCCAATCGTAAACTGGCCGATAAGGATGCGCATAAGGGACTCTATGTTCACCCAAGGGACCAAACCCTTCACCTGAGGCTGATGGCATGGTTGTAGGGTTAGCACCTAAATTGGCCGCCGCGGTCGTGGCGGGAACGGGCGCCATTTTGTCCTCATCTGAGGGGAACTGCGGCACGTGAGGAAGTGAGGCAGGGATCCCCGTCAATGGATCAGGGGTCTTAACTTTAGCCTTAACATAAGGAACCTCGCCAGAGCCGGTACTGTTAGGCCTGGAATGTTTTTGTGACATACCAACCGCCAAATTAGCCTTCGAAGTAAGGACCTCGGCACTGCCGGTAAAAGAAGAACTTTGCTTCTTTGCCCCCTCAACAGGTCTGCTATCACCGCAGGAGCGGGAACGGTGAGAAACAGCTTTCACCGACAAGGCCTTGTCAGGCCTCTCAGAACTGTTGGTAGCTTTAGCCTCTGGACGAGGGACCTCGGACCCAGGTCCGGTAACAGCCTTATCTGCACGTGCCTCGGACATCCCCGGTCTTACTTTTGAGGGAAGCCGACAGAGAAACCTCAGAGCAAACTCCGGTACCCCACGACTCAGTAGAACTGGGTCTACAAACATCCCCCACAGGAGGGGCCTCGGAGCGTACTCCGGTATCTACAGGCCCCTTACAGAGACCCTCAGAGAAAACTCTGGTAGAATTATTAGGCCCAACGGGTACCTCAGGGCGAACCCCGATGACAGAGCGATCAACGGGCATTTTTTCTTCTCGTCGATGAACGCCTGAAAATATAAAGGAGGAGTTTGTCGGAACACCTCCTCCCACCGCTCCAACCGACGTTGAAGTGGCCAGACCGAAAGGGAGTCGCAGTAAAAACAGGAGTCCCAACAGTGATCCGGACCCAAACACTCTAAACAAAGAGGATGGGGATCCGCCCTCGCGAAACTACAGTGACACGATTAACAATCTGGAAAGTCTAGTTTGAACGACATAGACAGACTAGTAAACGACCGCTAGCGAGAGCCAGAGAGGAAAAAAGGAAGAAAATCTTCTGAGGATTCAAGTGCGTCCAGTTCCCAACCAGCGGAGACTGATGGGCAATGCGCAGGGCAGAGCCAAGGTGGGCGGGGTTACGGCAGCGTGCCGGGCCTGGCGCAAGAAGGAGAGGAAGGACACATTTTTGGAAAAATTTGGATGCTTTTTACAAAGTGCTCCGGCGCCGTCCCACAGGACGGAGAGATGTCCCATAAGTATGGAGGAAAGGGGACGGCACGTAGGAGTAAGACATTAAACAAGACGGGGGAGATGGCTGAGCCTTGGGGGACCCCACAAGAAAAGGTAGTAGGGACAGAGCGTAAAGGGGACAAAGAGACTGCGTCCGGTCAGATAAAAAACAACAGAAGCAGGACAATACGGCACCTGAGAGGCCGGTCCCAGTCAAGTGCTCGAGCAGCACGTTACGATCAATCGTAGCAAAAGCCGCATTTAGATCGAGCAAAATCAATGACCCACGCTGCCTTGATCGTAGAGTCGGACGAGATCGTCCATGACTGAGACCAACGCACTTTCAGTGCTGCGCCCTGGCCGAAAGCCGGATTGTGAATGGTCCAATAAAATAGATTCTTCTAAATAAGATGAAAAGTATAACTTGGGCATTTCCTCATCTAGCTGAGTACTAGTAATAACAATGTACCAATGTATTGCCTGATGAATTGTTGTATAGCAGCATTGGTCTACCGGTAGTGACAAAAGCCCTAAGTCACCAGACTAAATGACATAAAAGGGAAAGGTCCAAGGACCCAATGCGCGGCACCTTCTAATATCTCTACCAAAATGTCAATGAAATATAAATTAACGACAAAAATTATATTTTATAAGTTCTCTTCAGAACGTTTCTCAATTCCAACAGAAGTCCTGAAATATATCAATCTTCCAAAATCCCTCACAGCGTGCACTTGCAATGGGAAAAAAACAATGGGTAGCAAGGAGATAGGACAGAAATTAGCAGGGATGGTAGGTTAAAGCGAGGGTTATTTCAAAAGTGGTATCACCAAGGCATGTTTCAGGGCTGCATAAGGACTGTGACGGTGAGATCACCTCACAAGAGACTGAAGAAAAAGAGTGTGCCATTCTATACAGTTGCTTAGGGTGATTCACGGAGGATGCAATGGGATCAAAATTTGGCTTATGTCTGGAGTAAGCTGCACTTCATGAAATGGATAAAAAGTTCTTATGGCTGCCAGCAATTCCTGAGTCAATCAGCTGAGAACACAGGATACCTGGTATATCCCGACCATAGTGGTTAACATGTTCCTACTATACACTGGATCTCCCTGTGTGGGGGAATCTTGCTATTCCCATCTCTGAAGATTCCAGGGGCTCTATCTCAGAGCAGGGAGAGAACGGGTACCTCGGGGGATGGCGCGGCATGGCTGCTGATTGAGGTGGTATCAGGGAGCGAGGATAGCTCCGCAAGTGTTTAGTTTTCTTGAGGTGGTACGGGGCTCTTACAGGGGGTGTATCTCAGGGCAGGGAGGGAATGGGTACCTCGGGGGGGGGGGGGGGCTGGCATGGCTGTTGTTTGGGGTGGTCTCAGGGAGCAAGGGTAGCTCCAGGAATGTTCTTAGGTTTTTGAAGAGGGGGTACAGGGGCTCTACCTCAGGGCATGGAAGGAGCGGGTACCTCAGGGGATAGCGCTGGCATGGCTGTTGATTGGAGTGGTCTCAGGGAGCAAGGGTAGCTGCAGAAATGTTCTTAGTTTCTTGAGGGGGTACTTGGGATCGCTCACGTCCCACATTTGGCTTGCAATGATCACTGCTGACTTTCTTGCCATGGGTCCTTGATGGGGCTCTGCTACGCACTGTCCATCGCTCCCTGCTGGTTGGTGATAACACAGGATAGGGGTGAAGGGTCATGGCTCCTGTTCCATAGGCGTGTCCTCCCACATCTTCAGTCATCTCTAAGGTACATTCAGCTCCAGCGGTTCAGGGGTTTGTGTTCCAGACTCTACCCGCTGGTTTATGGATGAGGCCAAGGGCTCCAGATAAAGGAGAGGCTGTCTCTATGGTCGGTGCAGCACTGCCAACCACCACCAAGTCCATGCACACATGGGTTTTCGACCTGCTATCAGAGTGTACCATAAAAGTGGTAGGACTGCTATAGGCCACACTATGGGGGCAAGGCTAGTCACCTACGCAATTGAGGGAGGATGACCCACCCTCAGAAGCCTACGTCCTCTCAAGGGCACATCAGAAATGCTACTCACAGCTGAGGGCACTCAGCCTCTCAGGATTCATAGCCCCATTCCACAGCAAACCTGCGTGAGCTTATTGAAGCCTTGGGCCCCATTGCAGGGAACGTCATATGACATTGTAGATATGCTTAGACCCAGAACTAATGTATCTTTTCCGTCTGTTATTCAAGGCGCATCACAATTTGGCTCAGTATTCATGTTGGTCTGAACACAAGATTACACATAGTTTGACTCGTGTTGTGGGTGTTTTTTTCTTTGTTTATCGGCAGGTCTCTGACAATTTGGATCGATATGGGGGTCTTGTGAAGAGGCAGCTGGAGTTCGAGAAACTGTACACAACTGCGGGAAAATACACAGTGCAGGTAGCAAATGCCCCGTCATGGGGCGGAGGAGAAGGCTTTATGCAGATCCCGGAGAATATCCAAATAAAAGTGGATAAGAGCAAACTCTGCCTAAGACGGATGAGCCCGGCTGAGCAAGACATCGTCTTCATGCACATGCTGGGCCGAGCTGATGAGTACTCCAGGTGGGTGACGTGAAGCAAGGACACATGCCTTCAGATCTGCCCTTCCAATGGTGTCTGCATGGGTGAGGTGATGGCTGAAGTGTACTCCAGCTGGGTGACATGAAGCAAGGACACATGCCTTCAGATCTGCCCTTCCAATGGTGTCTGCATGGGTGAGGTGATGGCTGATGAGTACTCCAGGTGGGTGACGTGAAGCAAGGACACATGCCTTCAGATCTGCCCTTCCAATGGTGTCTGCATGGGTGAGGTGATGGCTGAAGTGTACTCCAGCTGGTTGACGTGAAGCGAGGACACATGCATTCAGATCTGCCCTTCCAATGGTGTCTGCATGGGTGAGGTGATGGCTGATGAGTACTCCAGGTTGGTGACGTGAAGCAAGGACACGTGCATTCAGATCTGCCCTTCCAATGGTGTCTGCATGGGTGAGGTGATGGCTGATGAGTACTCCAGGTGGGAGACGTGAAGCAAGGACACATGCATTCAGATCTGCTCTTCCAATGGTGTCTGCATGGGTGAGGCTCCTGATGGCTGATGAGTACTCCAGGTGGGTGACGTGAAGCAAGGACACATGCATTCAGATCTGCCCTTCCAATGGTGTCTGCATGGGTGAGGCTTCTGATGGCTGATGAGTACTCCAGGTGGGTGACGTGAAGCAAGGACACATGCATTCAGATCTGCCCTTCCAATGGTGTCTGCATGGGTGAGGCTCCTGATGGCTGATGAGTACTCCAGGTGGGTGACGTGAAGCAAGGACACATGCATTCAGATCTGCCCTTCCAATGGTGTCTGCATGGGTGAGGCTTCTGATGGCTAATGAGTACTCCAGGTGGGTGACGTGGAGCGAGGACACATGCATGCAGATCTGCCCTTCCAATGGTGTCTGCATGGGTGAGGTGATGGCTGATGAGTACTCCGGTTGGTTGACATGAAGCAAGGACACATGCATTCAGATCTGCCCTTCCAATGGTGTCTGCATGGGTGAAGTGATGGCTGATGAGTACTCCATGTGGGTGACGTGAAGCAAGGACACATGCATTCAGATCTGCCCTTCCAGTGGTGTCTGCATGGGTGAGGCTCCGGATGGCTGATGAATCCTCCAGGAGGGTGACGTGAAGCAAGGACACATGCATTCAGATCTGCCCTTCCAATGCTGTCTGCATGGGTGAGGCTCCTGATGGCTGATGAGTACTCCAGGTGGGTGACGTGAAGCAAGGACACATGCATTCAGATCTGCCCTTCCAATGGTGTCTGCATGGGTGAGGCTTCTGATGGCTGATGAGTACTCCAGGTGGGTGACGTGGAGCGAGGACACATGCATGCAGATCTGCCCTTCCAATGGTGTCTGCATGGGTGAGGTGATGGCTGATGAGTACTCCGGTTGGTTGACATGAAGCAAGGACCCATGCATTCAGATCTGCCCTTCCAATGGTGTCTGCATGGGTGAGGTGATGGCTGATGAGTACTCCATGTGGGTGACGTGAAGCAAGGACACATGCATTCAGATCTGCCCTTCCAGTGGTGTCTGCATGGGTGAGGCTCCGGATGGCTGATGAGTCCTCCAGGAGGGTGACGTGAAGCAAGGACACATGCATTCAGCTCTGCCCTTCCAATGCTGTCTGCATGGGTGAAGCTCC
Source organism: Ambystoma mexicanum (assembly GCF_040938575.1). Classification (NCBI taxonomy): domain Eukaryota; kingdom Metazoa; phylum Chordata; class Amphibia; order Caudata; family Ambystomatidae; genus Ambystoma; species Ambystoma mexicanum. The sequence continues at coordinate 27,449,156 of NC_090935.1, forward strand.
TGATGGCTGATGAGTACTCCAGGTGGGTGACGTGGAGCGAGGACATATGCATTCAGATTTGCCCTTCCATTGCTGTCTGCATGGGTGAAGCTCCTGATGGCTGATGAGTACTCCAGATGGGTGACGTGGGGCGAGGAGACATGCATTCAGATCTGCTCTTCCAATGCTATCTTCATGGGTGAGACTCCTGATGGCTGATGAGTATTCCAGGTGGGTGATGTGAAGCGAGGACACATGCATTCAGATCTGCCCTTCCAGTGGTGTGGGCATGGGTGAGGTGATGGCTGATAAGTACTCCAGGTGGGTGATGTGAAGCAAGGATACATGCATTCAGATCTGCCCTTCCAATGGTGTCTGCATGGGTGAGGTGATGGCTGATGAGTACTCCAGGTGGGTGACATGAAGCAAGACACATGCATTCAGATCTGCCCTTTCAAGGGTGTATGCATGGGTGAGGCTTCTGATGGCTGATGAGTACTCCAGGTGGGTGACGTGAAGCAAGGACACATGCATTCAGATCTGCCCTTCCAATGGTGTCTGCATGGGTGAGGTGATGGCTGATGTGTACTTCAGGTGGGTGACGTGAAGCAAGGACACATGCATTCAGATCTGCTCTTCCAATGCTGTCTTCATGGGTGAGGCTCCTGATGGCTGATGAGTACTCCAGTTGGGTGATGTGAAGCAAGGACACATGCATTCAGATCTGCCCTTCCAATGATGTCTGCATGGGTGAGGTGATGGCTGATGAGTACTCCAGGTGGGTGACGTGAAGCAAGGACACATGCATTCAGATCTGCCCTTCCAATCGTGTCTACATGGGTGAGGTGATGGCTGATGAGTACTCCAGGTGGGTGACGTGGAGCGAGGACACATGCATTCAGATCTGCCCTTCCAATGCTGTCTGCATGGGTGAAGCTCCTGATGGCTGATGAGTACTCCAGATGGGTGACGTGGAGCGAGGAGACATGAATTCAGATCTGCCCTTCCAATGCTGTCTGCATGGGTGAAGCTCCTGATGGCTGATGAGTACTCCAGATGGGTGACGTGGAGCGAGGAGACATGCATTCAGATCTGCTCTTCCAATGCTGTCTTCATGGGTGAGGCTCCTGTTAGCTGATGAGTACTCCAGGTGGGTGATGTGAAGCAAGGATACATGCATTCAGATGTGCCCTTCCAATGGTGTCTGCATGGGTGAGGTGATGGCTGATGAGTACTTCAGGTGGGTGACATGAAGCAAGACAAATGCATTCAAATCTGCCCTTTCAATGGTGTCTGCATGGGTGAGGCTTCTGATGGCTGATGAGCACTCCAGGTGGGTGACGTGAAGCGAGGACACATGCATTCAGATCTGCCCTTCCAGTGGTGTGGGCATGGGTGAGGTGATGGCTGATAAGTACTCCAGGTGGGTGATGTGAAGCAAGGATACATGCATTCAGATCTGCCCTTCCAATGGTGTCTGCATGGGTGAGGTGATGGCTGATGAGTACTCCAGGTGGGTGACATGAAGCAAGACACATGCATTCAGATCTGCCCTTTCAAGGGTGTATGCATGGGTGAGGCTTCTGATGGCTGATGAGTACTCCAGGTGGGTGACGTGAAGCAAGGACACATGCATTCAGATCTGCCCTTCCAATGGTGTCTGCATGGGTGAGGTGATGGCTGATGTGTACTTCAGGTGGGTGACGTGAAGCAAGGACACATGCATTCAGATCTGCTCTTCCAATGCTGTCTTCATGGGTGAGGCTCCTGATGGCTGATGAGTACTCCAGTTGGGTGATGTGAAGCAAGGACACATGCATTCAGATCTGCCCTTCCAATGATGTCTGCATGGGTGAGGTGATGGCTGATGAGTACTCCAGGTGGGTGACGTGAAGCAAGGACACATGCATTCAGATCTGCCCTTCCAATCGTGTCTACATGGGTGAGGTGATGGCTGATGAGTACTCCAGGTGGGTGACGTGGAGCGAGGACACATGCATTCAGATCTGCCCTTCCAATGCTGTCTGCATGGGTGAAGCTCCTGATGGCTGATGAGTACTCCAGATGGGTGACGTGGAGCGAGGAGACATGAATTCAGATCTGCCCTTCCAATGCTGTCTGCATGGGTGAAGCTCCTGATGGCTGATGAGTACTCCAGATGGGTGACGTGGAGCGAGGAGACATGCATTCAGATCTGCTCTTCCAATGCTGTCTTCATGGGTGAGGCTCCTGTTAGCTGATGAGTACTCCAGGTGGGTGATGTGAAGCAAGGATACATGCATTCAGATGTGCCCTTCCAATGGTGTCTGCATGGGTGAGGTGATGGCTGATGAGTACTTCAGGTGGGTGACATGAAGCAAGACAAATGCATTCAAATCTGCCCTTTCAATGGTGTCTGCATGGGTGAGGCTTCTGATGGCTGATGAGCACTCCAGGTGGGTGACGTGAAGCAAGGACACATGCATTCAGATCTATCCTTCCAATGGTGTCTGCATGAGTGAGGTGATGGCTGATGGGTACTCCAGGTGGGTGACGTGGAGCGAGGACACATGCATTCAGATCTGCCCTTCCAATGGTGTCTGCATCCGTGAGGTGATGGCTGATGGGTACTCCAGGTGGGTGACGTGGAGCGAGGACACATGCATAAATATATATATAAATATATACATATATAAATGTAAATAATAATAATGCATTCAGATCTGCCTTTCCAATGCTGTATGCATGGGTGAGGCTCCTGATGGCTGATGAGTACTCCAGGTGGGTGACGTGAAGCAAGGACACATGCATTCAGATCTGCCCTTCCAATGGTGTTTGCATGGGTGAGGCTCCTGAAGGCTGATGAGTACTCCAGGTGGGTGACGTGAAGCAAGGACACATGCATTCAGATCTGCCCTTCCAATGGTGTCTGCATGGGTGAGGCTCCTGATGGCTGATGAGTACTGCAGGTGGGTGACGTGAAGCAAGGACACATGCATTCAGATCTGCCCTTCCAATGGTGTTTGCATGGGTGAGGCTCCTGAAGGCTGATGAGTACTCCAGGTGGGTGACGTGAAGCAAGGACACATGCATTCAGATCTGCCCTTCCAATGGTGTCTGCATGGGTGAGACGATGGCTGATGAGTACTCCAGGTTGGTGACGTGAAGCAAGGACACATGCATTCAGATCTGCCCTTCCAATGGTGTCTGCATCCGTGAGGTGATGGCTGATGGGTACTCCAGGTGGGTGACGTGAAGCAAGGACACATGCATTAAGATCTGCCCTTCTAATGCTGTCTGCATGGGTGAGGTTCCTGATGGCTGATAAATACTACAGGTGGGTGACGTGGAGCGAGGACAAATGCATTCAGATCTGCCCTTCCTATGGTGTCTGCATGGATGAGGTGATGGCTGATGGGTACTCCAGGTGGGTGACGTGAAGCAAGGAAACATGCATTCAGATCTGCCCTTACAATGCTGTCTGCATGGGTGAGGTGATGGCTGATGAGTACTCCAGGTGGGTGACGTGAAGCAAGGACACATGCATTCAGATCTGCCCTTCCAATGCTGTCTGCATGGGTGAGGTGATGGCTGATGAGTACTCCAGGTGGGTGACGTGAAGCAAGGACACATGCATTCAGATCTGCCCTTCCAATGCTGTCTGCATGGGTGAGGCTCCTGATGGCTGATGAGTACTCCAGGTGGGTGACGTGAAGCAAGGACACATGCATTCAGATCTGCCCTTCCAATGCTGTCTGCATGGGTGAGGCTCCTGATGGCTGATGAGTACTCCAGGTGGGTGACGTGAAGCAAGGACACATGCATTCAGATCTGCCCTTCCAATGCTGTCTGCATGGGTGAGGCTCCTGATGGCTGATGAGTACTCCAGGTGGGTGACGTGAAGCAAGGACACATGCATTCAGATCTGCCCTTCCTATGCTGTCTGCATGGGTGAGGCTCCTGATGGCTGATGAGTACTCCAGGTGGGTGACGTGAAGCAAGGACACATGCATTCAGATCTGCCCTTCCAATGCTGTCTGCATGGGTGAGGTTCCTGATGGCTGATAAATACTCCAGGTGGGTGACGTGAAGCAAGGACACATGCATTCAGATCTGCCCTTCCAATGCTGTCTGCATGGGTGAGGTTCCTGATGGCTGATAAATACTACAGGTGGGTGACGTGGAGCGAGGACACGCATTCAGATCTGCCCTTCCAATGGTGTTTGCATGGGTGAGGCTCCTGAAGGCTGATGGGTACTCCAGGTGGGTGACGTGGAGCGAGGACACATGCATTAAGATCTGCCCTTCCAATGCTGTCTGCATGGGTGAGGTTCCTGATGGCTGATAAATACTCCAGGTGGGTGATGTGAAGCAAGGACACATGCATTAAGATCTGCCCTTCCAATGCTGTCTGCATGGGTGAGGTTCCTGATGGCTGATAAATACTACAGGTGGGTGACGTGGAGCGAGGACACATGCATTCAGATCTGCCTTTCCAATGCTGTATGCATGGGTGAGGCTCCTGATGGCTGATAAATACTACAGGTGGGTGACGTGGAGCGAGGACACATGCATTCAGATCTGCCCTTCCAATGCTGTCTGCATGGGTGAGGTTCCTGATGGCTGATAAATACTACAGGTGGGTGACGTGGAGCGAGGACACATGCATTCAGATCTGCCCTTCCAATGCTGTATGCATGGGTGAGGCTCCTGATGTAACTCAAGCTCAGTCACAGACCTGCAAGCACTGGAGTTACTGAGATGCCACGTTTCAGAATAAATTGTGCATTGGATTGTACCCGATTATCTATACCCTGCCTCTTGGACCCTGTGCTCTTCCTCTTTGCACTCTGCATGGACTTCCTCGTTGGACATAGACTGCCCTGCACAGGCAGTCATTGGGCTCCAAGTCTCCCTTATAGACCCTGCATAGTCTCCCTCTACCCTTGCATCTTGCATTCCTTCTATCCTTGGGCCCTGCACTCACTGTCAGTGGGCTCTGAGTTTCCCTTATAGACCCTGCATGGTCTCCCTCTATCCTTGCACCCTGTATTCATTCTATCCTTGGGCCCTGCACTGATTGTCATTGAGCTCCTAGTCTCCCTTATAGACCTTGCATGGTCTCTCTCTCCCCTTGCATCTTGCATTCCTTCTATCTGTGGGCCCTGCACCCACTGTCAGTGGGCTCTGAGTCTCCCTTATAGACCCTGCATGGTCTCCTTCTACCCATGCACCCTGTTTTTCTTCAATCCTTGGGGCCTGCAATTACTGTCATCGGGCTCTGAGTCTCCCTTATTGACCCTGCATTTTATGAAGCTCACGTTCGCCAAAGGCATCATGGCGCTAGGGGCTGAGGACAGGTAGAAACAGGACAGACAATTTAGAATACTAGCGTTTTAAGTTTAGGCCGAAATCTTAGATGGTCAGCAATACTCTGCAGCCAAAGTGGAAGTTTATTCCAGGCAATGGCAGCCACAATGGAGAAGGCACACCCACCAGACCGGGCCAGCCTAAACCGAGGAATAACTATAAGAAGGGCTGATCGAGAGCAGAGGAGCCGAGTGGGCGAGTAGTGCACAAATTTGACTTGCAGATACTCAGCACCGATGCCATAGTAGAGCCGGTGATCTATACACATGGATTTAAACATGACACGGACCTCAACGGGGAGCCAGTGCAGTTGCCTCAGAAGGGGGGACATGTGGACGCCAAAAGGGGGGCGGTGGATAAATCTTGCTGCAGCATTTTGTAAGAGTTGTAGCCGCTTGATGAGGTAGTGGGGTTGCCCCAAGTAGAGCGAGTTACAGTAGTGAAGACCACTTAAAACTAGTGCAGCCACCACCGGGGCGTGACAGGCTGTGGAGATAAAAGGAAGGACCTTACGCAAGACCCGGAGTTTGAAATGGCCAGTCTTAGAGACTGCCGCCACCTGTTCCTCCATGGTCAAAGAAGCCAAAATGTTTACCCCTAAGTTCTTTACAGACAGCAAAGGTGTAGGACAGGGCCCAAGTGAGAGAGGCCAGAAGTCAGCAGTCCAAAAAAGCATGTGGGAATAGTAGTCCCAACAACCAAAACTTCCATTTTACTGACATTGAGCTGTCATTGGGCTCCTAGTCTCCCTTATAGACACTGCATGGTGTCCATCTACCCTAGCACCCTGTATTCCTTCTATCCTTGGGCCCTGCACTCACAGTCATTGGGATCTGAGTCTCCCTTATAGACCCTGCATGGTCTCTCTCTACCCTTGCACCCTATATTCATTCTATCCTTGGGCCCTGCACTGACTGGCATTGGGCTTTGAGTCTACCTTATAGAACCTGCATGGTCTCCCTTTACCCTTGCACCCTGTGTTCCCTATATCTTTGGGCCCATCCCCGAGTCTCCCTTATAGGCCCTGCATAGTCTCCTTCTACCCTTGCAACCTGGATTCCTTCTATCCTTGGGCCCTGTACTCACTGTCATTCGGCTCTGAGTCTCCTTTATAGACCCTGCATGGTCTCCCCCTACCCTTGCACCCTGTATTACATCTATCCTCGGGCCCTGCACTGATTGTTATTGGGCTCCTAGTCTCGCTTATGTACCATGCATGGTCTCCCTCTACCCTTGCACCCTGTATTCATTCTGTCCTTGGGCCCTGCACTCACTGTCATTGGGCTTCTAGACTCCCTCTACCCTTGCACCCTGTGTTCCCTATATCATTGGGCACAGCTCTGACTCTCTCTTATAGACTCTGCATGGCCTCCCTCTACCTTGCACCCTTTATTCCTTCTATCCTTGGGCCCTGCACTCACTGTCTTTGGGCCCGGAGTCTCCCTTAAAGACCCTGCATGAGCTCCCTCTACCCAGGCACGCTGTATTTCTTCTATCCTTGGCCCCTGCACTGACTGGCATTGGGCTCTGAGTCTCCCTTATAGAACTTGCATAGTCTCCCTTTACCCTTGCACCCTGTGTTCCCTGTATCATTGGGCCCATCTCAGAGTCTCCCTTATAGGCCCTGCATGGTCTCCCTCTGCTCTTGCACGCTGTATTCCTTCTATCCTTATGCCCTGCACTAATCATCATTGGGCTCCTAGTCTCCCTTATAGACCCTGCATGGTCTCCCTCTCCCCATGCACCCAGTGTTCCTTTATTCTTGGGGCCTGCACTGACTGTCACTGGGCTCCTAGTCTCCCTTATAGACCCTGCATGCTGTCCTTCAACTCTTGCACCCTGTATGTTTTCTATTCTTGGACCCTGTACTGACCATCATTGGTCTTCAAGTCCCCCTTATAGACCCCGCATGGTCTCCCTCTACCCTTGCACCCTGTGTTCCTTCTATCCATGGGCCCTGCACTGACTGTCATTGAGCTCCAGAGTCTCCTGTATAGACCCGGCATGGTCTCCCTCTACCCCTGCACCCTGTATCCCGTCTATCCTGGGGCCCTCCACTGACTGTCATTAGTCTCTGAGTCTCCCTTATAGACCCTGCATGGTCTCCCTCTACCGCTCACCCTGTATTCCTGCTACCCTGTATTCTATCCTTCTGCACTGACTGTCATTGAGCTCCAGAGTCCCCTGTATAGACCCTGCATGGTGTCCCTTTACCCCTGCACCCTGTATCCCGTCTATCCTGGGGCCCTGCAATCACTGTCATTGGGCTCTGAGTCTCCCTTAAAGATCCTGCATGGTCTCCCTCTTCCCATGTACCCTGTATTCCTACTATCCTTGGGCACTGCACTGACTGTCATCTGGCTCTGAGTCTCCCTTATAGACCCTGCATTCTCTCCCTCTACCCTTCCAACCTGTGTTCCCTATATCATTGGGCACAGCTCTGAGTCTCCCTTATAGACCCTGCATGGTCTCCGTCTACCCTTCCACCCTGTATTCCTTCTATCCTTGGGTCCTGCACTCGCTGTCTTTGGACTCTGAGTCTCCCTTAAAGACCCTGCATGATCTCACTCTACCCATGCACCCTGTATTCCGCCTATCCTGGGGCCCTGCAATCACTGTCATTGGGCTCTGAGTCTCCCTTATAGATCCTGCATGGTCTCCCACTCCCCATGCACCCAGTGATCCTTTATTCTTGGGGCCTGCACTGACTGTCACTGGGCTCCTAGTCTTGCTTATAGACCCTGCATGGTCTCCCTCTCCCCATGCACCCAGAGTTCCTTTATTCTTGGGGCCAGCACTGACTGTCACTGGGCTCCTAGTCTCCCTTATAGACCCTGCATGTTGTCCTTCAACTCTTGCACCCTGTATTTTTTCTATTCTTGGACCCTGTACTGACAATCATTGGTCTTCAAGTCCCCCTTAAAGACCCCGCATGGTCTCCCTCTACCCTTGCACCCTGTGTTCCTTCTATCCATGGGCCCTGCACTGACTGTCATTGAGCTCCAGAGTCTCCTGTATAGACCCGGCATGGTCTCCCTCTACCCCTGCACCCTGTATCCCATCTATCCTGGGGCCCTCCACTGACTGTCATCTGGCTCTGAGTCTCCCTTATAGACCCTGCATTGTCTCCCTCCACCCTTGCACCCTGTATTTCTTCTATACTTGGGACCTGCACTCACTGTCATTGGGCTCTGAGTCTCCATTAAAGACCCGGCATGATCTCCCTCTACCCATACACCCTGTATTCTTTCTATCCTTGGCAACGGAATTGGGCTCCTAGTTTCCAATATAGACCGTGCATGGTCTCGCTCTACCCATGAACCATGTATTCATTCTATCTTTGGGCCCTACACTGACTGTCATTGGGCTCCTAGTCTCCCTTATAGACCCTGCATGGTCTCCCTTTACCCTTGCACCCTGTGTTCCCTATATCATTGGGCCCATCTCTGAGTCTCCCTTATAGGCCCTGCATGGTCTCCCTCTACCCTTGCACTCTGTATTCCTTCTATCCCTGTGCCCTGTACTGATTATCATTGGGCTCCGATTCTCCCTTATAGACCCTGCATGGTCTCCCTCTACCCATGCACCCTGTATTCATTCTATCCTTGGGCCCGGCACTGACTGTTATTGGTATCCTAGTCTCCCTTATAAACCCTGCATGGTCTCCCTCTACCCTTACACCCTGTATTCCTTCTATCTTAGGCCCTGCACTCACTGGCACTGGGCTCTGAGTCTCCCTTATAGAACCTGCATGGTTTCCATCTACCCTTGCAGCCTGTGTTCCCTTTATCATTGGGCCTGGCTCATAGTCTCCATTATAGGCCCTGCATTGTCTCCCTCCACCCTTGCACCCTGTATTTCTTCTATACTTGGGACATGCACTCACTGTCATTGGGCTCTGAGTCTCCATTAAAGACCCGGCATGATCTCCCTGTACCCATGCACCCTGTATTCCTTCTATCCTTGGCCCCCGCATTGGGCTCCGAGTCTCCCTTACAGACCCTGCATGGTCTCCCTCTACTATTGCACCCTGTATTCTTTCTATCTTTGGGCCCCGCACTGACTGTCATTGGGCTCCGAGTCTCACTTATAGACCCTGCATGGTCTCCCTCTACCCGTGAAGCCTGTATTCATTCTCTCTTTGGGCCCTGCACTGACTGTCATTGGGCTCCTAGTCTCCCTTATAGACCCTGCATGGTCTCCCTCTACCAATGTATCCATCTACCAATGTATTCCTACTATCCTTGGGCCCTGCACTGACTGTCATCTGGCTCTGAGTCTCCCTTATAGACCCTGCATGGTCTCCCTCTACCCTTGCACCCTGTATTACTTCTATCCTTGAGCCCTGCACTAATTGTCATTTGGTTCCTAGTCTCCCTTATAGAACTTTACATGGTCTCTCTCTACCCTTGCACCCTGTATTCATTCTATCCTTGGACCCTGCACTGACAGTCTTTGGGCACTGAGTCTCCTTTATAGATTCTGCATGGTCACCCTCTACTCCTGCACCTTGTGTTCCCTCTATCATTTGGCATGGCTTTGAGTCTCGATTATAGGCCCTGCATTGTCTCCCTCTACCCTTGCACCCTGAATTCCTACTATCCTTGGGACCTGAACTCACTGTCATTGGACTCTGAGTCTCCATTAAAGACCCTGCATGGTCTCGCTCTACCCATGAACCCTGTATTCATTCTATCTTTGGGCCCTACACTGACTGTCATTGGGCTCCTAGTCTCCCTTATAGACCCTGCATGCTGTCCTTCAACTCTTGCACCCTGTATGTTTTCTATTCTTGGACCCTGTACTGACCATCATTGGTCTTCAAGGGCCCCTTATAGACCCTGCATGGTCTCCCTCTACCCTTGCACCCTGTGTTCCTTCTATCCATGGGCCCTGCACTGACTGTCATTGAGCTCCAGCTGTATAGACCCGGCATGGTCTCCCTCTACCCCTGAACCCTGTATCCTGTCTATCCTGGGGCCCTCCACTGACTGTCATTAGTCTCTGAGTCTCCCTTATAGACCCTGCATGGTCTCCCTCTACCGCCGCACCCTGTATTCCTGCTGCCCTGTATTCTATCCTTCTGCACTGACTGTCATTGAGCTCCAGAGTCCCCTGTATAGACCCTGCATGGTGTCCCTTTATCCCTGCACCCTGTATCCCGTCTATCCTGGGGCCCTGCAATCACTGTCATTGGGCTCTGAGTTTCCCTTATAGATCCTGCATGGTCTCCCTCTTCCCATGTACCCTGTATTCCTACTATCCTTGGGCCCTGCACTGACTGTCATCTGGCTCCGAGTCTCCCTTATAGACCCTGCATTCTCTCCCTCTACCCTTGCATCCTGTGTTCCCTATATCATTGGGCACAGCTCTGAGTCTCCTTTATAGACCCTGCATGGTCTCCGTCTACCCTTCCACCCTGTATTCCTTCTATCCTTGGGTCCTGCACTCGCTGTCTTTGGACTCTGAGGCTCCCTTAAAGACCCTGCATGATCTCACTCTACCCATGCACCCTGTATCCGTCTATCCTGGGGCCCTGCAATCACTGTCATTGGGCTCTGAGTCTCCCTTATAGATCCTGCATGGTCTCCCTCTTCCCATGTACCCTGTATTCCTACTATCCTTGGCCCTTGCACTGACTGGCATTGGCTTTGAGTCTCCCTTATAGAACCTACATGGTCTCCCTTTACCCTTGCACCCTTTGTTCCCTATATCATTGGGCCCATCTCTGAGTCTCCCTTATAGGCCCTGCATGGTCTCCCTCTACCCTTGCACCCTGTATTCCTTCTATCTTTGGGCCCTGCACTCACTGTCATTGGGATCTGAGTCTCCCATATAGACCCTGCATGGTCTCCCTCTACCCTTGCACCCTGTATTACATCTATCCTAGGGCCTGCACTGATTGTCATTGGGCTCCTAGTCTTGCTTACGTACCATGCAAGGTCTCCCTCTACCCTTATACCCTGTATTCATTCTGTCTTTGGGCCCTGCACTCACTGTCATTGGGCTTCTAGTCTCCCTTACAGACCATGCATGGTCTCCCTCTACCCTTGCACCCTGTGTTCCCTATATCATTGGGCACAGCTCTGAGTCTCCTTTATAGACCCTGCATGGTCTCCCTCTACCCTTGCACCCTGTGTTCCTTCTATCCATGGGCCCTGCACTGACTGTCATTGAGCTCCAGACTCTCCTGTATAGACCCTGCATGGTCTCCCTCTACCCCTGCACCCTGTATCCCGTCTATCATGGGGCCCTCCACTGACTGTCATTATTCTCTGAGTCTCTCTTATAGACCCTGCATGGTCTCCCTATACCCCTGCACCCTGTATCCCTGCTACCCTGTATTCTATCCTTCTGCACTGACTGTCATTGAGCTCCAGAGTCCCCTGTATAGACCCTGCATGGTGTCCCTCTACCCCTGCACCCTGTATCCCGTCTATCCTGGGGCCCTGCAATCACTGTCATTGGGCTCTGAGTCTCCCTTATAGATCCTGCGTGGTCTCCCTCTTCCCATGTACCCTGTATTCCTACTATCCTTGGGCACTGCACTGACTGTCATCTGGCTCTGAGTCTCCCTTATAGACCCTACATTCTCTCTCTACCCTTGCACCCTGTATTCATTCTATCCTTGGGCCCTGCACTGACAGTCTTTGGGCACTGAGTCTCCTTTATAGACCCTGCATGGTCACCCTCTACTACTGCACCTTGTGTTCCCTATATCATTTGGCATGGCTTTGAGTCACCATTATAGGCCCTGCATTGTCTCCCTCTACCCTTGCTCCCTGTATTCCTTCTATCCTTGGGACCTGCACTCACTGTCATTGGACTCTGAGTCTCCAGTAAAGACCTGGCATGATCTCCCTCTACCCATACACCTTGTATTCTTTCTATCCTTGGCAACGGAATTGGGCTCCTAGTCTCCAATATAGACCCTGCATGGTCTCGCTCTACCCATGAACCATGTATTAATTCTATCTTTGGGCCCTACACTGACTGTCATTGGGCTCCTAGTCTCCCTTATAGACCCTGCATGCTGTCCTTCTACTCTTGCACCCTGTATGTTTTCTATTCTTGGACCCTTACTGACCATCATTGGTCTTCAAGTCCCCCTTATAGACCCCGAATGGTCTCCCTCTACCCTTGCACCCCGTGTTCCTTCTATCCATGGGCCTTGCACTGACTGTCATTGAGCTCGTGAGTCTCCTGTATAGACCCTGCATGGTCTCCCTCTACCCCTGCACCCTGTATTCCTTCTATCCTTGTGCCCTGCACTGATCATCATTAGGCTCTGATTCTCCCTTATAGACCCTGCATGGTCTCCCTCTACCCATGCACCCTGTATTCATTCTATCCTTGGGCCCTGCACTGACTGTCATTGAGATCCTAGTCTCCCTTATGGACCCTGCATGGTCTCCCTCTACCATTAAACCCTGTATTCCTTCTATCTTAGGCCCTGCACTGACAGGCACTGGGCTCTGAGTCTCCCTTATAGAACCTGCATGGTCTCCCTCTACCCTTGCAGCCTGTGTTCCCTATATCATTCGGCCAGGCTCTGAGTCTCCCATATAGGCCCTGCATGGTCTTCCTCTACCCTTGCACCCTGTATTCCTTATATCCTTGGGCCATGCACTCACTGTCATTGGGCTCTGAGTCTCCCTTTTAGACCCTGTGTGGTCTCCCTATACACTTGAACGATGTGTTCCTATTATCCTTGGGCCCTGCACTAACCGTCATTGGACTCCGAGTCTCCCTTATAGCCCCTGCATAGTCTCCCTCTACCCATGCACCCTGTTGTCCTTCTATCTTGGGCCCTGCACTGACTGTCCTTGAGCTCCAGAGTCTCCCTTATAGACCCTTCATGGTCTCCCTCTACCCCTGGACTTTGTATTCCTTCAATCCTTGAGTCCTCCACTGACTGTCATTTGGCTCTGAGTCTCCATTACAGACCCGGCATGGTCTCCCTCTACCATTGCATCTTGTATTCTTCCTATACTTGGGCCCTGCACTGACCATCATTGGGCTGCGAGTCTCCTTTATACATCCGGCATGTCCTCTCTCTACCCTTTTACCCTGTATCCCTTCTATTTTTGGGCCCTGCACTGACCATCATTGGGCTCTAAGTCTCCCGTATAGACCCTGCATGGTCTCCTTCTACCCTTGCACCCTGTATTCCTTCTATCCTCAGGCCAATCACTGATCGTCATTGGGATCTGAGTCTACCTTATAGATCTTGCATGGTCTCCTTCTACCCTTGCACCATTTATTCCTTCTATCCTTGGGCCCTGCACTGACTGTCATTGAGCTCCAGAGTCTCCCTTATAAATCCTGCATAGTCTCAACCCCTGCACTCTGTATCCTTTCTATCCTGGGGCCCTCCACTGTCATTTGTCTCTTTGTCTCCCTTATGGACCCTACACGGCCTCCCTCTCCCCTTGCACCCTGTATTCCTTCTATCCTTGGGCCCTGCACTGACTGTCATTGGGCTCTGAGTCTCCCATATATACCCTGCATGGTCTCCCTCTACTCTTGCACGCTGTATTCCTTCTATCATTATGCCTTGTACTAATCATCATTGGGCTCCTAGTCTCCCTTATAGACCCTTCATGGTCTCCCACTACACTTGCACCCTGTGTTCCTTCTATACTTGGGCCCTGCACTGATTGTAATTGGGCTCTGAGTCTCCCTTATAGACCCTGCATGGTCTCCCTCTACCCTTGCACCTTGTATTCCTTCAATCCTCGGGTGCTGAACTGACTGTCATTGGGCTCTGAGTCTCCCTTTTAGACCTTATAGGGTCTCCCTGTATTCTTGGGCCATGCATTGCCTCTGTCTTTGGACACTGCAGTCTGTCATAGTGTGGTATTGTTTATTTATATAGCGCCTATACACAGGCAAGTGTTTCAAGGTGCACAAGAGGGTGGGAAAACGGGGTAAAACAGTCGCTCAGAGCCCTTGAAAATCGGAGACGATAATAGTCTGCACAGAGTAAGTGCATAAAATATATTTAACAGTATGGGATATAGCAAATAGGCCTGACAGCGATTCTGCAGTACAATTAGGGGTGAAGACAGAGGAGAAACAGACAGACAATCTTCGGGCGTGGTGCATACGGCTCGAGCAAGTGCAGGGAGGGTCCCAGGGAGGGGAGGGTCAAGTGCACAGGGTCGAGGCCGGGGGGCTAAGTGCAGAGAGAGGCATTCTCTTGGGTTAAATTCTCAGTATGTTGAGTGTGGGTGAAGTGTAGGGCCCTGAGGCAAGTGCGAGAGAGGACTGGTGTGGGTACCGTGGACCAGTGAGACTCTTGATGTACACCAGGTGGACAGTCAGCATGCTCTAAGGAATAGAAGGGAGAGAGGGAAAGGACAGAGAACTAAATTAGCAGGGTAGAGGGAGAGAGAAGAAAGAGGAGAAGAGGAAGGTCTTGAGGAGTTTCAGGAATTTCAGGAGATCCGGCCCCTGCAGGCTCTCCCTGTATTCTTGGCTCATGCAGTGCCTCTGTACTTGGACCATGACATCTGTCATTGGGCCCTGAGGGTGTCCCTCTATTCACGGGCCATGCATTGCCACTGTCCTTGGGCCCTGCTGTCTGTCATTGGACCCTGCAGGTCTACCTCTATTCTTGGCCCATGCATTGCCTCTGTCCTTGGACCCTGCTGTCTGTCATTGGGCCCTGCAAGGTCTGCCTGTATTCTTGGCCCATGCATTGCCTCTGTCCTTGGACCCTGCTGTCTGTTATTGGACCCTGCACGGTCTCCCTGTATTCTTGGCCAATGCATTGCCTCTGTTCGTGGACTATGATATCTGTCATTGGGCCCTGAGGGTGTCCCTCTATTCACGGGCCATGCATTGCCACTGTCCTTGGGCCCTGCTGTCTGTCATTGGACCCTGCAGGTCTACCTCTATTATTTGCCCATGCATTGCCTCTGTCCTTGGACCCTGCTGTCTGTCATTGGGCCCTGCAGGATTTCCCTGTATTCTTGGCCCATGCACTGCCTCTGTCCTTGGACCCTGATGTCTGTCATTGGACCCTGCAGGGTCTCCCTGTATTCTTGGCCCATGCATTGCCTCTGTCCGTGGACCATGCTATCTGTCATTGGACCCTGCGGCTGTCCCTCTATTCTTGGACAATGCATTGCCACTATCCTTTGACCCTGCTGTCTGTCATTGGGCCCTGCAGGGTCTCCCTGTATTCTTGGCCCATGCATTGCATCTGTCCGTTGACCATGCTGTCTATCATTGGACCCTGCAGGGTCTCTCTGTATTCTTGATCCATGCATTGCCTCTGTCCTTGGACCTGTCTGGCATTGGACCCTGCATGTTCTCCCTGTATTCTTGGCCCATGCATTGCCTCTGTTCTTAGACCATGCTATCTGTCATTGGACCCTGCGGCTGTCCCTCTATTCTTGGACAATGCATTGCCACTATCCTTTGACCCTGCTGTCTGTCATTGGGCCCTGCAGGGTCTCCCAGTATTCTTGGTCCTTGCATTGCCTCTGTCCTTGGACCCTGCTGTCAGTCATTGGACCCTGCAGGGTCTCCTTGTATTCTTGACCTGTGCATTGCCTCTGTCCTTGGACCCTGCTGTCTGTCATTGTGACCCTGCAAGGTCTCCCTGTATTCTTGGCCCATGCATTGAGTCTGTCCTAGGACCCTGCTGTCTGTCATTGTGACCCTGCAAGGTCTCCCTGTATTCTTGGCCCATGCATTGCCTCTGTCCTTGGTCCCTGCAGCTTGTCATTGGACCCTGTGGGTCTCCCTGTATTCTTGGCCCATGCATCACCTCTGTCCTTGGACCCTGCTGTCTGTCATTGGACCCTGCGGGTCTCTTTGTATTATTGGGCCATACATTGCCTCTGTCCTTGGACCCTGCTGTCTGTCATTGGACCTCGCAGGGTCTCCCTATATTCTTGGCCCATGCATTGCCTCTGGCCTTGGATCCTGCTGTCTGTCATTGGACCCTGCAGGGTTTCCCTGTATTCTTGGCCCATGCATTGCCTCTGTCCTTGGACCCTGCTGTCTGTCATCGGACCTTGCAGGGTCTCCCTGTATTCTTGGCCCATGCATTGCCTCTGTTCTTGGACCGTGCTATCTGTCATTGGACCCTGCGGCTGTCCCTCTATTCTTGGCCAATGCATTGCGACTGTCCTTGGACCCTGCTGTCTGTCATTGGACCCAGCAGGGTTCCCTCTATTCTGGGGACGTGCATTTCCTCTGTCCTTGGACCCGGCTGTCTGTCATTGTGAACCTGTGGGTCTCCTTCTATTATTGGGCCATGCATTGCCTCTGTCCTTGGACCCTGCTGTCTGTCATTGGAGCATGCAGGGTCTCTCTGTATTCTTGGCCCATGCATTGCCCTGTCCTTGGACCCTGCTGTCTGGCATTGGACCCTGCGGGTCTCCCTCTATTATTGGGCTATGCATTGCCTCTGTCCTTGGACCCAGCTGTCTGTCATTCGATCCTGCAGGATCTCCCTGTATTCTTGGCCTGTGCATTGCCTCTGTCCTTGGACCTTGGCCCATGTATTGCCTCTGTCCTTGGAACCTGCTGTCTGTCAATGGACCCTGCGGGTCTCCCTCTATTCTTGGGTCCTGCATTGCCTCTGTCCTTGCACCCTGCTGTCTGTCATTGGACCCTGCGGGTCTCCCTCGATTCTGGGGCCATGCATTTCCTCTGTCCTTGGACCCTGCTGTCTGTCATTGGACCCTGCAGGTTCTCTCTGTATTTTTGGCCCCTGCATTGCCTCAGTCCTTGGACCCTGCTGTCTGTCATTGGACCCTGCGGGTCTCCTTCTATTATTGGTTCATGCATTGCCCCTGTCCTTGGACCCTGCTGTCTGTCATTGGACCCGGCAGGGTCTCCCTTTATTCTTGGCCCATGCATTGCCTCTGTCCTTGGACCTTGGCCCATGCATTGCCTCTGTCCTTGGACCCTGCTATCTGTCATTGGACCCTGCAGGGTCTCCCAGTATCCAACCTATCTCGCACCATCCAACTAATACCCTCCTTACCACCAAGTAACTAGGATCCAGGCCGGTGTATAGTAAGAATTGAGTGCTGTGAGATATTGCTAACTGCTTAATTCATTTCTTTCTGGGTGTTTTTGGCCTATAATAAATATAGTTTTTCTGCACTGACCTGTCTAAAATAAATTACTGTGTGGACTCATTGTGGACCCCTGACCTCACTCACTTTCTCCTGAGACCAAGCCTTGACCGCTCACCACGTTTACCTTGATTCGATTTGGCTAATAGGGTGGATGGCAGGTTCCAGGCACTTTTATTCTTTGTATAATTATCTGATCACCTACGGGAAGAGGGAGAATGGAAGGAGGCAAACCACAGTCCTTTTTGTGGGCCCTAGGTCTGTCCACACTGTTAAATAATGACTAATTAATGTCCACAAGGCAGGCATTGTTACAGTAAGCTCATTTGCAGGGGGCAGGATAACACTTCACAAATACTGTCTGTTTTTCCCACATTGCTCAATGCAGATTGTGGACTTCCTTCGTCCGAGGTGATAATGACCAGCTCCTGGTAGAAGCCCAGTACATCCCCCCTAAGGCTGCTATCCTTCAAGCAGCAGATTGGGCTACCAACAGCGAAGACCCAATGATAGCGCGGGCTCTCCATAACGCAGCGGGAAGGACACTACTGGCTGTCAATGTGCTCTACGACCATTGCTGGACAACGCTGGCCAACAACTTTAGCACAGAAGCCGCTAAAACCAGGTAACTCTTCTTTTACCATACAACATGCAGGACAGCACACAATATGCACTTCACATGTTTTTATTTAGTTTATTAGATGACTATAAAGGAACCATACAAGGATTCAGATAATGATGGAAAGTGATACAAATCAAGTTAAGAATGAACACAATAATAAGTCCGTTTTTTACCACTCTCTGTTGAGGATGTCACAAATTATTAGGCGGTCACTCTCAACTCAGGTTGTTTCATTGCCCCCTCACTCACTTTCTCCTGAGACCAAGCCTTGACCACTCACCACGTTTACGTTGATTTGATTTGGCTAAAAGGGTGGATGGCAGGTTCCAGGCACTTTTATTCATTGTATAATTACCTGATCACCTACGGGAAGAGGGAGAAAGGAAGGAGGCAAACCACAGTCCTCATTATGACAAAGAATAATGAGCAACCAAAACATCAGCCACAAATGCCACAATATCACAGTTTCAAATTACTTGCACCAATGGACTGACTTATATTTCTAATGGACTTATAGATACTACAACACACAAGTTGAATTTAAAAACTTTACATCAAAACACACAGAGGATTTCTTGCACATTAACAATTAGGAAATGTGAAACAACCCTCAGTGATTGCTCGGATTATCACCATGCTCTTCTCTCCCAGCAACTCCCACCCCATGCATCAGTTAAATGTGACCCCTTAATTTGAAGGCAAGTTACACAGAGTGGAAATACAGTAGCAACATGATTTTGGCTTTTCATTAAAAAGGCAGTGTTAGGGAAGTAGACACAATGAAAAGAAATCATTTTGGGCTTTTTGTTTGATTTGCAGAAAATGCAGGGCCTTGGGATTCTGATTTGGTAGGCAAATAAATAAATGGGAAATTGTGTTATGCACCATCTGCATTCACCTGAATAGCAGCATTTTAGGGTTACTTATTTTGGGATTACGGACACCTCCCTTTGGTACAGAAGACAGGGGTTTCAGAAAGGTAGAGTCACCTAAGTACTTTATTGTCTATACTGGCTCTAACACACTGGGCATGAACTTTGTTAGTTTTGAAATCTAACAACACTCATCCTGTGATTTTCTATATGGGAATTAATTGATTTACTTCAATTCAATGTGCTAGGGATCTACATAGTTTCACCCCCTCCCCACAATGCAATGGAAAGAATTAAGGCAGGCAGTTCCCCACACAATTCAATTGAAATGGATAGGGGGTTTTCTATGGGGAATTAATTTGAGTTATATTTAATAAAATGTGCCAGTTCCACCCCCATACCCACTATGCGAGATGGAGATTAAGGCTGGCAGATTCCGCCCCCCACTTTTGTTGGCATTTGGATTAATCTACTTACATGGGAGGCCTTGGTTATGGGGCATCCAGGGAAACGGCAAGGCTCCTCTGAAGACAGCACACATCTGGTCAAAGGCTTTGGTCAAGGATAGTGCCCCGCACTGAGACTTCCTCTGGCTCCTCAAATGGCAGGCCCAGCTAGCTTCTAGATTTCCCAGTCTCTGTCTCCCATGCAATGTTTAAAGCCTTGGTAGCTCTCCCTGTCTCTCTGCTAGTTGTTCCTAGCAAGAGTCCAGAAGTAGACTACCTCCAGCAATAGAGTGGAAAAATCAAGGGAAACATCAAAATTCCAAAGAAAGGCAAAAAGTCAAAAAGTCCAAGAAAACCCCTCTCGGATTGAAAACTTATAGGGCTGGTGACACTCCATTATTAACATAATTCCCATGCTACGGATTGGCCAGCTCTCCCCCTCCACCTCCTCCAACACACCCACTGCCTTCCGATAGGACAAGGAGTTGGGAGGTGTGGATGATGGAGGCTGAGGGAAGAGAAGGATTCATCATCCCAAAATGACAAGTGGGTTTAACTTTTTCATTGTTCTTGAAAACTCACAACATGGCAGCTATCTTACCTTTTCAGATAACTGCAGGCACATATATATATTTGAGTTCCATATTTTATGGCGAGTTGGAAAATACTAATCATATCTCGGCACGCCCTTCTTGGGAGAAGCTACAATTTTTATCAACTTATTCCTTAGCTGGAATAGTCACAAATCTGACCCTTCAAGATTCAAACCTTAGTTCCATACCCTATCACCACAACAACTTTCCATTCCATTGGAATTATGAGAAGGCCAGAATCATAATTGTCTTCATATCATAACTCAATTTGTATAAATCACACAGGATTCATATTTACATGATACTGACAGGCTTCCTATCCCCTTTAACATGAGTCCAGGATGAGCTCATTGGGACACACGATCCTCTCCTCTTTTAATTAAACAAAAGGTGGCCCAATGTTAATCATATGGCAAGACATCACATGTGCCCCTCAGCTCCACAAAAGCCCCAACCTAGTCCTAAATTGCATTTCTCCATTGTCACCTGACACAAACATCTGCTTATCAGCTGGGTCTGTTTCTTACATAAAGATCCATTAGTTGCTCTGAAGCCATTTCCTTGAGGCCGAGTCAGCACTGAAAGGGTAATTTCTATTGGCCACTAATGCACAGCTAATGGGGAGACCTGACCTTAAAGGTAATTTCTGCTTGCTATTTTTAATCTTTGGTTTACCCGACTCTTTGACAGCAGATTCTCTGTGATGCAGGTAAGGTCTCTCCCCTCCCAATGCCAGGGTTGTCTTGATAGAAAAGACCAGCCTTGCAAAAAGGTAAGGAAAAAACCCAAGGAAAAAATCCCACTTGAGTAAAAAATCGTTGGTGTACTATGGCAGTCCGGAGTAGGTGAGTTGTCCAGAGCAAACAGTGGATTGGCACTACCAAAGCAGGTCAACAGTGTTAAAGGGCCCACGAATTATGGTAAGTGTAGCAGAGAGCAGCTGGCAGGAGCAATGATCAGAAAAGGAAGGAGAGGGAGGTCAGGAACAGTAATGGGAGGTTAGTTTAGGGGCAACGCACTCACCTTGGAAGTAAGAAGATGCAGAGCAACACAGTTTTGTTATCCGGGTCTGCGCTTAGAAACCTCTGGGCATGGGTATAATAATTAATTATAATTATAATGAAAAGAGGATAGCTTGAATACAGAGGTCAAGCAAGCAAGGAAGAAACAGGAATGGGATCAAGGAAGGGAGCAGAGCGAACAATAACAGAAGAAAGCATCACTGGCAACAAGTAAGTTGCAATTCAATGCGTTGAGTTCCTTTGGTTGTTTTGAATGGCTGGGTGTGAGTTAGCTCCTCCCTCGTTCGTAATTCTGTGTGAGGAACGGCACGTTCTGGCTTGGTTGGTAAGTCCGATATGTTGGTGTTAGGCAGAATCACATGCAGTACCCTTTGGGGAACACTACACACAATTAACACTACAAGTGCAAGTACAATTTCACCTTTGGTACACGCCTGTACTACACAGTAATGTAGTAGCAGTGGCTGAGCAGCAAGACTTATCTCAAAAGTAAAGTGAGCAGTACAAGAGGTTACACAAAGGGCTAGCAATTACAGTGATTCAAACAAACACTTACTCAAGGTTTCTTGGTAAAAGAATATACATTTATTTACACAGTCAGTTGGAAAACATTCCACTAGCAAGAGCAGCTCAATATCACAATCCAATATACTACATTAAACAAACAATCAGTTTCTGAACAAGTTCAGCTCCCCTGAAGTAGGAGCAAAATGGCACTTCCGTTACTTTAAAAAGGGGTAAAAAGACAAGGTTAAAAGAGTCAAAAGCACAAATACTTCCAGAGGTAGGGCAAATAGTTTCAGTTCACTACAGCCAGAAATTCAATTAAATAGGGCTGGGCCAAAGTTAACGGTTCAGAGTCTTGGATAGGATAGCACAGTTCTGGTAGTAAACGGTTAAGTCTTTGCCACGATTTTTAGAAGTAGTTGGTCAGATTATAAGTTAGATGTTGGTTTAGGGAAGGACAAGCCTTCAAAGTTGGAAAAGTTTCACAAACTTTCACTGCGGCCGAACCAAGTTCTAGACCGCACTCGCGCAGTGCCTTTTAAATGAAGAAGAGCTGTAGCTGAGGCAGTTGTTCCTGGCAGTTCCTGCAGAGCTAGCTGTTCATGAGCTTCAGTCGTGGGGACAAGAAGGAGGACGTCTGCCCAGGGAAGAGGCCTCAAGCTTGGCAAAATGTCGGTTTAAGGTGTAAGTGCCTTAAATACCACAAACTGGTATAATTCCCACTGGCTATACGGTTTCTAACAGCACTCTGAACAAAATTCGACCAGTATAGGGGCGGTGTCCAGGTGACTTGCGAGTTGGTTGGGTTGTTGGGTTGTTCCCACCAAACTCAAGGGAAGAAGTTAACCTTGAAGGGCTTCTCTGTCGATGGAGTTTCAGGCAATTCGGACCTGCAGCAGGGCTTCACCAGTGGACCAGGAGTTGCAGCAGTCATATTCCTTCAGCTCGTCTTCGGTTCTTTCGTTCCAGTGGTCGACTCTGCTTTCCAAGTCCCAGAGGCCTGCTTTTAAACAGTTTTCCCCCATTAATTCCAGCCTGGCTGTCACTCACAGAGCAGGGTGGATGTCCTTGCCGGACAGCCAGCCGGCCAATCATCCCAGAGTGCATTCTGGTCTCCTGGGAGACTAAGTGCAGGAAGTTTCGGGCACCTCCCTCACATCCTGTCCACCCCAGACACTCAGGCGCCAGAGGAGGGCTTCGGCACCGAAGCCCGCCAAAGGCCAACGAACAAAGGGACCAAACCTGGTTTTGGTGCGCAGTTAAACACAAGAAGGACCTTTTCTAAAAGAAATGGCAAAAAAAGTCGACTGGAGTCTGTTTTTACGGATAGGTCTTGTGCGCCATATTGGAAAACATGGCTGACCCGATTTTTAGGTACCGGATTCGCGGTCGGGAAAAATCATGGTAGTTTGTTAAAAACCACTGCCACCATCCATTTCAAGTAAAAAAGAGTAACATTTCACTGTAACATGAGTGTTTAGACTCAGGGGATGCTAGCCAACCCCTCCAGCACTCTATAGGAAGATAGTGTGTGCCAGGTCTGTAAATTTAAAAAGACTAGTAAAGTCAATTTAACTTTACATGCTCTGAGAGACAGTAGTCAGTCCAAGAGAAGGTATTTAAACCTTGGGGAGTCTGAAAGACACCCCAGTGCCACTGCACTGAAGGTGCTGTGTGACACACAAGGAAAAGATGATGCCTAGTTTTAAAACTCCATATCCAAAGAACACAAAAGTAAAACACACATCAAAATACATGAAAGAGTGGGGGAAAAGGCTCACATTGCTTCCAGGTAAAAATGTAAATCCTAGAAATCCAGCAAAGTTGCTGGGGGTCTCAAAAGGTAAGGGAAATTTGCACATTCTTTAAAATTCTCCCTAACACTCGTCCCCCCCAGACTAATGGACACGAGGATTTAATCCACTCCTGGATGAATCTCCTTACTCCAGTCGGTCAAACATCCTGGAGAGACCATCAGCATTTTGGTGGTGACACCCAGACCTGTGTCCAATGGTAAAATCAAACCCTTGCAGGCTGATTGACCATCTCAATAATTTCGGGTTTTCCCCATTCATTTGCATCAACCATCTCAAGGGTTGATGGTCAGTCTGAATCACAAAAGTAGATCCATACAAGTATGATCTAAACCTCTTCAGTGACCACACAATAGCAACACATTCTCTTTCAATGGTTGCCCACCTTGTCTCAGGTTCCTTCAGCTTCCTGCTGATGAAGCAAATGGGGTCCTCCCTACCTTTCTCATCCAGATGACTCAGAACTGCACCTATACCTGTATTTGAAGCCTATGTTTGCACAATTAAGGTTTGGTTATAGTCAGGAGCTCTTAGGACTGGAGCTTGACAAAGGGCTTTCTTTCGGCCTTCAAATGCTTGAGTGCACTCCTCGTTCCACCTGACCTTTTGAGGAAATTTGGGTGAGGAGACCAAATTCAAGGGAGAAGCTATGGTCCCATAGTTCTCTTTGAGGTTCCTACAGTAACCAGTGAGGCCTAGGAAGCCTCTCAACTGGGTTTGAGTAGTAGGGGTGGCACAGTTTTGTACAGCATGTACTTTGCCAGGCAATGGCCAGATTTCACCTCCTCCTACCTCATGTCCAAGATATACCACTTTACTCTGACTAATTTGACACTTACTCATCTTTATGGTCAGATGGGTCTGCTCAAGAGCCTGCAAAACATATCCTAAGTGGTAAACATGTTCTTTCCAAGTAGGGCTAAACACTGCAATGTCATCCAAGTATGCCATGCAGAAACCCTCCATCCCATTCAGAAACTGGCTAACCATCCTTCGGAATGTTGCAGGTGCATTCTTTAGTCCAAAAGACATCACCTTAAACTGGTAGAGGCCTGCTGGGGTCGAGAATGCAGTTTTCTCCTTGGCATGGTCTGTCAGTGCTATTTGCCAGTAGCCTGAAGTGAGTTACTTGGCTGAACTAAGTTTGTCCACCAGTTCATCTGTCCTGGGTAAAGGGTGGGCATCAGTCGTTGAGACTGCGTTACGAGCTCTATAGTCTATACAGAATCTCCATTCCTTGGATTCTGCCTTTGGCACTAGTACAACTGGACTATACCATGGACTGGTAGAGGGCTCTATTACCCCGAGATCAAGCATCTTGTTGACCTCCTCCTTTATGTGGGTTCTTACATGATCTGACATCCTGTAATCTCTGCTTTTGGTAGGTAAACAGTCACCAGTGAGAATATCATGCTGGCCCAAAGGGGTCAAGTCTGGTGATAGTGAAAACAGAGAGGCAAACTGATCTAACAGAAACTTGCACTCCTTCTGTTGTTCAGATGTCAAATTAGAAGAGAGATTGACTCCTTCTATCTTCTCATCTAAAGGCTGTCCTCTGAGTAGGTCAGGTAGAGGTTCACTCTCCTTCTCCTCTTGAGCTGAAGCTAGAAGCAAAGGTCCTACTTCTGGTCTTGCGACATAAGCTTTTAGATGGTTGGTGTGAAAGACTCTGGGAGCCTCCTTAGGATAGCCTAAGTCCAACAGATAATTGATCTCTCCAAATTTGCCCACAACCTTGAAGGGCCCTATCCATTTGTCCTGTAAGGTCCTCTGCCTTGTAGGTACCAAAACTAGAACTTGCTGGTCTTGAATAAACTCAACCATGTTGGCCTTCTGGTCATGCTAATGCTTCACCAGAGCCTGACCTGCTTTCAAGTTATCTAATGCTTCTGCCATCATGTGTGACATTCTCCTCTGGAGACATATCACATAGTCAGTGACTCTCACTGGCTTGGGGGAGGGAGCATTCTCCAACCCCTCCTTAATCAGGGCCAAGGGGCCTCTAACTGTATGGCCATAGAGAAGCTCAAAGGGACTAAATCCAACTCCCTCCTGAGGCACTTCTCTATAAGCAAATATAAGGCATGGCAGTAGAAGGCCCAACTTTCTTCTACAGGGTTCCTCTAAAGCACCTATCATGCTCTTCATTGTACGGTTAAACCTCCTCACCAATCCATTTGTCTGTGGATGGTAGGCAGTTGAGAACGTGTAAGTTACTCCACAGTTTTTCCACATGGCCTGCATGTAGTGGGACATAAAATTGGATCCCCTGTCAAAGATAACTTCCTTTGGAAAACCTACCCTGGTAAAAATACCAAGTAGGGTCTTAGCAACAGCCTGAGCTATAACAGTCCTCATAGGTATTGCTTCAGGATACCTAGTAGCATGGTCTACTACAACCAGGATACACCTGTTTCCTGAAGAGGTTGGAGGGTCTATGGGACCAACAATGTCGATTCCTACCCTCTCAAAAGGGACTATCACCACTGGGAGAGGCACCAAAGGTGCCATATTGTTGGCTCCACTCTTGCCAGAGGTTTGGCAAGTGTGACAGCTTCTACAGAATTTATCTACATCAGACCCCAACTTAGGCCAGTAGAAATACAGAGTGAGCCTTTCTTTGGTTTTCTTGAAACTCAAGTGACCAGCTAAACGTATCTCATGGGCTAACTGTAAGAACTGGAGTCTGCTTTCTAGGGGCACTACACGTCTCCTGTAGTCACCTGGGATAGACTCAGTCGGTTCACTGTAGAAGTGACCATCTTCCCAGTACAACTTATGCTTCCATTGCTCTTGCCCATCCCGCTGGGAAGCTGCCTGTTGGTAAAGACCTTCAAGAGTGATACACTCTCTTTGACCTCTGCTGAAGTCTTCCCTACAGGGTCCACCTTCTGCCAGTAAAGACTGCAGCTCAGGATGGTCTGTGGAATCCAGATCTCCAACAGGAGCAAGGTCCTCTTCCAGCTCTGAGTCCTCAGCAGCAGATTCAACCACACTAGGTTGTTCCACACACTCAGCCTCAGCTGGTGGAGGAGTCACAGGTGTGACTTTGGACAGTCCTCTCAAGGATGTCCTTGTTGGTAGCACAGGAGTGCTGGCTGTTTTCTTCCTGGATGTTTTATGTTTCCCCTTTTCCACCTTTCTCTTAGAGATTGCAGTCAGTAAGTCCTGTGGACTGGGGGTTATAGTTTCATCTATAATATCCCCTTGACAGCCCCTTAAGGTACTCTCTCTGGCCTTCCTAGTCTGCTCCTGTTTCCTTTTGCTGGGAGGCCTGGGTGTGCTTGATACAACTCCAAGAGTTTTTAAGTCGTTCCCCAACAGGACTCTCCCAGGTACTTCACTCTGCACACTTACAGGTATCTTGACAGTCATGTCATTGCACTGGATGAGAGCTGGTAACTGTGGAAGCATTTGGACAGGGCCTCCAGCAAGCTTAGTGAGTTATCTGGTTGCCTTAGAAACATCTTCTACCTTGAAAAAAGATTAATCAACTACAGTTATGCTGGTCCCAGTGTCTCTGATGGCAGGGGTCTCCTGATCATTCACAAGAACACTGTCTTTGTAATACTCTTAGTATTGTCTGGAATGGAATTGTAGACATCTAAGTTCTGCTGTTCCCACAGACCAAAGGACACTAAAGAAACACTGGCTGAGACTTTCATGGGTTCCTCAGCCAGTAAGTGAAAGTTTCCACTTGCCATTGGTACTTCATCCTCTGGGGCGACGGCTAAGGAGACAGTGTGGCTCCCTGAAGGTTTACCCTTACATCTGGGATCCCCTTTCACATGGTCAGTTGACCACAAGCATAACATTTCCCAAATGTCTTTATGAATGGGGGTTTGTTCTGACCTCTTTCTGGTTTAGCACAAGGAGGTACACTAGCCTGATTCTGTTTCCCTTGTGGCTTACCCTTGTTATGTTTGGGGCCCTCTTTTGGAGTGGGGGTATTAGAATTCTCTTTGTTGTCTTTCTTGTGCTGCTTTCCCTCATACGTCTTCTGAATCCTTTTGAGTAGACCTGTTGGCAACCCACAAGTCAGCAGCCCTTGCCAACTTCTTGGGATCAATTTCCTTAGAGTCAGCCAAGTGCTGTCTCAGCTCAGGTGAGCAGGCATCATAAATAGATTCTAACATAAACAGATTTCTCATATCTTCTTAAGTGGTAACTCTGTAACCCTTAACCCAACCATCTAAGTTGTTCAAACATTCACACACCCAAGTAGCCCAAGAGGTACCATCATGCTCTTTGGGGGTTCTAAACCTCTTAAGATACTGGGAAGGGGTCTTCCCAAACCTAGCTATCAAAGCTAGTTTCACACTTTCATACTCCATTCTGTCTACTTCTCCCATCTCCATTACAACATCAGATGCAACTGGGGGTAGCCTAGAAAAGAGCCAAGGAATCAACTGATTCCCTGTAATGTTCTGAATCCCATGGTTATATTAAAAAAATGACAGTCAATCCAAAATATCAAGCTTAACCTCATACATACTTACTGCATCTTTGGGCATGCAAGGCCTCTTAGGACTGGAAGACCTAGAAGACTCTGGTAGAGAACCATTCTCAAGAGAAAACCTTTTCATTTCAAGTGCATGATTCAACTCCATTTCGCTGAGCTTAAGTTCTTGATGCTTACTTTCAGTTTGGGCTTGGATTCTTTTGAATTCCAATTCAAGTCTCATTCTTTCAAAAGGTACACATTCGGGACTTAGTGTTGGACCTGATGGGGTCCCTGTGATCAAAGGTTGAGGCCTATGAGCAGGTAGAGGTAAAACAGGGCCTATATTTTGAGACTCTTCTGCCTCATCTAACTCAACAATAACATTTGAGTTTGACTCTGAAACATTATCATCCTCATCATCATTTTCAACATTTGCTGCAGGGGCTAGGTGTTTCAGACCCACTCCTCAGATTTTGGTATTCCAACAAGTTTTCTATCAATTCAACCTTTTTGCCTTTTACAGTGAGATTCCTAGCTTTACACATTTCTCTCAATTGATCAACTGTTAAAGTGACTAGGGTCTCCTGTCTGTAGCTATCCATATCAGACATGATAAAACAATTGCTTCTCTAGTGGTGCTTAGCCTTGGTAAGGTTATTTGAACAAAGGTAAGAGCAGCACTCTCAATGTAATAACTATACTTTATCATCACCACTGTACACCAGTGTTAGGCAAAATCACATGCAGTACCCTTTGGGAACACTACACACAATTAAGACTACAGTGCAAGTACAATTTTACCTTTGGTTCAAGCCCGTACTACACAGTAATGTGGTAGCAGTGGCTGAGCAGCCAGACTTATCTCAAGAGTAAAGGGAGCAGTACAAGAGGTTACACAAAGGACTAGCAATCACAGTGATTCAAAAAAACACTTGCTCAAGGTTTCCTGGTAAAAGAATATACATTTATTTTACACAGTCATGTGAAAAACATTCCACTAGCAAGAGCAGCTCAATATCACAATCTAATATACTACAATGCACAACCAATCAGTTTCTGTTACAAGGTTAAAAGAGTCAAAAGCACAAATACTTTCAGAGGTAGGGCAAATAGTTTCAGTTCACTACAACCAGCAATTCAATTCAATAGGCCTGGGCCAAAGTCAATGGTTCAGAGTCTTGGATAGGATAGCACAGTTCTGGTAGTAAACGGTTAAGTCTTTGCCACGATTTATAGAAGAAGTTGGTCAGACGAAAAGTTAGATGTTTGTTTAGGGAAGAAACAGCCTTCAAAGTTGGGAAAGTTTCATAAACAGAGTTCTGGGCCGTACTTGCACAGTACCTTTTAAATGAAGAAAAGCTGAAGCTGAGGACGTTGTTCCTGGCAGTTCCTGCAGATCTCGCTGTTCTTGAGCTTCAGTCGTGGGGACAAGAAGGAGGACATCAGGAGGTTCCTGCACTGCCCAGAGAAGAGGCCTCAAGCTTGGCAAACTGTCGGTTTACGGTGTGGGTGCCTTAAAGACCACAAACTGGTATCCTTCCCACTGGCTATCCGGTTTTCAACAGCACTCTGAAGAAAATCCCATCAGTATAGGGACAGTGTCAAGGTGACTTGCGAGTTGGTTGTTCCCGCCAAACTCAAAGGAAGAAGTTAACCTTGAAGGGCTTCTCTGTCGATGGAGTTTTAGGGAATTTGGACCTGCAGCAGGGCTTCACTGGGGGACCAGGAGTTGCAGCAGTCGACTTCCTTCAGCTAGTCTTCGATTCTTTCATTCCACTGGTCGAATCTGCTTTCGAAGTCCCAGAGCCCTGCTTTTAAACAGTTTTCCCCCATTCACTCCAGCCTGGCTGTCACTCACACAGCAGGGTGGCTGCCATTGCCGGACAACCAGCCGGCCAATCACACCAGAGTACATTCAGGTCTCCAAGGAGACCAAGCACAGGGAGTTTCGGGCACCTCCCTCACATCCTGTCCACCCCAGACACTCAGGCACCAGAGGAGGGCTTCAGCACTGAAGCCCGCCAAAGGCCATCGAACAAAGGGACCAAACCTGGTTTGATGCACAGAGT
Source organism: Ambystoma mexicanum (assembly GCF_040938575.1). Lineage (NCBI taxonomy): Eukaryota > Metazoa > Chordata > Amphibia > Caudata > Ambystomatidae > Ambystoma > Ambystoma mexicanum. Next base: position 27,478,974 of record NC_090935.1, read on the forward strand.
TAAACACAAGAAGGAACATTTCTAAAAGAAACGGTGAAAAAAGTCGACCGGAGCCTGTTTTTACAGCGCCATATTGGGCGCCATATTGGAAAACATGGCTGACCCGATTTTTAGCTACCGGCGTTCGCGGTCGGGAAAAATCATGATAGTTTGTTATAAACCACTGCCACCAGCCATTTCAAGTAGAAACTAGTAACATTTGACTGTTACATGAGTGTTTAGACTAAGGGGATGCTAGGCAACCGCTCCAGCACTCTATATGAAGATAGTGTGGGCTAGGTCTGTAAATTTAAAAAGACCAGTAAAGTTGTATTGTATTGTATTGTTTATTTATTTATAGAGCGCGCCTGGCCGTTGAGCAACTGGACGCTTGCAGTGAAATAAATCTTAGGTTACAGGTGCATGACTCCAAGTTAATTTAAGAGAACGTATTTAAACCTTGGGGTGTCTGAAAGACACCCCTGTGCCAATGCACTGAAGGTGCTGTGTGACACACAAGAAAAAGATGATGCCTGTGGAGTTGTTTTAAAACTCCATATCCAAAGAACACAAAAGTAAAACACACATCAAAATACATGAAACAATGGAAAAAAAGGCTCACACTCTTTCCAGGTAAATATTAAAATCCTAGAAATCCAGCAAAGTTGCTTGGGGTCTCAAAAGCTAAGGGAAATTAGCACATTCTTGAGAATTCTCCCTAACAGTTGGTTGGCAAAATATGGAAGGCGCCATATCGTGGTTGGGAAAAGTGTACCCTGGAGGGGGGGCCGTGTTGTGGTTGGCGTACTGAACGCCAACTATCGTACAGCGACCAGAAACGGGAGGACATTCTAACATCATGGCCCCTGTGAAGCCGGGTCATGCCTGGTTTCCAGGGATGTAATCAGTGAAACTGATGAAGCAGGGCTGGCGCATTGTTGTGATGGGCAGGTTCCCAGGTCTGCTCTGACAGAATGTATCCCTTCCATTGCATCAAGTACTGCAGGGTACCCCAATGAAATCGTGAGCCACAACTCTGTTCTATTTAAAACTCCTGCTGTTGATCACGGATGATGGGAGGTGGGGGAGTAACCTGATGATAAGATGCAGTATCTGCTTCAACCGGTTTGAGCAGTGAAGAGTGAAATACCAGATGAATGCGATGCCACGTTGGAGGTAATTGAAGTTTAAAGGTCACTGGATTGATTATCTTCTTTATTTTGAAAGGTCCAAAATACTTGGGTGCACACTTGCCTTTATGTAGATGAGCTGGCAATTACCTGCTGAACAACCAAACCCGGCCTCCCATCTCATACGGAGGATCAGGTTTAGGCTGGGGATCTGCAATGCGTTTGGTATTCCTTTGAGCTGCTGAAATATTGGATAAGGCTAGTTTCTGGGTTTTGAGCAGGATAGATAATACTACTGCAGGCACAGGCGTACTTTGGATAGGAAGGGATGGAATCGAGGTAAAATGATAACCGTAGTTGCAGAAAATTGAGTCATGCCAATGGTGAAATGAAGTGAGTTATTATATAAAAAGTCAGCAGCTGGTAACAGTTCCATCGAATTATCTTTGGCTGCGGATATGAAGCATCAAAGGTATTGTTCGAGCTTCTGATTAGTAAATTCCGTACTCCCATTAGATTGGGGGTGGTAACCAGAAGACATGCATGTTTGAATATCAAGGTTTTTGCAAATAATTTTCCAAAATATAGAAGTGTATTGGGTTCCACGATCATAAATGATTGTTTTGGGTAACCTGTAGAGGCTAAAAAATGTCCCTAAGGAAACATTTGCTCATCTGTACTGCTGATGCTATTTTTGGACATGGCGCAAAATGGGCTATCTTAGAAAAGGTATTCACAGTTACTATAATCATGGTACATCTGTTAGATGGAGGCAGTTCTACGATGAAATCGTGACTCTTTCCCAAGATTTTCGTTGGTTGAAGACGTTTGTCTTCTGGTCTTTTCAGGGGTGTCTTAATCTGTGCACACCACAGGCCGGATCAGCAAAAATGCTCTCTTTGGTTGTGCATGTATGGCCACCAGAAATGTAATTGGAGTAGAAGCAGTATTGAACTGATTCCTCTGTGACGTGCTCTTCTAGAACTACGACACATCTGCATGTCTACTCTTCTCAATTCTTCCGAGGGTAAGTATAAGGCAGAATCTGAAAACCACAATCCAGCTTGAGTCTTCAAGGTAGATAAGGATGATTCAGTAGGAGAATAAGCCTGCCGGACCTCTTCTAGGAAGTTTTGCACCAGGCCAATGAATGTGGTTTCTGGAAACATCTGCTCATAAGGATCCGGTCTTTTATCAAAGGGAGCTTCCATTTGGGAGAGTGAATGAATCCACTACAGTGTTGTCTGAACCAGGAATGAAAGTAAGACGGAATTGAAATTGAGAAAAAAAATATGCCCAACAGTCTTGTCGACTATTTCTGCAGTCGAATGATTGTAGGAGGACCAGATTACGGTGATCAGTTCTCAACTCTGTCTCTTGTTCAGCACCTAGGAGGTGATGCCGCCATTCCTTGCAGTCCAACTTGAGGGCTAGTAGTTATTTTTCTTGTACGTAATAATGTCTCTCAGAAGTACATAAGGTCTTGGGGAAATAAGCTAATAGATGTTCTTGCTTGTCTGCCGATTGTTGTTTGAGTAATGCCCCAATGGCCCTGTCAGAAGCGTCTGCTTCTACTATGAACATTTTGTGAGGATTTGGAGGTATTAAGATTGGGGCTGAGTTGAATTTCTTTTTTAGAAGTTGAAATGCCTTCTCCGCTTCCTGGTTCCACTGGAACACTGTGTTCTTTTTTAGAAGGGATGTAAAAGGCAGGACCATATGTGAAAAAGAAGGAATGAACTTCCTATAAAAATGTGCCAGTCGCAAAAACCTTTGTATGTCTTTCACATTACAGGGAGTTTGGATCCATCGAACGCCTTCCTGAGATAATAGGTAGCCTAAATAGGGTACTGTTGGAGAATCGAAGATGAACTTCTCAGGTTTTAGCTGTAGATGATTTTCTTGAAGACGCTGCAGGACCGTCCTTACATGAGAAATGTGTTCCTTTGAGTTCTGGGAAAATACCCATATGTCATCCAAATAAATAATAACAGTGTGGAAAAGAAGATCAGCAAAAGTATGGTCCATGTACCATTGAAATACCGCCACAGCATTTGCCAGACCAAAGGGCATTACAGCAATCTCAAAATGTCCATAAGGAGTCCTGAAAGCGGTCTTCTACTCATGACCACTTTTAGGCAGATTAAATTGTAACCTCCTCGGAGGTCAGGTTTCGTGAAAATCTTGGCAGACTGTACAGCATCTATGATATCTGGAATCAAATGAAGTGGATATTTGTCTTTAACTGTTACTGCATTAAAACCCTGGTAATCCAAACAGGGCTGTAATTCCATCGTATTTTATTAGGAATAAAAAAGAACTGAAGCCCCGGCAGATGACACAGGTTCTCGGATGAGATCATTAGCCAGGTTTTGGCATAAGTATGACTTTAAAGCCTCTTTCTCCAGAGGGGTAAGTCGGAACATCTGATTAAATGGCACTGATGTGTTGGGAAGAAGGGATATGCCTCAGTCATCTGGTTGATATGGGGGTGAAGTTTGGATGAGGTCTTTTTGAAAAACGTTATTGACGTCTCTGTAATGTGCTGGTATGGTGGTGAATATCGTCGGGAAGTTTATTCATGTGAATATGCAGGTACTGTAACAATGGAGACCAGTCATTTCTCTCTGATACAATTGGACATTCAATGTTCTGAACCTAGGAAGACTGTATGAGCCCTCCAATCGATATAGGGGTTATGTGTAGTAAGCCAAGGTATGCCAAGTATGAGAGGAAAATGTGCAGAAAAAGATGGTCTCAGAATGATGATTTATCCACATGAAGATGGGGAAGCATTGTGTACAATGGGTCCACTTGCCAATTATCTGCTATCAACATCTTCCACAGGTAGAGGCGTCGATTTGGTAGACAAATGTATTTGGTTTTCTGTTGCCCAAGTTGCGTCTAAAAAGAAACCTGCTTCTCCAGAATCTATAAGAGCCGGAACCTGGATGCATTGATCTCCAAGCAATTGTAAGGACACATGAGGACCAATAAAGGGCTTAGATCCAGCTTGGTGGAACATAAGGAAGTGAATTTGGGCTGATTGGGACTGATGGATTGCTCCCGGCACCAAGTCCCATTTAGGGCCGGGATGTGAAGTTTTCCTTCTTCCTGGGAGGAGCAAGAGGACAATTCCTGAGGAGATGTGATGGAGAACCACAGTATATGCACAAACCCTGTGTACAATGAGAAGTTCTTTCTTCAGGAGTAATTGGGCACCTGGCGGCACCGATTTGCATGGGCTATATGAGCTCACAGACATGTTCTTGGGTCAAAGGTGATGGTAGTATCGGACAGGTTTTTCTAGTTCGGGCTTTCTTCCTTTAAGGCTTGCGTTCCTGCAGGTGAAAGTCAATCTGAACCACTAACTGAATGAAAGCCTCCAATGTAGGAGCTCTTGGATGCTTCATCTTTTAATTCCTCTGAGAGACCATGTCGATAAAGCGTCATGCAAGCTTCGTTTGACCATGTAGCTTGATTAGCCAAATGTCGAAATTTGGTAGTATAGACCAGGATATCCATCGTACCTTGGTGGAAATCCAAAAGGTTTTATTGTATGGTATAGGCTAGATCCGGTCTGTCGAACTCTATATTGAAGGCATTTAGAAACTCATCCAGTGGGTTTAACACAGGCTCATCATTTACCACCAGATAGGGCGCCCAAGCTCGGGCGCTTCCGGATAGGTGGGTTACCAAAAAGCTGACTTTGGCCCTATCCGGCTGGAATGTTGCTTGGCGAAAGGTGAAGTGGACGGTACAGGCGTTCAAAAACTCTTTGAACCTCTTAGGGTCTCCATTAACTTGTCCACCATAGGATCTGTACTTGAAGGAACGAACAGGAACCGCGTCCCTTAACTGTAGAACTTCTCTCAAGACAAGATTCTCATATTTCAATGTCTGTACTTCCACTGAAAGGTTCTGTACTGCTGCCACTAATTCCTGGAGTTGAACCATGTTAGGCTCAGTAAGTGGGCGTTGCAAGCTTTTAGTCTTTGGCATACCTGACTCTTTGACAGCAGATTTTCTGTGATGCAGGTAAGGACCCTCCTCTACTGATGCCAGGGTTATCTTGATAGAAAAGATCAGCCAGGCAAAAGTGAAGGAAATAATCCAAGGAAAAACTCCCACTGGGGTAAAAAAAACCTTGGTGCAGGATGGTAGTCTGGAGTAGGTGAGTTGTCCAGAGCAAACAGCGGATTGGCAGTACCAACGCAGGACAACAGTGTTAAAGGGCCCACAAATTATGGTAAGTGAAAACAAGGCTACAGCAGAGAACAGATGGCAGGAGCAATGATTAGAAAAGGAAGGAAAGGGAGGCCAGAAACAGCAATGAAGCGGGTTAGCTAGCGTACAGAGTTCAAGTGAGCAAGGAAGGAACAGGAGTGGGAACAAGGAAGGGAGCAGAGCAAACAATAACAGAAGAAAGCGTTACTGGCAAAAAGGAAGTTGCAACACATTGCGTTGAGTTCCTTTGGTTGTTTTGAATGTCCGTGTATGAGTGTGCTCCTCCCTCATTCGTAATGCTGCGTAAAGAACACCACATTCCGGCTTGGTTGGCAAGTCCGATATGTTGGTTGGCAAAATGTGGAAGGTGCCATGTTGTGGTTGGCAAAAGCGTACACTGGAGGGGGTGCTGTGTTGTGGTTGGCGTATTGAACGCAAACAATCGTACTGGGACCGTGAACTGGAGAACGTTGTAACAGCAGTGTTATCTGCTACTCCCACAATTTTTATCTAATTCTCTGTTATTTCTTTTTCCTGGAGGGCCCAACCCACAGATCTTGAGTTCAAAGTTTCAAAGGCACAGACCTTTCAGTTCAGTGGGGAAAACATTAGCTGCATCCATACATGCATCGTCTCTGGAGGATAGATGGATAGATCAGGGGCAAAGGGCTCGCCTTGGAAGCAAGCCGACGCAGTGCAACACAGGTTCAATGCCCGGGTCACTGCTAAGAAACCTCTGGGTATTAAGTGCCTTATAAATAACCAATCAGAAGTACAATTACAATACTTCACAAAATACAGCTTTAACTCAACAAGATGTGCCTACATGTAACATTTGTCATTATACCTGTGCATGTTGTTTATCATGCAATCTTTCTTTACATACGGTTTGGACAGAAATAAGTTCACCTTTGATATTATTCACACATGGGCCACAGTTACATAAAAAAAAGTCTTATTTACTTCTCCAACAAGTAAGCCTTTCCATTTGAAAGTCAGTTTATTTGTGAAAAATAAGTGTCTTTCTCCGAAATAGTGTCACTTGGCTTCACTTTTTAAATGTAAGGCACAAAGGCACACTTCCTCCTTGGTATTTTTCACATGCCTATCATTTCAATGTATTTTTTCCCATGTGTATTGCTGCAGTTTGGAATCTGTCAAAAAGTGCCTTTTCCCAGTTGTCAGCATCTGCAGCACCACATGTCTTTTTCCATTCAATGGGCATATCAAGCAGTTTTAAGCTCTCAGGTGGATTCCCTTCGACTTGCGCACTGGTCCATTTTAGTTTAATTGCACTAGGCCCATTTCCTTTCATTTCACTAGGCCCTATGTCGGAAATCACTGTTTTGTAACGGCTTTTATACATCAACAAAACTCCACATCAGCCAACTTCACTCTCATAATAGAGGCCTAGAATGACCTCTCCATCTCTGTCAATCTGGGGCTGCATTTCCACCCCACAAATCCCCCCACCCTGGGTTTCTGACTTGGTTGCCCCGTAGAAAATAGCAAGGGAGAGTGGGGTTTTTGTTTTCTCTTTGCTTTGGCTCATTCCAGGAATTTCCTTGTTGGAGCATGTCTGCTCTTTTCTTGGCCTGAGGGAGTGGCACTCTAGTCTGCAGTCCACTCTTTTGGGATTTTGGGGTTTGTACCTGGAACACCTCCCCTTTTGGAACCTCCTACCCTTAGGCTGTGAAGGTAAGGAATTATTGAGTCTGCAGCAAGTAATGGAGAGGTTAAGTATATTGTACAGTACTTCATTCACCAGTAAATAGGCATACAACTTAAAACAGTAAACAACATTGCATAAACATCGACATTTATTTCCCTTACATGAGCATTCCTACGTCTTATTTTTTTTCATACTGTTTTTTATACATTCTTTGTGAGTATACAAACAAAGGGGGGTCTGGGAATCTCTCTACCAGCACGAACACAGCCCAATGACCTGTTCTTGGGTGAATAACCCCTGGGAGAGACTCTACCAAGTCTTTAGCTCACTGTCCTTTTCACAGAGAAGAAATTTCCCTGCATATCAGCCTTTGTCCTGCCCAGGGGCAGTCCAGCGCCGAAATGCTAGGCAATTCTCCTCTGAACAAGAGTACCATCAGTAACCCCATACACGTGTTTCAGCCTTGTTGGGCATCATCAGTGAGGTGAAACTGTTGCCTCTCTAAGAACAGTGAGCAAGGGGTCCACGTCTGGATTGCCCTGTTAACTTAGGGTGAAACCCAAAGTGAGTATAATTTACTTTACTCCCTGTAAATGTTCCATATCCTCCATCTGGGTTTCCATCCTTTCTTTTCATTCTTCAGATGGTTCCTGGGCCATACCCTCACTGGGATCTTCAATCAGTTGGAAAGTCTGTCTGGTGTGACAGCTCTTCAACTGATTGATATGGCCCCATTTATCTTTCCTATGTTCTCCTCTAACGATGCAGATCTTATAGGCGACAGGTGAGATTTTATCAACAATTTCAAAGGTGACGCACAAAGAGGAGAGGAATTTCCGCTCCTTGTTCTGGTTCCTTTAGAAATTGTACAGGTAGACCCGGTCTCCTACTTTGTACTCCTTCTTGGTAGTCTTTAAATCACAGTAGGGTTTCATTCCTTCTGCCAATTCTTTTAATTGTGCTGAGCATAAGCAAAAGCATGCTGAAGGTGTTTCCTTAAATTTAGTATAATTTCCATTTTAGTATAATTGCACTAGGCCCATTTCCTTTCATTTCACTAGGCCTTATGTCGGAAATCAATGTTTTGTACTGACTTTTACATATCAATGAGACTCCACATTAGCCAGCTTCACTCTCACAATAGTGGCCTAGAATGACCTCTCCATCTCTGTCACTTTGAGGCTGTATTTTTAACCCACAAATCCCCCTGCCCTGGGACTTTGACATGGTTGACACATAGAAAAGAGCTAGGGAGAGTGGGTTTTTTGTTTTCTCTTTGCTTTGGCTCATTCCATGAATTTCCTTGTTGGAGCACGTCTGCTCTTTTCGTGCCCGAGGGAGTGGCGCTCTGGTCTGCAGTCCACTCTTTTCAGATTTTGGGGTTTGGTCCTGGAACCCTCCCTTTTAGGAACCTCCTACCCCCAGGCTTTGAAGGTAAGGAATTAGTGAGTCTGCAAAGAGTAAAAGAGAGATTAAGTATATTGTACAGTACTTCTTTCCCGGGTAAATAGGCATACAACTTAAAACACAAAACAACATCACAAACACATCAACATTTATTTCCCTTACATGAGTATTCCTACACGTCTTTTTATCATCCAGTATTTTATACGTTCTTTGTGTGTATACATTCCTTTACTCCATGTAAATGTGAGATATTCTCCATCTGGGTTTCCATCCTTTCCACTCATTCTTCAGATGGTTCCTGGGCTCTATGCTCACTGGGCTCTTCAATCAGTCATAAGGTCTGTCTGGGGTGAATGCTCTTCAACTGATTGATATGGACCCATTTTTCTCCCCTATGTTCTCTTTAGGGATGCAGATGTTATAGGCGACAAGTGAGATTTTATTTACAATTTTAAAGGCACCGCACCAAGAGGGGGGGAACATACGCTTCATGGCCTGGTTCCTTTAGAAATTGTACAGGTAGACACTGTCTCCTACTTTGTACTCCGTCTTGGTGGTTTTTAAGTCATAGTCGGCTTTCATTCCTTCTGCTGACCTTTCTAAATTGCGCTGTGCATAAGCAAAAACATGCAGAAGGTGTTTCCTTAACTTCTCAGTGTACTCATGGGTAGTGGACGTGTTGATCAGGGTTTTCTCTTGAGTTCTGTAGAGCAGATGCTGAGATAGCACAATTTGTCATCCAGTCATGAGCTCAAATGGAGACATTTTGGTTGCAGAAGATGGTGTGGTCCTAATGGCCATTAGGACAAGCGGTAATCAGATGTTCCAACTCGGTCAAGAGTCCGCCAGGACGTCTTCAAGATGCCCACAATTATTTTATTGTACCAATCAACTCCCCCACTCGGGGCTATACGGTGCGTAATGTGGAGTTTTCTTTTTACCCCTAGTATCTCAAACAGCTTGGCCATCACCTTGCTGGTAAAATGACTTCCTCAGTCCAACTCACTCCTTTTGGAAAGGCCGAAATAAGGCAAGATGTGGTCAATCATCAGTGCAGCAGCTGTCTCCGACTTACAAGGCCGGAAGACATTTTACCCACTTGGTAAACAAGCATGTCACGGTCAACATGTACTTGTTTCCTTTAGACGAGTGAATCACTGGCCCAATGAAATCAACTTGCAAATCAGACCAAGGCAGCTTCTTTCCCCTTTTCTGCAGGGGAAATCTGTGTGTATGAGAATTTGTCTGAAACTGAGCACACACAAGACACCCCTTTAAGTAGATGTAAGGGCCTGGCTCATGTGTGGCAATATGCGACCTCACGCAAGATTTCTAATTTTGTATGAAACCCCCTGTGACCAGCAGTGGCCGCATCATGGGCGTAACTTAACATCATGCTTCAGAATGAGGTAGGTACCACCCACTGGTCACATCCAGACATGGACCGCTGTACCAACAAACCGTCTTGGATTCAGAACATTTTGGAAAACTTCATCAACACCCGGAGATCCTCCTTCCCAATATAATTGGATTCTGTCAGAGGAAAATTCATGGGGTCTTCAATATATTGATTACATTTCCCAATAATTGGGTCCTCTTTGTGTGCAGTAATGAAATCTGCATCTGGGGTTTCATTACTTCACTGGGCAGTTGAGAGTTCGTTATTGGCATGGGTTTGGGATCTGGTGACAGACGTGACCTGAATTTCCCCCAACAAGGATTCGGTTTATATGCAATCCCTGTGAATTGGTCAGCAAAGTAATTTCCAGTTTTGTCTGGTGCCTCTATCCTGGAGTGAACTTTGATCTTTTGCCAGCAGATGGTCACCTCATTAGAGGTTACCAGATCATCAATTGATTGAATTAATTTCCCATGCATTATCGGTTTATTGTTTGCACACAGCATGCTTTGATTTTTCCAGTTAATCAGGCATTCCACAAACCCATTCCTTTAATAATCAGAGTCAGTGATTATGACCAGTTCTTTGAATTGGTGGTGTGCTGCAGTGAGGATGGCTTGATGTACCGCCATCAACTCTGTCACCTGCCTACTTTAGGGACTTATTTTGTACCCAGCAGAGGGTTCCAGGGCATAATTCACGCAGGCATTCCCAATGCCAGCCACTAGTTCTTTTTCCCCATGATTGTAAACACGGTAGGAGAACCCATCCAAAGTTTTGCTCACGTACAAGATTCATTTGTTGACTGTTTCATGCGTTTTGGAATAATACCACTGTTAAGCAAGTATCTTAGAACCCCATCTCCAAGAACAACACCTTGTTTTTTATGGGGTTAGCCAAACAAGGGGCTTGGGAAAGGCTTCACTTTAGTTGTTTTACTGCCTCAGATTGTTCCAGACCCCACTCCCATTTGACCCCGGCCTTAGATAAATGGACCAAGGGTCGAGACACCTCTGTGTAGTCTTCAATGAACTTTCTACTATAATTAGTGAGTCCAAGAAGGCTTCTAAGTTCTCGCAAAGTAGTAGAGTCTTTAAATTTCAATAATGCTGCATCCAAATTGCAGGCAAAGGCCACATACAAAGAGGGTCTGCGGCTCATAGGAGGTACTTTCGGACCATCCTTAGCTGCATTCCTCAACCCAGACATCAATTAGGGGGTTCATTTTACCACAACCACAAACCTATACATACGAAACCAAGTGAGAAAAAGATACAGTTCCCTATCATCAGTTAATCATGGGTATTTACTCCCCGTATTTCCTGGTATCCAAAAGAGACCAGGGGTAAGGCCAGTATTAGATTTACGGCTTCCAAGCGAGCACCTAAAACCACAGAAACTCTGACTGGCCACCCTGCAGGAGGTAATTCCGCTTCTGATAAAGGGTGATTACATGACGACACTCGACACGAAAGATGCATACTTTCATATTTCATTGTTTCCAGGTCAAAGAAAATGTCCAAGATTCAAAATGGACTCATGCCATTTCCAATTCAAGGTTCTTCCTTTTGGAATTGCATCGACATCTCGTGGATTCTTCAAGGTGCTCACTGTGGTAGCAGCACACCTTCGTCCTCAAAGCATTCGGAATACCCTTATCTAGACAACTATCTTATAAAGGCGAAATAGAAGCACTTTGCTTGCAAAATGCTCACAAGGCTGTGGATTGACTCCACCAACTTGGATTTTCAATCACTGAGATCAAATCAAGTCACATACTTTCTCAAACCGAAACATTCCTACGGGCAATTCTAGACGTAGAGCATGCAACAGCCTATCCCTCTTAACCAGGAGTGCAGGCCTTGATTGCCTAGGTATCGTTTTATCAAGTTGCAGCTCAGATAACGGCCAGGAATGTTATGAAGCTGTTAGGGAAGGCGGCTTCATGCATTTACATTCTGGCTCTAGGAGCCCAAACATGCGCTCTCTGAAACAGTGGTTCGCAGACGAACTGGGTCACGTATCTGGCAGCTGGGACCATCTAGTGGTGGTGTTGCAATGGTGAAAAGAGACGCATGCTAAAGGGTAGGCCTTTCAACATCCCGCCAGTCCAGGTGACCATCACTACAGGCGCCTCTCAGGTCTGATGGGGAGCCCACTGCACACACTGCCTTTGCTGCACCCACGGTGCATGGTTGCAGCACAGGTAACGCTGCACACACATGTTTTACAGCCTTTATCCATGAAAGACAATACTACCACTACGTACTATATAAACAAGCAAGGGGGCACACACACAGGAACGCTGTCAGCTCTGGCCCATTTAATTTGGTACTGCTCCAACAGAAGTAATATTTTCATTCAGGTTCAACACATACCAGGGGATCGCTAATGCTTGGCAGACTGTCTAAGCAGAGTGCACATTCAAGGTTACAATTGGGAAGATTACACTTACACACTCAAGATAGATTTCTGCGTTATGGGGCACTCCGCCAGTGGATCTGTTTGCAGTAGCCCAGAACGCCACATGTCCAATCCTTGCATGTAGGCAACTGCAGAAAGGGGCACTGGGAACGTACTATGGATGAATGGGTGCAGGATATTTGCCTACACTCGCCCACCCCGGCTTCACTACTCCACAAGATAGTGAACAAACAAATACACAAACAATCGACATTGATTCTTCTTGCACCAACGTGGGCAAGACAAATGTAGTACCCCCCACCTCTGGAAGATGGCGGTTAAACCACTGGTGAAACTCACAATTTATTAGCAAAGCAATAGGGTCAAGTTAATAGCTAGACCCCATATTCGAATTTAGCAGCATGGCTCCTGAAGTAATAGAGTTTAGCCATTTACAATGGCCTCAAAGATGCCTGAATATATACACGGAGACTAGAAAGCCTAACACCAAACACTGCTACTATAATACATGTAATGTAATAGATGCGGGAGCTGCTACAATAGGAAAGGGCCTAAGCAAACAAACTGAAAAAATGCAACAGATTTATCATCTGGTGTTCAAAATGAAAGGTCAACCCAATTGACTGCACTCCTGCACATAGCAGTCACATATCTGCTATACCGGATTGATTCCAGATTGGTTAGCAATTCCCTGAAAGTCCTTTGTGCAGTGCTGGCAACATACAATACTGCATAATGGTTCCTGTTAAAGCTTTTATAGACGCGGTCCAGTGCAAATACCCACCAATCTCTCATCCTCCACCTGGTCACGATCTTAATATAGTGCTCATAGAGCATACCTAAAAGACCTCACTTAAAAGGTTGCATTCTTAATAGTCGTAATGTCTAGCACAGGGTTGTCCAACTCCAGGCCTCAAAGGCCGGAAACATGATGGAGATTCTGGATACCCCTCATTTTGCCAAGTGACCGAGGACACCGATGATGGGAGGAATTGTGATGATCGTAACAGAGACGATGGCTGAAAAAAACATGCTAAAATTGCAACTTGTGAAAAGCAAAATACGTAGTGTTAGGGAGAATTCTCAAGAATGTGCTAATTTCCCTTACCTTTTGAGACCCCCAGCAACTTTACTGTATTTCTAGGATTTTAATTTTTTGCCTGGAAAGAGTGTGAGCCTTTTGTCCCACTCTTTCATGTCTTTTGATGTGTGTTTTACTTTTGTGTTCTTGGGATATGGAGTTTTAAAACAACTCCATAGGCATCATCTTTTTCTTGTGTGTCACACAGCACCTTTAGTGCAGTGGTACAGGGGTGTCTCTCAGACTCCCCAAGGTTTAAGTACCTTCTCTGGGACTGACTACTGTCTCCCAGAGCATGTAAAGTTAAATTGACTTTACTAGACTTTTTAAATTTACAGACCCAGCACACACTATCTTCCTACATAGTGCTGGAGGGGTTGTCTAGCATCCCCTGAGTCAAAACACTCATGTAATAGTCAAATGTTACCCTTTCCCACTTGAAATGGCTGGTGGCAGTGGTTTAGAACAAACTACCATGCTTTTTCCCGAACACCGGTAGCTAATAATAGGGTCAGCCATGTTTTTCAATATGGCGCCCATGACCCCTCTGTAAAAACAGACTGGTCTTCGTTTTTTGCCGTTTCTTTTAGGAAAGGTCCTTCTTGTGTTCAACTCTGCGTGCCAAACCAGGTTTGGTCCCTTTGTACGTTGACCTTTGGCGGGCTTCAGCAGAGGCGTAGCCAGGATTGTCTAGCAAATGGGGCCTGATGCTGATGTAGTTTGGCCCACTGCACTGACAAAAATATCTGTAAATACCCACACAGCGCTGCTGACTGGGCATTTACAAATTTTGGGTGGGCCTTGCCCCTCAGGCCCTACCCTGCCTACGCCTCTGGGCTTCAGTGCTGAAGCCCTCCTCTGGCGCCTGAGTGTCTGGGGTGGACAGGGTGTGAGGGAGGTGCCCGAAACTCCCTGTGCTTAGTCTCCTAGGAGACCTGAATGCACTCTGGCGTGATTGGCTGGCTGCCTGTCCGGCAAGGACAGACACCCTGCTTTGTGACTGACAGCTAGGCTGGAATGAATGGGGAAAACTGTTTAAAAGCAGGTCTCTGGGACTTGGAAAGCAGAGTCGACCAATGGAACAAAAGAAACGAAGACGAGCTGAAGGAAGACGACTGCTGCAACTCCTGGTCCACCGGTGAAGCCCTGCTGCGGGTCGAATTGCCTGAAACTCCACCGACAGAGAAGCCTTTCAAGGATACCTTCTTCCCTTGAGTTTGGTGGGAGCAACCAACTCGCAAGCCGCCTGGACACCACCCTATCCTGGTCGAATTTTCTTCAGAGTGCTGTTGAAAACCAGATAGCCAGTGGGAAGGATACCAGTTTGTGGTCTTTAAGGCACTCACACCTTAAACTGACGTTTTGCCAAGCTCGTGACCTCTTCCCTGGACAGTGCAGGAACCTCCCGACGCACTCCTTCTTGTCCCCACGACTGAAGCTCAGGGACAGCGAGATCTTGCAGGAACTGCCAGGAACAACTGCCTCAGCTACAGCTTTTCTTCACTTAAAAGGTACTGTGCAAGTGCGGTCAAGAAATCCTTTCTGCTGCGGTGAAAGTTTCTGAAACTTTCCCAACTTTGAAGGCTTGTCCTTCCCTAAACCGACATATAACTTTTTGTCTGACCAACTACTTCTAAAAACCGTGGCAAAGACTTAACCGGTCCGGTAGCACAGCAAGTACAGCGCTTGCTTTGACATCTGTGCAGAGCCAGCTGTCGCAGGTTCAAATCCTGGCTGGGCCAAACTCAGCCTTTCATCCTTCCGAGGTTGATAAATGAGCACCACACACAGTGGGTAATGATAAGCAGTGCTCAGATACCTGAGGGTTTGTAGCGTTATATAAATGCTAAATTATTATTATTAACCGTTTACTACCAGAACTGTGCTATCCTATCCAAAACTCTGAACCATTGACTTTGGCCCAGGCCTATTGAATTGAATTGCTGGTTGTAGGGAACTGAAACACTTTGCCCTGCCTATGAAAGTATTTGTGCCTTGATTTCTTTTAACATTGTCTTTTTACCGCTTTTAAAAGTAACTGAAGTGCCATTTTGCTCCCACTTCAGGGGAGCTGAACTTGTTCAGTAACGTATTGGTTGTGTATTGTAGTATATCAGATTATGATATTGAGCTGTTCTTACTAGTGGAATGTTTTCCAAATGACTGTGTAAATAAATATATATTCTTTTACCAAGAAACCTTGAGTAAGTGTTTGTTTGAACCACTGTGATTGCTAGTCCTTTGTGTAACCTCTTGTACTGCTCACTTTACTCTTGAGATAAGCCTGGCTGCTCAGCCACTACTACCACATTACTGTGTAGTACGGTCTTGTACCAAAGGTGAAATTGTACTTACACTTGTAGTCTTAATTGTGTGTAGTGTTTCCAAAGGGTACTGCATGTGATTCTGCCTAACACATAGTCCAAAATGGATGCTTATTCTACTCTAAATGCTTTTTGGATGTTTTTGTCAGCACGGTGAATTTGAGGTGTTTAGGAACAGACCAAATCAACGAATCACTCCCTGAAGTGTTCCTAAAATAAACCTTTAATGAGTCTAGCAATTACTGTATAGAATTCCAGAAAGACAAATGATTTGTTATTCCAATTCCTTCTTATTTAGGGTCCCTGCTCAGTGTTACACTCGTGGAACCCCCTGTTTGTTTTTAAAGAGGCCTGAACAAGAAAGCCAGCCACTCCAGAATCAAAGAGCCACATGGTGCTGGACACAGCCCAGGAACTTCAATTAAAAAACAAAACAAAAAACAAAGTGTTTTGATTATTTTATCATTTTAAGGGCAGCAATGGAGACCACGGGGGTAGCAATGGAGACCTCAGGGGTGGCAGTTGTGACCCCTGCAACCCCCAAATGACGTCCCTGCGTGCTGTCCATAGGGTTGCATGGGCATAAAGTCTTGTCCCTAAACTACTCTTTCCTGACTTTTGTCGGTGGAGAACTGGTCAGGGATCCTTTCCTGGGCCTATCCTAGTAACTGGGATTGAGTTAGTTTCCTTACCTGAACTTCACTTACTTTTTTGATTTTTGGATCATAACCAATGGGCTCGTCTAAATCTCTTAATAAACCAACCTGAAATGTATAACTTTGGATCTGATGCCTTCAGGGCATAAGACCCCAAACCATCTTATGTTTGGACTCATTAACTGCTACGGGAACTGCTTTGTGGTTACTCTAAAATGTCTTTACTGAATTCTATGCATTTGAGTACTTATTTGTGTTTCACTGGCTATTGAATCAAATGCTGTATTTCTTCTCCTAATGGTGAACGTATATACCTGTTTTAAGTGTACAACAATTTTTGACTAGAGATTTAACTTGCTTATTCTTTAATTTAAAGACCCAATAAATCATTGTACATTTGCATACTTACCTGCGTAACTTGAATTAGTAGTGTTCTATGTGGACTCATGGTAGGCAGAGACCACTCTCACAACCCTCCTGAGACGAAGCCTTGCTACTCTGCTACCTTACCCTGATTGGGTTTGGATAGTCCCAATGTATCCCTGTGGACCATAATAGGGCAGCCTCCCAAATTCTGTTTGCAGGGTTGATTTTGGAAATCCATCTTAACAGAGACCATAGGAAATTGGGGGTCCTCGGTTTGTGAGACCTTTCCTCTTGCAGTTGGCACATGCAGGTTAAGAAAGTTTTTCGACTGGCCTAAGATGTGGCCCAGATAGAAAACCACTGCAATACATTTTCATTTGTTTTGCAATTGTGAAGCAAAGATGAACGCTCCATCGGTACCACTACCTGTAGTGGGTATTCCATTCAGAGGGTAAAGATAGACACTGGTGGTCCTGCAGAGCCCCTGGCAGCAGGTCTATCCTGGTGGTTGTTGATCATGACACCAGATATCATTGTGACCGCCTTGGTTTCTGGATTCAGCTTCTCTCCTTATCTCCAGAATTTGGGTGGAGGGAGACCGCATTCTTCTAATAATGAAGCATTCAAAACACACATCATACAAAGGAGAGGTGTACTCATGCACTGGCAGACATGTGGGCCCCAGTGCACTGAAAACAACAGTGGACAGGGGCCCTTGGGTTCCTGGCAGCATTTCACTTAAGATGCAAAGTGCTATCATAAAGCCAACATAGATTCCAGCGTACTGGAGAGGTATCCCAGTACTGATAACCCAAAAAGGTGGCCAAATGTCCCAGCAGAAAGAGGAATACTGCAAGAGGGTGAGGTTGTGAGACCCCCACTCCCCTCCAAAGAATGTCCCAGCAGAAAGAGGAATACTGTAAGAGGGTGAGGTTGTGAGACCCCCACTCCCCTCCAAAGAATGGTCCCAGCAGTAGTGCTGCTGGGGGCTCCTAGGAAGTGTGGCAATATTTGAAAAAATAAAATCTGCTCCAGGTAACCAGCCTTTCAGGAACACACTGGCAAAGAGAAAGGTACCCCCCTCAGCACTAGTACCCATAAGGGCAAGAGCAGCGCTATTGAGAAGGTACAATGGAGGCTTGTCAGCCTGCACTTGAAACCTTATAGACTGACCAGTATGTCTACCAAGGAGTGAGTTTATAAGGGCACATCTGGTGGTTGAAAAAACACCTCATCAAAAGGGACAGGAAAAACCAACAGATGCTGGGAGGGGTAGGTTTGAGGGGAGACAAGAAGGGTGTTGAAAAGTAATGAGGCTGAGATGTTTTGTACTGGAGTTCACCGGTTTGGTTTGGAGTCAACCGCAATTAGCATCATTCTGCCTCACGTGTTGACTTTTTTTTTGCATGCTTTGTGTATGGAGATTCTGTGCATGTCTTGACTACACAGGGTTTTCTTCATGCCCTGTCTCTACAGTTTGTGGCAAAGGGCACATTCCTTCCAGGAATGCCTTGTGATTGGGGCTTTAGAGGAAGGCTCAACTTTTATCCATGACGTGCTGCTCACACTGTGCCCTTGTGAATTCCAGAACTCTCATCGCAGAGGAGATCTCGAAGGGAAACTGGGAGAAGGTCATGAAGCTGTCCATGATTACTGCTCACCCACTGGCCTCTGAGAACCTCCGTCAGGATGCTGGTATGTTAAAGAGGGAAACACCAGGCAGTTGGGCTACATTGTGGGTGGTATACATAGTGCTGCTTCCTCCTCCTTTCTAGAGAGCCATATAACAAGAAGCAAGAATCTGCCTGAGATAGTTATCACATCACTTGATTCGTACATAAGCAACGTCGGGTGGCACGCACTTCCTGCTCTTGCATCCAAGTGCTGAGGCCTCCGGTGGTAGTCGGCCATACCCATCGAGGGTGACAGAGTATTTTGGATATGTCTCCTCGCCTCAGAAAGGAAGGGCTTTCAGGCGGCCAGTTGAAGTGAGAACCATGTTACTTCATTCTGTATGAATTCATCGCCATGGCCAGAAGTCAAATGCCGGTTACAACGTATTGATAGTAGGACCAGAAAAGGAAAGGGAGTGTGCGCCTTCCACGACATATGTTACATGATTCGCCTCTCCCTGCTGTTCACTACACCCAGGGAATCGATGGTCACTTGAACAGATGTCATATGTGTCTGTGAGCATGTATGTGCTGGATTTCATAGAGTGCAGACCTACTTTTCAAGCAACAGAGGACAGTATAAGACTAGAATACTGTCATTTGCTTGGGACAAGAGGGAGTAAACTCTACCTTAATCTAGCTCTATATGTATGGGAATATATCCCTTCCCTGGGTCGTTTATATTATGTCACTCCTAATACCCTAAGACCCCGAAGAAGGGCATTGGTTAACAGCCTTTGAAGGCCGAAACACTGTCGACAACACATTTATGGACAAACACAGGAACTGATGTCAAATCCTAAGACTGGCACGGAGGTCAAAAACCTGCACTTATACCAAATAAATAAATGTAAATCGTGGCGAGACCGCAGCTTGTTATTTAACATAAACTTTTCTTTTAAGATCAAATATTAACCACACTGAACCATCGCATAATTGACTTCAGTGCCACAAAGTCATGTATTAGTTTAAAGTGAAATTGATTATTTAAAACCTTATACACTATAACATATCATAACAGTACAAGATATTACATAGACAGCAATCTCCCTATGTAGGTAAAAGGTAGGAATACATCATTACAATAAAATTATTACAGTATAACACATCATTGAGATACAATCATAAAACCCTTGTAGGAATCATACCCATTAATCACCTAAAAAAAGGTCACATAATATTTAGTATCACAATTCAGCCCGAGTACACCTTATTCCATGGGTAATTACTAAAACACACAAACATGTCTGCTTGTGGATATGAGATAAATATGTAAAAAAGAATTTAAGAAGTTGCTCTCTCCCATATATAAAAGGCAGCCCCAACATACACCATGATTTCGGCCCTATCTATAGTCGACCAAAACTGGTCACTCTTTGTCATTCTTGGGTCACTTATGATCCCACCATTGCCTTTGTGGTACCATTCTTGCAGTGTTTGGCACTCTGTAAGTGTGGGTCTAATGTATTCCACCTCCTTATTGCAATGCCTACACAGCCTCTCCTCCCAGGGTATCCCCATCCAAGTCCCGTGTACTCTTTACATGGTAAGATGTTGCCATGAAGGAGCATAATAAAACTAATCTCACCAACTTTCTGTTACCAGTTTTTAATAGGTGGCATCTTGGTGTTGCAGGTTTCAGCCCTTGTCAATTCCTCCTCTGCAGGTCTGGATTACACAGGGAGATGGAATTCCTACACTGTCACGTCAGTTGGATATATATTTATGAAGTTAAATGCATACTGTCAATTAATATGAGACAAAATTAAATTGTTTCTCACTGAAATTGGCCTTCAGAAGACTTTTAGTTTTTTTACATTATTATTGTCATTGTCAGGTTTATTTAGAAAATGAAATCCATCAACCCACAAAATACAAACACAAGGAATAAAACATATTATATACAATACCAAAATAAAAGCACGTATAATAAAATCTGCTCGATGCATAATAATTCATAGATTTAAATTATTTTCAGGGATACATATTTCAAGTGGCAAGCCACTAGCCAAGCATAAAAAGTCAGTTGCCATCTCAGCTCTCAAGGTATAGACAACTCACCATTTCTCACTCACAAAGAGTCAATTATCAGTAGGCAATAACCACTGGCGAGTGCACATTTTGAGGCCTGTTATTTCTTCACATTACAAGCCCATCATCTTCTATGAACTACACAGAAGCGCACGTGTATATATACAACACCAGCCCTTCATTGTGCTAAGCACAGTATTAACATTGATGTATCGTCTCCCCACAGGTCTGGAGGCACCATTTATAAAGTACACAAGCACAGGACCCATATCGGAGGAAGGCACGAAGGCCTATTATCAGATGGGCTTCTATCAGCTGATGGACAAGTACCTGAAGCTGAATGTCCTGCAGAATGAGGACCTGATTGTACTTGAGCCGTGGATTGCACAGGAAACCTACCTGCAAAAGGACACACCCGAGTACCTGCAGATTCTCCAAGAACTTCGACGAAAGCCATGAGTTCTCAAGTGATTGGGAATGAGGTGGCCGAGTGATGTGGATGGGATTCAAGAGGCATTCTACTTGAAGGCTGATGGACTCTAGCCATCTCAAGCAGATAAGGATCCAGGGCCAGTTCCTCTTTTACCACCTGTGTTAGGGCTCCATCTGAATTAGAGTGAGCGTCAGAATTACCAGTACCATAGAGCATGACATTATATCGGCAGTGCCTTGTCATGCAAGCGATCGAGTCAGAGGAACCCTTGTGTAGTGTGACAGATGGCACAAGGTTCACTCTGAGTCTCAAGGATGGTTCAAGGGTTTGTATTAGAATCCTTGTGGGCCCTATGTCCGCCCCTCACTCTCTCTTGTCTAATGTCGAACCACTTCCCTAACCCAGCCATCCTTAACCGCCTGGTTAGTACTACAGAAGGCTGACCCCTACTGTCTGAAGCTGTCTTATATTAACGGTAATGATCTAAACGCTGGTTGTCTAAACTCCCTCAGGGACCTCCTAACTGTCCGTACTCTACACGGCTCTTAGTGATTTAATGAGGTTGAGGTTTGTGCTCTATAGATTCAGCCTTCCTCTATCACACTCAATCTCACCTTCCTTTACCACTCTTTCTGCTGCTCTGCTTCTTCTCACTCTTCCCACCACTCTACTTTCACTATGATGTTCTCGCTCATCCCTGATACTGCCTACACTCTCTGATGTTGCTCCTCCGTAGACTGCTATACTCCTTCCTTTCTCATGTAGCTGCCAGATGACCTTTTGGAGGTGCAGGAAATCGAGTCTATGAATTGTTCCAAGATTTGCATCTCTTTTACTTCTTCCTAGCTCTTGTCTTTTAGCCATTTATTCAGTAGGTTTCACACTATAGCTGTCTGGGAGTTTCACAAATAATTCTCTCGATCATGTCCTACATTTTCTAAAATGCCCCTCCTTGGAAATTCTTGTCGGGCTCCTCCTGTCAACAAGGGGCAGATGTACTTAGTCCAGCAATCGTGATGCTAACCTGCACTCTTGCAGCCCTTCCAAAGTTGATGAGGAAGGCAGAGGAATCTTCTCCAAGGCCAAGCTTTTGTAGGATAGTTGGGGCACTACAGGTTGTCCACGCCACTCGGCTCTCGCAACATGTAATGCTGGCTTTTATCGTGGATGCAGGCAGTAGCTGGTTTCACCCCGACACCTGGAGTGGATAGTGGCATTGCTTTCTTGTTTGTCTGAGCTAGTGGGATTCCTCCACGGTTGGAAGGTGTGGCCCCCTGAAAATCTGATAGCCTGCTTCCACTAGCTTGGGCTCTTCTCCATTGGTTGGTCTTCTCACTCTTCTCTTATATTTGTTCCAATAGGGCCCTGCTGGATGGTCTTCTCCTCAGCTGGGGTGATCGAGGCGAGTAGGAAATCTGCCTCTGTTATCTCTGTGGGATCCTCCAGATCCTTGGGTGCCAGGTCAATGCTTAGGAATTCTACTTCCACTGCTATTTCCCAGATTTTTGTGTCCCGAGGCTCAGTACTGGCAGTTACACAGGAGTTTCCTGCTTTGGATATCTCGTCCATTTTCCCTTCAAGGGATAGGCCAACCTCTTTATTGGGGATTGGCTGAAAAAGCCTGCTTCTGATAGCCTGTGTCACAGATCGCACAACAATTTCTCAGAGTCTTCAAGGGTTTTTATTAAATTCTTTGTAGGCCCTAAGGCATCCTCAGTCTCTCATTTAGTGGCAGATCCCATCCATAACCCAGGCGTCTGAACCCTTGGTCTCTGCTAATGGTGATTGACCCTTACTGTCTGAAGCTTACTTATACTAACAGTGATGCTCTAAACACTGACTGTCTAAACTTCCTGGGGGACTGCATTGTTGTCTATACTCTACCCATCAACTCACTCCTCCCATGACTCTACACTACCTACGATGTTCTAACTCCTCCTAGATACTTACACCCTTCCTCTCTCACTCAACAATGGTCTGCAAACTTGCATTTTGGCACAAGAGAAGGTGAGGGGACAGGGATTGGGGCCATCTCTGCTGCACTGGCCTCCAGGACTAGGCATATCTTTGGAGTCCTTCGTCCCCTTGTCAAAGTAGCCACAGGTGTTCCAGCATTTTTAGGGAGCCATGTGTGGTCCAAATTCAGCAGCTGAACCCGACTCTGCTCCATACACCAATGTGATGATCGTCACCACATACGAGTGTACTCTTTAAAGGCCTCCATGTCACATCTGAAGGGGATATCCACCTTAACCTCTGGCACATGCTCGCCCGGGAGTCATCTTATCTGAGACGTTTCAGCTATAGTCACACCAATTCTAGACTAAGACCATGCAGTGAATTATCTTCCCACCAGCCAGACTTGAAATAGCATGAAGCGGGGACATTCATAATCCATGCCAGATCATGCAAAGAGTTCTATCAATCACCCACATGTCAATGTATTCCTACTACAATAGCCTCTACAATGTGGTCATGATAAGTGCACGTATAACTCTGTGATGAACCCTGGGGATTGGCTGAGCTATGTGAATAAATACGATATTCTTGGAAACAAACTTCTGAGACCTTTTTTTTATCCTCATTGAAATGAATATTTGGCAGTGTGTGTCATGTGAGTAAATCTCCTTTACCCTCAGCAGAAGATCTATGCTGAATCCATGCCAGATCCAGTCTTGACCCTCTGCCCGATGGGAACCCATACTCAGCGAGGGCGCCCGGGACAGGTGCAAAATCTTTCAATCTAGGAGAGAAGAAATCCACAACAGCTGAAAAGACGAGCTTAATTAATTCGAAGTCTCACCCTGCAGACAAAAGAATAATTTATTTTTATAAAGGGGTTTTTGTGAAGATCCCGCCTGCTGTCTTTCATCTGCTACAAACCCCACTTCAAAGATACATTAAGGAACAGCAGATCTGTGGTGGAAGGTAGCACGGTGAACCATCCTCGACCATCAGGTGACCTGCAGAGTTGATGTTGGTTGGGTGATAACATTTGAAGAGCCTTATTGTTCACAAGTACCGCCATGTACATATCCTTGCCCAGGGGTCCCAAGTAAACAAGCCTATACCTCGTGAATGATGCCCACTGAGGCCCACACCTAGCTGCTCGTGTTCCCCTGCAAGATGGGTGTGACATTGCAGTTCCAGCTGGTGGGACACCAAGACTAATCTGCGTATGGATTCCTCTTCTGGTAGGGAACACAGGCTAAAAGGAGATGGGATCAAGGATGGGCTGTACCTAGCTGCTCATGTTCCTATGCAGGCGTGGGGTGACATTGCAGTTCCAGCTGGTGGGACACCAAGACTAATCTGCATATGGATACCTCTTCTGGTAGGGAACACAGGCTAAAAGGAGATGGGATCAAGGACAGTCTGTACCTAGCTGCTCGAGTTCCCCTCCAGGACAGGTGTGACATTGTAGTTTCAGCTGGTGGCAAACCAAGACTAATCGGCTTATGGATTCCTCTTCTATTAGGGAACACAGGCTAAAAGGAGATGGGATCAACGATGGGCTGTACCTAGTTGCCCATGGTCACCTACAGGCAGAGTGTGACATTGCAGTTCCAGCTGGTGGGACACCAAGACTAATCTGCATATGGATTCCTCTTATGGTAGGGAACACAGGCTAAAAGGAGATGGGATCAAGGATGGGCTGTACTTAGTTGCCTGTGTTACCCTGCAGGAAGGGAGTGCCATTGCCGTTCCACCTGGTGGGACAACAAGACTAATCTGCGTATGGATTCCACTTCTGGTAGAGAACACAGGCTAAAAAGAGATGGAATCAAGGATGGGCTGTACCTAGTTGCCCGTGTTCCCCTGAAGGCGGGGTGTGACATTGCAGTTACAGTTGGTGGGACAACAAGACTAATCTGCGTATGGATTCCTCTTCTGGTCGGGTATAGGCTAAAAGGAGAAAGGATCAAGGATGGGCTGTAGCTAGTTGACCGTGTTCCCCTGCAGGGGGGGTGTGACATTGCAGTTCCAGCTGGAGGCACACCAAGACTAATCTGCGTATGGAATCTTCTTCTGGTAGGGAATACAGGCTAAAAGGAGAAGGGATCAAGGATGGGCTGTACCTAGCTGCTTGAGTTCCCCTGCAGGAGGGGTGTGACATTGCAGTTCCAGCTGGTGGGACACCAAGACTAATCGGTTTATGGATTCCCCTTCTGGTAGCGAACACAGGCTAAAAGGAGATGGGATCAAGGATGGGCTGTAACTAGCTGCTCGTTTTCCCCTACAGGCGGGGTGTGACATTGCAGTTCCAGCTGGTGGGACACCAAGACTAATCTATGTATGGATTCCTCTTCTGGTAGGGAACACAGGCTAAAAGGAGATGGGATCAAGGATGAGCTGTAACTAGCTGCTCGTGTTCCCCTACAGGCGGGGTGTGACATTGGAGTTCCAGCTGGTGGCACACCAAGACTAATCTACGAATGGATTCCTCTTCTGGTAGGGAACACAGGCTAAAAGGCGATGGGATCAAGGATGGGCTGTACCTAGTTGCTCGTGTTCCTCTGTAGGGGAGGGGGGTGACATTGCAATTCCAGCTGGTGGAACACCAAGACTAATCTGCTTATGATTTCCTCTTCTGGTAGGGAACATGCTAAAAGGAGATGGTATCAAGGATGGGCTGTACCTAACTGCTTGGGTTTTCCCTGTGAGCGGGGGGTGATATTGCAGTTCCAGTTGGTGGAACACCAAGACTAATCTGCTTATGAATGCCTCTTCTGGTAGGGAACAGGCTAAAAGGAGATGGTATCAAGGATGGGCTGTACCTAGCTGCTTGTGTTCCCCTACAGACGGGGTGTGACATTGCAGTTCCAGATGGTGGGACACCAAGACTAATCTGCATTTGGATTCCTCTTCTCGTAGGGAACACAGGCTAAAAGGAGATTGGATCAAGGATGGGCTGTTTCTAGTTGCCCGTGGTTACCTGCAGGCGGAGTGCGATATTGCAGTTCCAGCTGGTGGGATACCAAGACTAATCTGCGTATGGATTCCTCTTCTGGTAGGGAACACAGGCTAAAAGGAGATGGGATCAAGGATGGGCTGTACCTACTTGCCCGTGTTCCCCTGCAGGAGGGTTGTGACATTGCAGTTCCAGCTGGTGGACACCAAGACTAATCTGCGTATGGATTCCTCTTCTGGTAGGGAACACAGGCTAAAAGGAGAAGGGATCAAGGATGGGCTGTACCTAGTTGCTCGTGTTCCCCTGCAGGCGGGGTGTGACATTGCAGTTCCAGCTGGTGGCACACCAAAACTAATCTATGTATGGATTCCTCTTCTGGTAGGGAACACAGGCTAAAAGGAGATGGGATCAAAGATGGGCTGTACCTAGTTGCCCGTGTTCCCCTGCAGCCGGGTGTGACATTGCAGTTCCAGCTGGTGGCACACTAAGACTAATCTACGAATGGATTCCTCTTCTGGTAGGCAACACAGGCTAAAAGGAGATGGGATCAAGGATGGGCTGTACCTAGTTGCTCATGTTCCTCTGTAGGGGGAGTGACATTGCAGTTCCAGCTGGTGGAACACCAAGACTAATCTGCTTATGATTTCCTCTTCTGGTAGGGAACACAGGCTAAAATGAGATTGGATCAAGGATGGGCTGTACCTAGTTGCCCGTGTTCACCTGCAGGCGGAGTGTGACATTGCAGTTCCAGCTGGTGGCACACCAAAACTAATCTATGAATGGATTCCTCTTCTGGTAGGGAAAACAGGCTAAAAGGAGATGGGATCAAAGATGGGCTGTACCTAGTTGCCCGTGTTCCCCTGCAGCCGGGTGTGACATTGCAGTTCCAGCTGGTGGCACACCAAGACTAATCTACGAATGGATTCCTCTTCTGGTAGGCAACACAGGCTAAAAGGAGATGGGATCAAGGATGGGCTGTACCTAGTTGCTCGTGTTCCTCTGTAGGGGGAGTGACATTGCAGTTCCAGCTGGTGGAACACCAAGACTAATCTGCTTATGATTTCCTCTTCTGGTAGGGAACACAGGCTAAAATGAGATTGGATCAAGGATGGGCTGTACCTAGTTGCCCGTGTTCACCTGCAGGCGGAGTGTGACATTGCAGTTCCAGCTGGTGGGGCACCAAGACTAATCTGCATATGGATTCCTCTTCTGGTAGGGAACAGGCTAAAAGGAGAAGGGATCAAGGATGGGCTGTACCTAGCTGCTCGTGTTCCCTTGCAGGAGGGTTGTGACATTGCAGTTTCAGCTGGTGGCACACCAAGACTAATCTGCGTATGGATTCCTCTTCTGGTAGGGAAGACAGGCTAAAAGGAGATGGGATCAATGATGGGCTGTACCTAATTGCCCGTGTCCCCCTGCAGGCGGGGTGTGACATTGCAGTTCCAGCTGGAGGGACAGCAAGACTAATCTGCGTATGGATTCCTCTTCTGGTAGGGAACACAGGCTAAAAGGAGATGGGATCAAGGATGGGCTGTACGTAGCTGCTCGTGTTCCTCTGCAGGCGTGGTGTGAAGTTGCAGTGTCAGCTGGTGGGACACCAAGACTAATCTGCGTATGGATTCCTCTTCTGGTAGGAACACAGGCTAAAAGGAGATGGGATAAAGGAGGGGCTGTACCTAGTTGCCAGTGTTCCCCTGCAGGCGGGAAGTGACATTTCAGTTCCAGCTGGTGGGGCACCAAGAATAATCTACATATGGATTCCTCTTCTGGTAAGGAACACAGGCTAAATGGAGATGGGATCAAGGACGGGCTTTACCTATTTGGGCGCGTTCCATTGCAGGCGGGGTGTGACATTGCAGTTCCAGTTGGTGGGACACCAAGACTAATCTGCTTATGGATTCCTCGTCTGGTAGGGAACACAGGCTAAAAGGAGATGGGATCAAGGATGGGCTGTACCTAGTTGCCCGTGTTCCCCTGCAGGTGGGGTGTGACATTGCAGTTCCAGCTGGTGGGACACCAAGACTAATCTGCGTATGAATTCCTCTTCTGGTAGGGAACACTGGCTAAAAGGAGATTGGATCAAGGATGGGCTGTACCTAGTTGCCGGTGTTCACCTGCAGGCGGGGTGTAACATTGCAGTTCCAGCTGGTGGGACACCCAGACTAATCTGCGTATGGATTCCTCTTCTAGTAGGGAACACAGACTAAAAAGAGATGGAATCAAGGATGGGCTGTACCTAGTTGCCCGTGTTCCCCTGCAGGCGCGGTGGGACATTGCAGTTCCAGCTGTTGGGACACCAAGACTAAACTGCGTATGGATTCCTCTTCTGGTAGGGAGCAGGCTTAAAGGAGAAGGGATCAAGGGTGGGCTGTAGCTAGTTGCCCATGTTCCCCTGCAGGTGGGGTGTGACATTGCAGTTCCAGTTCCAGGCACACCAAGACTAAACTGCACATGGATTCCACTTCTGGTAGGCAACAGGCTAAAAGGAGACGGGATCAAGGATGGGCTGTACCTAGCTGCTCGTGTTTCCCTGTAGGAGGGGTGTGACATTGCAGTTCCAGCTGGTGGCACACCAAGTCTAATCTGCGTATGGATGCCTCTAATGGTAGGGAACACAGGCAAAAAGGAGATTGGATCAAGGATGGGCTATATCTAGTTGCCCATGTTCCATTGCAGGCGTGGCGTGACATTGCAGTTCCAGCTGGTGGGACACCACGACTAATCTGCGTTTGGATTTCTCTTCTGGTAGGGAACACAGGATAAAAGGTGATGGAATCAAGGATGGGCTGTACCTAGTTGCTCGTGTTCCCCTGTGAGGGGTGGGGGGTGACATTGCAGTTCCAGCTGGTGGGACACCAAGACTAATCTGCTTATGGATTCCTCTTCTGGTAGGGAACAGGCTAAAAGGAGATGGGATCAAGGATGGGCTTTACCTAGTTGCCATGTTCTCCTGCAGGCGGGTGTGACATTGCAGTTCCAGCTGTTGGCACACCAAGACTAATCAGTGTATGGATTCCTCTTCTGGTAGGGAACACAGGCTAAAAGGCGATGGAATCAAGGATGGGCTGTACCTAGTTGCTTGTGTTCCCCTGTGAGCGGGGGGTGACATTGCAGTTCCAGTTGGTGGAACACCAAGACTAATCTGCTTATGAATGCCTCTTCTGGTAGGGAACACAAACAGGCTAAAAGGAGATGGGATCAAGGATGGGCTGTACCTAGTTGCCTGTGTTCCCCTGCAGGTGGGGTGTGACATTGCAATTCCGGCTGGTGGGAAACCAAGACTAATCTGCATATGAATTCCTCTTCTGGTAGGGAACACTGGCTAAAAGGAGATGGGATCAAGGATGGGCTGTACCTAGTTGCCGGTGTTCACCTGCAGCCGGGGTGTAACATTGCAGTTCCAGCTGGTGGGACACCCAGACTAATCTGCGTATGGATTCCTCTTCTAGTAGGGAACACAGACTAAAAAGAGATGGAATCCAGGATGGGCTGTAACTAGTTGCCCGTGTTCCCCTGCAGGCGCGGTGGGACATTGCAGTTCCAGCTGTTGGGACACCAAGACTAAACTGCGTATGGATTACTCTTCTGGTAGGGAGCAGGCTTAAAGGAGAAGGGATCAAGGGTGGGCTGTAGCTAGTTGCCCATGTTCCCCTGCAGGTGGAGTGTGACATTGCAGTTCCAGTTGCAGGCACACCAAGACTAATCTGCACATGGATTCCACTTCTGGTAGGGAACAGGCTAAAAGGAGAAGGGATCAAGGATGGGCTCTACCTAGCTGCTCGTGTTTCCCTGTAGGAGGGGTGTGATATTGCAGTTCCAGCTGGTGGCACACCAAGTCTAATCTGCGTATGGATGCCTCTTATGGTAGGGAACACAGGCAAAAAGGAGATTGGATCAAGGATGGGATATATATCGTGTTGGCCTTGTTCCATTGCAGGCGTGGCGTGACATTGCAGTTCCAGCTGGTGGGACACCACGACTAATCTGCGTTTGGATTTCTCTTCTGGTAGGGAACACAGGATAAAAGGCGATGGAATCAAGGATGGGCTGTACCTAGTTGCTCGTGTTCCCCTGTGAGGGGGGGGGAGTGACATTGCAGTTCCAGCTGGTGGGACACCAAGACTAATCTGCTTATGGATTCCTCTTCTGGTAGGGAACAGGCTAAAAGGAGATGGGATCAAGGATGGGCTGTACCTAGTTGCCGTGTTCTCCTGCAGGCGGGTGTGACATTGCAGTTCCAGCTGTTGGCACACCAAGACTAATCAGTGTATGGATTCCTCTTCTGGTAGGGAACACAGGCTAAAGAAGATGGAATCAAGGATGGGCTGTACCTAGTTGCTCGTGTTCCCCTGTGGGGAGGTGGGGGGGTGACATTGCAGTTGTAGTTGGTGGAACACCAAGACTAATCTGCTTATGGATGCCTCTTCTGGTAGGGAACAGGCTAAAAGGAGATGGTATCAAGTATGGGCTATACCTAGCTGCTTGTGTTCCCCTACAGACAGGTGTGACATTGCAGTTCCAGATGGTGGGACACCAAGACTAATCTGCATTTGGATTCCTCTTCTGGTAGGGAACACAGGCTAAAAGGAGATTGGATCAAGGATGGGCTGTACCTAGTTGCCCGTGGTTACCTGCAGGCGGAGTGTGATATTGCAGTGCCAGCTGGTGGGATACCAAGACTAATCTGCATATGGATTCCTCTTTTGGTAGGGAACAGGCTAAAAGGAGAAGGGATCAAGGATGGGCTGTACCTAGCTGCTCGTGTTCCCCTGCAGGAGGGGTGTGACATTGCAGTTCCAGCTGGTGGCACACCGAAACTAATCTATGTATGGATTCCTCTTCTGGTAGGGAACACAGGCTAAAAGGAGATGGGATCAAAGATGGGCTGTACCTAGTTGCCCGTGTACCCCTGCAGGCGGGTGTGACATTGCAGTTCCAGCTGGTGGCACACCAACACTAATCTACGAATGGATTCCTCTTCTGGTAGGCAACACAAGCTAAAAGGAGATGGGATCAAGGATGGGCTGTACCTAGTTGCTCGTGTTCCTCTGTAGGGGGAGTGAGATTGCAGTTCCAGCTGGTGGAACACCAAGACTAATCTGCTTATGATTTCCTCTTCTGGTAGGAAACAGGCTAAAAGGAGATGGTATCAAGGATGGGCTGTACCTAGCTGCTCGTGTTCCCCTGAAGGTGGGCTGTGAAATTGCTGTTCCAGCTGGTGGGACACCAAGACTAATCTGCGTATGGATTCCTCTTCTGGTAGGGAACACAGGCTAAAAGGAGATGGGATCAAGGATGGGCTGTACCTAATTGCCCGTGTTCCCCTGCAGGCGGGGTGTGACATTGCAGTTCCAGCTGGAGGGACAGCAAGACTAATCTGCGTATGGATTCCTCTTCTGGTAGGGAACACAGGCTAAAAGGAGATGGGATCAAGGATGGGCTGTACGTAGCTGCTCGTGTTCCTCTGCAGGCGTGGTGTGAAGTTGCAGTGTCGGCTGGTGGGACACCAAGACTAATCTGTGTATGGATTCCTCTTCTGGTAGGGAACACACACAGGCTAAAAGGAGATGGGATCAAGGAGGGGCTGTACCTAGTTGCCGGTGTTCCCCTGCAGGCGGGGTGTGACATTTCAGTTCCAGCTGGTGGGGCACCAAGAATGATCTACGTATGGATTCCTCTTCTGGTAGGGAACACAGGCTAAATGGAGATGGGATCAAGGACGAGCTGTACCTATTTGGGCGTGTTCCACTGCAGGCGGGGTGTGACATTGCAGTTCCAGCTGGTGGGACACCAAGACTAATCTGCTTATGGATTCCTCGTCTGGTAGGGAACACAGGCTAAAAGGAGATGGGATCAAGGATGGGCTGTACCTAGTTGCCTGTGTTCCCCTGCAGGTGGGGTGTGACATTGCAGTTCCAGCTGGTGGGACACCAAGACTAATCTGCGTATGAATTCCTATTCTGGTAGGGAACACTGGCTAAAATCAGATGGGATCAAGGATGGGCTGTACCTAGTTGCCGGTGTTCACCTGCAGGCGGGGTGTGACATTGCAGTTCCAGCTGGTGGGACACCCAGACTAATCTGCGTACGGATTCCTCTTCCAGTAGGGAACACAGACTAAAAAGAGATGGAATCAAGGATGGGCTGTACTTAGTTGCCCGTGTTCCCCTGCAGGCGCGGTGTGACATTGCAGTTCCAGCTGTTGGGACACCAAGACTAAACTGCGTCTGGATTCCTCTTCTGGTAGGGAGCAGGCTTAAAGGAGAAGGGATCAAGGATGGGCTGTACCTAGCTCCTCTTTTTTACCTGTAGGAGGGGTGTGACATTGCAGTTCCAGCTGGTGGCACACCAAGTCTAATCTGCGTATGGATGCCTCTTATGGTAGGGAACACATGCCAAAAGGAGATTGGATCAAGGATGGGCTGTATCTAGTTGCCCATGTTCCCCTGCAGGCGGGGTGTGACATTGCAGTTCCAGCTGCAGGCACACCAAGACTAATCTGCACATGGATTCCACTTCTGGTAGGGAACAGGCTAAAAGGAGAAGGGATCAAGGATGGGCTCTACCTAGCTGCTCGTGTTTCCCTGTAGGAGGGGTGTGACATTGCAGTTCCAGCTGGTGGCACACCAAGTCTAATCTGCGTATGGATGCCTCTTATGGCAGGGAACACAGGCAAAAAGGAGATTGGATCAAGGATGGGCTATATCTAGTTGCCCATGTTCCATTGCAGGCGTAGCATGACATTGCAGTTCCAGCTGGTGGGACACCAAGACTAATCTGCTTATGGATTCCTCTTCTGGTAGGGAACAGGCTAAAAGGAGATGGGATCAAGGATGGGCTGTACCTAGTTGCCCGTGTTCACCTGCAGGCGGAGTGTGACATTGCAGTTCCAGCTGGTGGGATACCAAGACTAATCTGCGTATGGATTCCTCTTCTGGTAGGGAACACAGGCCAAAAGGAGATTGGAACAAGGATGGGCTGTACCTAGTTGCTTGTGTTCCCCTACAGGCGGGGTGTGACATTGCAGTTCCAGATGGTGGGACACCAAGACTAATCTGCATTTGGATTCCTCTTCTCGTAGGGAACACAGGCTAAAAGGAGATTGGATCAAGGATGGGCTGTACCTAGTTGCCCGTGGTTACCTGCAGGCGGAGTGTGATATTGCAGTTCCAGCTGGTGGGATACCAAGACTAATCTGCGTATGGATTCCTCTTCTGGTAGGGAACACAGGCTAAAAGGAGATGGGATCAAGGATGGGCTGTACCTAGTTGCCCGTGTTCACCTGCAGGCGGAGTGTGACATTGCAGTTCCAGCTGGTGGGATACCAAGACTAATCTGCGTATGGATTCCTCTTCTGGTAGGGAACACAGGCCAAAAGGAGATTGGAACAAGGATGGGCTGTACCTAGTTGCTTGTGTTCCCCTGCAGGAGGGGTGTGACATTGCAGTTCCAGCTGGTGGCACACCAAAACTAATCTATGTATGGATTCCTCTTCTGGTAGGGAACACAGGCTAAAAGGAGATGGGATCAAAGATGGGCTGTACCTAGTTGCCCGTGTTCCCCTGCAGGCGGGTGTGACATTGCAGTTCCAGCTGGTGGCACACCAAGACTAATCTACGAATGAATTTCTCTTCTCGTAGGCAAACACAGGCTAAAAGGAGATGGGATCAAGGATGGGCTGTACCTAGTTGCTCGTGTTCCTCTGTAGGGGGAGTGACATTGCAGTTCCAGCTGGTGGAACACCAAGACTAATCTGCTTATGATTTCCTCTTCTGGTAGGAAACAGGCTAAAAGGAGATGGTATCAAGGATGGGCTGTACCTAGCTGCTCGTGTTCCCCTGAAGGTGGGCTGTGAAATTGCTGTTCCAGCTGGTGGGACACCAAGACTAATCTGCGTATGGATTCCTCTTCTGGTAGGGAACACAGGCTAAAAGGAGATGGGATCAAGGATGGGCTGTACCTAATTGCCCGTGTTCCCCTGCAGGCGGGGTGTGACATTGCAGTTCCAGCTGGAGGGACAGCAAGACTAATCTGCGTATGGATTCCTCTTCTGGTAGGGAACACAGGCTAAAAGGAGATGGGATCAAGGATGGGCTGTACGTAGCTGCTCGTGTTCCTCTGCAGGCGTGGTGTGAAGTTGCAGTGTCGGCTGGTGGGACACCAAGACTAATCTGTGTATGGATTCCTCTTCTGGTAGGGAACACACACAGGTTAAAAGGAGATGGGATCAAGGAGGGGCTGTACCTAGTTGCCGGTGTTCCCCTGCAGGCGGGGTGTGACATTTCAGTTCCAGCTGGTGGGGCACCAAGAATGATCTACGTATGGATTCCTCTTCTGGTAGGGAACACAGGCTAAATGGAGATGGGATCAAGGACGAGCTGTACCTATTTGGGCGTGTTCCACTGCAGGCGGGGTGTGACATTGCAGTTCCAGCTGGTGGGACACCAAGACTAATCTGCTTATGGATTCCTCGTCTGGTAGGGAACACAGGCTAAAAGGAGATGGGATCAAGGATGGGCTGTACCTAGTTGCCTGTGTTCCCCTGCAGGTGGGGTGTGACATTGCAGTTCCAGCTGGTGGGACACCAAGACTAATCTGCGTATGAATTCCTATTCTGGTAGGGAACACTGGCTAAAATCAGATGGGATCAAGGATGGGCTGTACCTAGTTGCCGGTGTTCACCTGCAGGCGGGGTGTGACATTGCAGTTCCAGCTGGTGGGACACCCAGACTAATCTGCGTACGGATTCCTCTTCCAGTAGGGAACACAGACTAAAAAGAGATGGAATCAAGGATGGGCTGTACTTAGTTGCCCGTGTTCCCCTGCAGGCGCGGTGTGACATTGCAGTTCCAGCTGTTGGGACACCAAGACTAAACTGCGTCTGGATTCCTCTTCTGGTAGGGAGCAGGCTTAAAGGAGAAGGGATCAAGGATGGGCTGTACCTAGCTCCTCTTTTTTACCTGTAGGAGGGGTGTGACATTGCAGTTCCAGCTGGTGGCACACCAAGTCTAATCTGCGTATGGATGCCTCTTATGGTAGGGAACACATGCCAAAAGGAGATTGGATCAAGGATGGGCTGTATCTAGTTGCCCATGTTCCCCTGCAGGCGGGGTGTGACATTGCAGTTCCAGCTGCAGGCACACCAAGACTAATCTGCACATGGATTCCACTTCTGGTAGGGAACAGGCTAAAAGGAGAAGGGATCAAGGATGGGCTCTACCTAGCTGCTCGTGTTTCCCTGTAGGAGGGGTGTGACATTGCAGTT
The DNA here is from genome assembly GCF_040938575.1 of Ambystoma mexicanum. Taxonomy (NCBI): domain Eukaryota; kingdom Metazoa; phylum Chordata; class Amphibia; order Caudata; family Ambystomatidae; genus Ambystoma; species Ambystoma mexicanum. Next base: position 27,513,953 of record NC_090935.1, read on the forward strand.
CCAGCTGGTGGCACACCAAGTCTAATCTGCGTATGGATGCCTCTTATGGCAGGGAACACAGGCAAAAAGGAGATTGGATCAAGGATGGGCTATATCTAGTTGCCCATGTTCCATTGCAGGCGTAGCATGACATTGCAGTTCCAGCTGGTGGGACACCAAGACTAATCTGCTTATGGATTCCTCTTCTGGTAGGGAACAGGCTAAAAGGAGATGGGATCAAGGATGGGCTGTACCTAGTTGCCCGTGTTCACCTGCAGGCGGAGTGTGACATTGCAGTTCCAGCTGGTGGGATACCAAGACTAATCTGCGTATGGATTCCTCTTCTGGTAGGGAACACAGGCCAAAAGGAGATTGGAACAAGGATGGGCTGTACCTAGTTGCTTGTGTTCCCCTACAGGCGGGGTGTGACATTGCAGTTCCAGATGGTGGGACACCAAGACTAATCTGCATTTGGATTCCTCTTCTCGTAGGGAACACAGGCTAAAAGGAGATTGGATCAAGGATGGGCTGTACCTAGTTGCCCGTGGTTACCTGCAGGCGGAGTGTGATATTGCAGTTCCAGCTGGTGGGATACCAAGACTAATCTGCGTATGGATTCCTCTTCTGGTAGGGAACACAGGCTAAAAGGAGATGGGATCAAGGATGGGCTGTACCTAGTTGCCCGTGTTCACCTGCAGGCGGAGTGTGACATTGCAGTTCCAGCTGGTGGGATACCAAGACTAATCTGCGTATGGATTCCTCTTCTGGTAGGGAACACAGGCCAAAAGGAGATTGGAACAAGGATGGGCTGTACCTAGTTGCTTGTGTTCCCCTGCAGGAGGGGTGTGACATTGCAGTTCCAGCTGGTGGCACACCAAAACTAATCTATGTATGGATTCCTCTTCTGGTAGGGAACACAGGCTAAAAGGAGATGGGATCAAAGATGGGCTGTACCTAGTTGCCCGTGTTCCCCTGCAGGCGGGTGTGACATTGCAGTTCCAGCTGGTGGCACACCAAGACTAATCTACGAATGAATTCCTCTTCTCGTAGGCAACACAGGCTAAAAGGAGATGGGATCAAGGATGGGCTGTACCTAGTTGCTCGTGTTCCTCTGTAGGGGGAGTGACATTGCAGTTCCAGCTGGTGGAACACCAAGACTAATCTGCTTATGATTTCCTCTTCTGGTAGGGAACAGGCTAAAAGGAGATGGTATCAAGGATGGACTGTACCTAGCTGCTCGTGTTCCCCTGAAGGTGGGGTGTGAAATTGCTGTTCCAGCTGGTGGGACACCAAGACTAATCTGCGTATGGATTCCTCTTCTGGTAGGGAACACAGGCTAAAAGGAGATGGGATCAAGGATGGGCTGTACCTAATTGCCCGTGTTCCCCTGCAGGCGGGGTGTGACATTGCAGTTCCAGCTGGAGAGACAGCAAGACTAATCTGCGTATGGATTCCTCTTCTGGTAGGGAACACAGGCTAAAAGGAGATGGGATCAAGGATGGGCTGTACGTAGCTGCTCGTGTTCCTCTGCAGGCGTGGTGTGAAGTTGCAGTGTCGGCTGGTGGGACACCAAGACTAATCTGTGTATGGATTCCTCTTCTGGTAGGGAACACACACAGGCTAAAAGGAGATGGGATCAAGGAGGGGCTGTACCTAGTTGCCGGTGTTCCCCTGCAGGCGGGGTGTGACATTTCAGTTCCAGCTGGTGGGGCACCAAGAATAATCTACGTATGGATTCCTCTTCTGGTAGGGAACACAGGCTAAAAGGAGATGGGATCAAGGATGGGCTGTACCTAGTTGCCTGTGTTCCCCTGCAGGTGGGGTGTGACATTGCAGTTCCAGCTGGTAGGACACCAAGACTAATCTGCGTATGAATTCCTCTTCTGGTAGGGAACACTGGCTAAAAGGAGATGGGATCAAGGATGGGCTGTACCTAGTTGCCGGTGTTCACCTGCAGGCGGGGTGTGACATTGCAGTTCCAGCTGGTGGGACACCCAGACTAATCTGCGTACGGATTCCTCTTCTAGTAGGGAACACAGACTAAAAAGAGATGGAATCAAGGATGGGCTGTACTTAGTTGCCCGTGTTCCCCTGCAGGCGCGGTGTGACATTGCAGTTCCAGCTGTTGGGACACCAAGACTAAACTGCGTATGGATTCCTCTTCTGGTAGGGAGCAGGCTTAAAGGAGAAGGGATCAAGGATGGGCTGTACCTAGCTGCTCGTGTTTCCCTGTAGGAGGGGTGTGACATTGCAGTTCCAGCTGGTGGGACACCAAGACTAATCTGCGTATGGATTCCTCTTCTGGTAGGGAACACAGGCTAAAAGGAGATGGGATCAAGGATGAGCTGTACCTACTTGCCCGTGTTCCCCTGCAGGAGGGTTGTGACATTGCAGTTCCAGCTGGTGGACACCAAGACTAATCTGCGTATGGATTCCTCTTCTGGTAGGGAACACAGGCTAAAAGGAGAAGGGATCAAGGATGGGCTGTACCTAGTTACTCGTGTTCCCCTGCAGGCGGGGTGTGACATTGCAGTTCCAGCTGGTGGGATACCGAGACTAATCTGCGTATGGATTCCTCTTCTGGTAGGGAACACAGGCTAAAAGGAGATGGGATCAAGGATGGGCTGTACCTAGTTGCCTGTGTTCCCCTGCAGGCGGGGAGTGACATTGAAGTAATTCAAGCTGGTGGGACACTAAGACTAATCTGCGTATGGTTTCCTCTTCTGGTAGAGAACACAGGGTAAAAGGAGATGGGATCAAGGATGGGCTGTACCTAGTTGCCGTGTTCCCCTGCAGGCACGGTGTGACATTGCAGTTCCAGCCGGTGGGACCCCAAGACTAATCTGCATTTGGATTCCTCTTCTGGTAGGGAACACAGGCTAAAAGGAGATTGGATCAAGGATGGGCTGTACCTCGATGCCCGTGGTTACCTGCAGGCGGAGTGTGATATTGCAGTTCCAGCTGGTGGGACACCAAGACTAATCTGTGTATGGATTCCTCTTCTGGTAGGGAACACAGGCTAAAAGGAGAAGGGATCAAGGATGGGCTGTACCTAGTTGCCCGTGTTCCCCTGCAGGCGGGGTGTGACATTGCAGTTCCAGCTGGTGGGACACCAAGACTAATCCAGTATGGATTCCTCTTCTGGTTGGGAATACAGACTAAATGATGATTGGATCAAGGATGGGCTGTACCTAGCTGCTCGTGTTCCTCTGCAGGCATGGTGTGACATTGCAGTTCCAACTGGTGGGACACCAAGACTAATCTGCGTATGGATTTCTCTTTTGGTAGGGAACACAGGCTAAAAGGAGATGGGATCAAGGATGGGCTGTACTTAGTTGACCGTGTTCCCCTGCAGGCAGGGTGTGACACTGCAGTTCCAGCTGGTGGGACACCAAGACTAATCTGCATATGGATTCCTCTTCTGGTAGGGAACGCAGGCTAAAAGGAGATTGGATCAAGGATGGGCTGTACCTAGTTGCCCGTGTTCCCCTGCAGGCGGGGTGTGACATTGCAGTTCCAACTGGTGGGACACCAAGACTAATCGGCTTATGGATTCCTCTTCTGGTAGGGAACACAGGCTAAAAGGAGATGGGATCACAGATGGGCTGTACCTAGTTGCCCGTGTTCCCCTGCAGCCGGGGTGTGACATTGCAGTTCCAACTGGTGGGACACCAAGACTAATCTGCGTATGGATTTCTCTTTTGGTAGGGAACACAGGCTAAAAGGAGATGGGATCAAGGATGGGCTGTACTTAGTTGCCCGTGTTCGCCTGCAGGCAGGGTGTGACACTGCAGTTCCAGCTGGTGGCACACCAAGACTAATCTATGTATGGATTCGTCTTCTGGTAGAGAACACAGGCTAAAAGGAGATGGGATCACAGATGGGCTGTACCTAGTTGCCCGTGTTCCCCTGCAGGCGGGGTGTGACATTGCAGTTACAGCTGGAGGGACAGCAAGACTAATCTGCGTATGGATTCCTCTTCTGGTAGGGAACACAGGCTAAAAGGAGATTGGATCAAGGATGGGCTGTACGTAGCTGCTCGTGTTCCTCTGCAGGCGTGGTGTGAAGTTGCAGTTTCGGCTGGTGGGACACCAAGACTAATCTGTGTATGGATTCCTCTTCTGGTAGGGAACACAGACAGGCTAAAAGGAGCTGGGATCAAGGAGGGGCTGTACCTAGTTTCCGGTGTTCCCCTGCAGGCGGGGTGTGACATTTCAGTTCCAGCTGGTGGGGCACCAAGAATAATCTACGTATGGATTCCTCTTCTGGTAGGGAACACAGGCTAAATGGAGATGGGATCAAGGACGAGCTGTACCTATTTGGGCGTGTTCCACTGCAGGCGGGGTGTGACATTGCAGTTCCAGCTGGTGGAACACCAAGACTAATCTGCTTATGGATTCCTCTTCTGGTAGGGAACAGGGTAAAAGGAGATGGGATCAAGGATGGGCTGTACCTAGTTGCCCGTGTTCTCCTGCAGGCGGGAATGACATTGCAGTTCCAGCTGTTGGCACACCAAGACTAATCAGTGTATGGATTCCTCTTCTGGTAGGGAACACAGGCTAAAAGGCGATGGAATCAAGGATGGGCTGTACCTAGTTGCTCGTGTTCCCCTGTGAGGGTGCGGGGGAGTGTGACATTGCAGTTCCAGCTGGTGGAACACCAAGACTAATCTGCTTATGGATTCCTCTTCTGGTAGGGAACAGGCTAAAAGGAGATGGTATCAAGGATGGGCTGTACCTAGCTGCTTGTGTTCCCCTACAGGCGGGGTGTGACATTGCAGTTCCAGATGGTGGGACACCAAGACTAATCTGCATTTGGATTCCTCTTCTGGTAGGGAACACAGGATAAAAGGAGATTGGATCAAGGATGGGCTGTACCTAGTGGCCCGTGGTTACCTGCAGGCGGAGTGTGATATTGCAGTTCCAGCTGGTGGGATACCAAGACTAATCTGCGTATGGATTCCTCTTCTGGTAGGGAACACAGGCTAAAAGGAGATGGGAATCAAGGATGGGCTGTACCTAGTTGCCCGTGTTCCCCTGCAGGTGGGGTGTGACATTGCAGTTCCAGCTGGTGGGACACCAAGACTAATCTGTGTATGAATTCCTCTTCTGGTAGGGAACACTGGCTAAAAGGAGATGGGATCAAGGATGGGCTGTACCTAGTTGCCGGTGTTCACCTGCAGGCGGGGTGTGACATTGCAGTTCCAGCTGGTGGGACACCCAGACTAATCTGCGTACGGATTCCTCTTCTAGTAGGGAACACAGACTAAAAAGAGATGGAATCAAGGATGGGCTGTACTTAGTTGCCCGTGTTCCCCTGCACGCGCGGTGTGACATTGCAGTTCCAGCTGTTGGGACACCAAGACTAATCTGCATTTGGATTCCTCTTCTCGTAGGGAACACAGGCTAAAAGGAGATTGGATCAAGGATGGGCTGTACCTAGTTGCCCGTGGTTACCTGCAGGCGGAGTGTGATATTGCAGTTCCAGCTGGTGGGATACCAAGACTAATCTGCGTATGGATTCCTCTTCTGGTAGGGAACAGGCTAAAAGGAGAAGGGATCAAGGATGGGCTGTACCTAGCTGCTCGTGTTTCCCTGTAGGAGGGGTGTGACATTGCAGTTCCAGCTGGTGGCACACCAAGTAAAATCTGCGTATGGATGCCTCTTATGGTAGGGAACACAGGCGAAAAGGAGATTGGATCAAGGATGGGCTGTATCTAGTTGCCCATGTTCCATTGCAGGCGTGTCGTGACATTGCAGTTCCAGCTGGTGGGACACCAAGACTAATCTGCGTATGGATTTCTCTTCTGGTAGGGAACACAGGCTAAAAGGCGATGGAATCAAGGATGGGCTGTACCTAGTTGCCCGTGTTCCCCTGCAGGTGGGGTGTGACATTGCAGTTCCAGCTGGTGGGACACCAAGACTAATCTGCGTATGAATTCCTCTTCTGGTAGGGAACACTGGCTAAAAGGAGATGGGATCAAGGATGGGCTGTACCTAGTTGCCAGTGTTCACCTGCAGGCGGGGTGTGACATTGCAGTTCCAGCTGGTGGGACACCCAGACTAATCTGCGTACGGATTCCTCTTCTAGTAGGGAACACAGACTAAAAAGAGATGGAATCAAGGATGGGCTGTACTTAGTTGCCCGTGTTCCCCTGCAGGCGCGGTGTGACATTGCAGTTCCAGCTGTTGGGACACCAAGACTAAACTGCGTATGGATTCCTCTTCTGGTAGGGAGCATGCTTAAAGGAGAAGGGATCAAGGATGGGCTGTACCTAGCTGCTCGTGTTTAACTGTAGGAGGGGTGTGACATTGCAGTTCCAGCTGGTGGCACACCAAGTCTAATCTGCGTATGGATGCCTCTTATGGTAGGGAACACAGGCGAAAAGGAGATTGGATCAAGGATGGGCTGTATCTAGTTGCCCATGTTCCCCTGCAGGCGGGGTGTGACATTGCAGTTCCAGCTGTTGGGACACCAAGACTAAACTGCGTATGGATTCCTCTTCTGGTAGGGAGCATGCTTAAAGGAGAAGGGATCAAGGATGGGCTGTACCTAGCTGCTCGTGTTTCCCTGTAGGAGGGGTGTGACATTGCAGTTCCAGCTGGTGGCACACCAAGTCTAATCTGCGTATGGATGCCTCTTATGGTAGGGAACACAGGCGAAAAGGAGATTGGATCAAGGATGGGCTGTATCTAGTTGCCCATGTTCCCCTGCAGGCGGGGTGTGACATTGCAGTTCCAGCTGCAGGCACACCAAGACTAATCTGCACATGGATTCCACTTCTGGTAGGGAACAGGCTAAAAGGAGAAGGGATCAAGGATGGGCTGTACCTAGCTGCTTGTGTTTCCCTGTAGGAGGGGTGTGACATTGCAGTTCCAGCTGGTGGCACATCAAGTCTAATCTGCGTATGGATGCCTCTTATGGTAGGGAACACAGGCGAAAAGGAGATTGGATCAAGGATGGGCTGTATCTAGTTGCCCATGTTCCATTGCAGGCGTGTCGTGACATTGCAGTTCCAGCTGGTGGGACACCAAGACTAATCTGCGTATGGATTTCTCTTCTGGTAGGGAACACAGGCTAAAAGGCGATGGAATCAAGGATGGGCTGTAGCTAGTTGCTCGTGTTCCCCTGTGAGGGGGGGGTGACATTGCAGTTCCAGCTAGTCGAACACCAAGACTAATCTGCTTATGGATTCCTCTTCTGGTAGGGAACAGGCTAAAAGGAGATGGGATCAAGGAAGGGCTGTACCTAGTTGCCCGTGTTCTCCTGCAGGCGGGAATGACATTGCAGTTCCAGCTGTTGGCACACCAAGACTAATCAGTGTATGGATTCCTCTTCTGGTAGGGAACACAGGCTAAAAGGTGATGGAATCAAGGATGGGCTGTACCTAGTTGCTCGTGTTCCCCTGTGAGGGGGTGGTGGGTGTGACATTGCAGTTCCAGCTGATGGAACACCAAGACTAATCTGCTTATGTATTCCTCTTCTGGTAGGGAACAGGCTAAAAGGAGAAGGTATCAAGGATGGGCTGTACCTAGTTGCTTGTGTTCCCCTACAGGCGAGGTGTGACATTGCAGTTCCAGATGGTGGGACACCAGGACTAATCTGCCTTTGGATTCCTCTTCTGGTAGGGAACACAGGCTAAAAGGAGATTGGATCAAGGATGGGCTGTACCTAGTTGCCCATGGTTACCTGCAGGCGGAGTGTGATATTGCAGTTCCAGCTGGTGGGATACCAAGACTAATCTGCGTATGGATTCCTCTTCTGGTAGGGAACACAGGCTAAAAGGAGATGGGAATCAAGGATGGGCTGTACCTAGTTGCCCGTGTTCCCCTGCAGGTGGGGTGTGACATTGCAGTTCCAGCTGGTGGGACACCAAGACTAATCTGCGTATGAATTCCTCTTCTGGTAGGGAACACTGGCTAAAAGGAGATGGGATCAAGGATTGGCTGTACCTAGTTGCCGGTGTTCACCTGCAGGCGGGGTGTGACATTGCAGTTCCAGCTGGTGGGACACCCAGACTAATCTGCGTACGGATTCCTCTTCTAGTAGGGAACACAGACTAAAAAGAGATGGAATCAAGGATGGGCTGTACTTAGTTGCCCGTGTTACCCTGCAGGCGCGGTGTGACATTGCAGTTCCAGCTGTTGGGACACCAAGACTAAACTGCGTATGGATTCCTCTTCTGGTAGGGAGCAGGCTTAAAGGAGAAGGGATCAAGGATGGGCTGTACCTAGCTGCTCGTGTTTCCCTGTAGGAGGGGTGTGACATTGCAGTTCCAGCTGGTGGCACACCAAGTCTAATCTGCGTATGGATGCCTCTTTTGGTAGGGAACACAGGCGAAAAGGAGATTGGATCAAGGATGGGCTGTATCTAGTTGCCCATGTTCCCCTGCAGGCGGGGTGTGACATTGCAGTTCCAGCTGCAGGCACACCAAGACTAATCTGCACATGGATTCCACTTCTGGTAGGGAACAGGCTAAAAGGAGAAGGGATCAAGGATGGGCTGTGCCTAGCTGCTCGTGTTTCCCTGTAGGAGGGGTGTGACATTGCAGTTCCAGCTGGTGGCACACCAAGTCTAATCTGCGTATGGATGCCTCTTATGGTAGGGAACACAGGCGAAAAGGAGATTGGATCAAGGATGGGCTGTATCTAGTTGCCCATGTTCCATTGCAGGCGTGTCGTGACATTGCAGTTCCAGCTGGTGGGACACCAAGACTAATCTGCATATGGATTTCTCTTCTGGTAGGGAACACAGGCTAAAAGGCGATGGAATCAAGGATGGGCTGTAGCTAGTTGCTCGTGTTCCCCTGTAAGGGGGGGGGTGACACTGCAGTTCAAGCTAGTGGAAACCCACGACTAATCTGCTTATGGATTCCTCTTCTGGTAGGGAACAGGCTAAAAGGAGATGGGATCAAGGATGGGCTGTACCTAGTTGCCCGTGTTCTCCTGCAGGCGGGAATGACATTGCAGTTCCAGCTGTTGGCACACCAAGACTAATCAGTGTATGGATTCCTCTTCTGGTAGGGAACACAGGCTAAAAGGCGATGGAATCAAGGATGGGCTGTACCTAGTTGCTCGTGTTCCCCTGTGAGGGGGTGGGGAGGTGTGACATTGTAGTTCCAGCTGATGGAACACCAAGACTAATCTGCTTATGGATTCCTCTTCTGGTAGGGAACAGGCTAAAAGGAGATGGTATCAAGGATGGGCTCTACCTAGCTGCTTGTGTTCCCCTACAGGAGGGGTGTGACATTGCAGTTCCAGATGGTGGGACACCAAGACTAATCTGCATTTGGATTCCTCTTCTGGTAGGGAACACAGGCTAAAAGGAGATTGGATCAAGGATGGGCTGTACCTAGTTGCCCGTGGTTACCTGCAGGCGGAGTGTGATATTGCAGTTCCAGCTGGTGGGATACCAAGACTAATCTGCGTATGGATTCCTCTTCTGGTAGGGAACACAGGCTAAAAGGAGATGGGAATCAAGGATGGGCTGTACCTAGTCGCCCGTGTTCCCCTGCAGGTGCGGTGTGACATTGCAGTTCCAGCTGGTGGGACACCAAGACTAATCTGCGTATGAATTCCTCTTCTGGTACGGAACACTGGCTAAAAGGAGATGGGATCAAGGATGGGCTGTACCTAGTTGCCGGTGTTCACCTGCAGGCGGGGTGTGACATTGCAGTTCCAGCTGTTGGGACACCAAGACTAAACTGCGTATCGATTCCTCTTCTGTTAGGGAGCAGGCTTAAAGGAGAAGGAATCAAGGGTGGGCTGTAGCTAGTTGCCCATGTTCCCCTGCAGGCGGGGTGTGACATTGCAGTTCCAGCTGCAGGCACACCAAGACTAATCTGCACATGGATTCCACTTCTGGTAGGGAACAGGCTAAAAGGAGAAGGGATCAAGGATGGGCTCTACCTAGCTGCTCGTGTTTCCCTGTAGGAGGGGTGTGACATTGCAGTTCCAGCTGGTGGCACACCAAGTCTATTCTGCATATGGATGCCTCTTATGGTAGGGAACACAGGCGAAAAGGAGATTGGATCAAGGATGGGCTGTATCTAGTTGCCCATGTTCCATTGCAGGCGTGGCGTGACATTGCAGTTCCAGCTGGAGGGACACCAAGACTAATCTGCGTATGGATTTCTCTTCTGGTAGGGAACACAGGCTAAAAGGCGATGGAATCAAGGATGGGCTGTACCTAGTTGCTCGTGTTCCCCTGTGAGGGTGGGGGGTGACATTGCAGTTCCAGCTGGTGGAACACCAAGACTAATCTGCTTATGGATTCCTCTTCTGGTAGGGAACAGGCTAAAAGGAGATGGGATCAAGGATGGGCTGTACCTAATTGCCCGTGTTCTCCTGCAGGCGGGTGTGACATTGCAGTTCCAGCTGTCGGCACACCAAGACTAATCAGTGTATGGATTCCTCTTCTGGGAGGGAGCACAGGCTAAAAGGAGATGGGATCAAGGATGGGCTGTACCTAATTGCCCGTGTTCTCCTGTAGGCGGGTGTGACATTGCAGTTCCAGCTGTTGGCACACCAAGACTAATCAGTGTATGGATTCCTCTTCTGGTAGGGAACACAGGCTAAAAGGCGATGGAATCAAGGATGGGCTGTACCTAGTTGCTCGTGTTCCCCTGTGAGGGTGGGGGTGACATTGCAGTTCCAGCTGGTGGAACACCAAGACTAATCTGCTTATGGATTCCTCTTCTGGTAGGGAACATGCTAAAAGCAGATGGTATCAAGGATGGGCTGTACCTAGCTGCTTGTGTTCCCCTACAGGCGGGGTGTGACATTGCAGTTCCAGATGGTGGGACATCAAGACTAATCTGCATTTGGATTCCTCTTCTGGTAGGGAACACAGGCTAAAAGGAGATTGGATCAAGGATGGGCTGTACCTAGTTGCCCGTGGTTAACTGCAGGCGGAGTGTGATATTGCAGTTCCAGCTGGTGGGATACCAAGACTAATCTGCGTATGGATTCCTCTTCTGGTAGGGAACACAGGCCAAAAGGAGATGGGATCAAGGATGGGCTGTACCTACTTGCCCGTGTTCCCCTGCAGGAGGGTTGTGACATTGCAGTTCCAGCTGGTGGACACCAAGACTAATCTGCGTATGGATTCCTCTTCTGGTAGGTAACACAGGCTAAAAGGAGAAGGGATCAAGGATGGGCTGTACCTAGTTGCTCGTGTTCCCCTGCAGGCGGGGTGCGACATTGCAGTTCCAGCTGGTGGGATACGGAGACTGATCTGCGTATGGATTCCTCTTCTGGTAGGGAACACAGGCTAAAAGGAGATGGGATCAAGGATGGGCTGTACCTAGTTGCCTGTGTTCCCCTGCAGGCGGGGAGTGACATTGAAGTAGTTCCAGCTGGTGGGACACTAAGACTAATCTGCGTATGGTTTCCTCTTCTGGTAGAGAACACAGGGTAAAAGGAGATGGGATCAAGGATGGGCTGTACCTAGTTGCCGTGTTCCCCTGCAGGCACGGTGTGACATTGCAGTTCCAGCTGGTGGGACACCAAGACTAATCTGCATTTGGATTCCTCTTCTGGTAGGGAACACAGGCTAAAAGGAGATTGGATCAAGGATGGGCTGTACCTAGTTGCCCGTGGTTACCTGCAGGCTGAGTGTGATATTGCAGTTCCAGCTGGTGGGATACCAAGACTAATCTGCGTATGGATTCCTCTTCTGGTAGGGAACACAGGGTAAAAGGAGATGGGAATCAAGGATGGGCTGTACCTAGTTGCCGTGTTCCCCTGCAGGCAGGGTGTGACATTGCAGTTCCAGCTGGTGGGACACCAAGACTAATCTGTGTATGGATTCCTCTTCTGGTAGGGAACACAGGCTAAAAGGAGAAGGGATCAAGGATGGGCTGTACCTAGTTGCCCGTGTTCCCCAGCAGACGGGGTGTGACATTGCAGTTCCAGCTGGTGGGACACCAAGACTAATCCAGTATGGATTCCTCTTCTGGTAGGGAATACAGACTAAATGATGATTGGATCAAGGATGGGCTGTACCTAGCTGCTCGTGTTCCTCTGCAGGCGTGGTGTGACATTGCAGTTCCAACTGGTGGGACACCAAGACTAATCTGCGTATGGTTTTCTCTTTTGGTAGGGAACACAGGCTAAAAGGAGATGGGATCAAGGATGGGCTGTACTTAGTTGCCCGTGTTCCCCTGCAGGCAGGGTGTGACACTGCAGTTCCAGCTGGTGGGACACCAAGACTAATCTGCATATGGATTCCTCTTCTGGTAGGGAACACAGGCTAAAAGGAGATGGGATCGCAGATGGGCTGTACCTAGTTGCCCGTGTTCCCCTGCAGGCGGGGTGTGACATTGCAGTTCCAACTGGTGGGACACCAAGACTAATCTGCGTATGGTTTTCTCTTTTGGTAGGGAACACAGGCTAAAAGGAGATGGGATCAAGGATGGGCTGTACTTAGTTGCCCGTGTTCCCCTGCAGGCAGGGTGTGACACTGCAGTTCCAGCTGGTGGGACACCAAGACTAATCTGCATATGGATTCCTCTTCTGGTAGGGAACGCAGGCTAAAAGGAGATTGGATCAAGGATGGGCTGTACCTACTTGCCCGTGTTCCCCTGCAGGCGGGGTGTGACATTGCAGTTCCAACTGGTGGGACACCAAGACTAATCGGCTAATGGATTCCTCTTCTGGTAGGGAACACAGGCTAAAAGGAGATGGGATCACAGATGGGCTGTACCTAGTTGCCCGTGTTCCCCTGCAGGCGGGGTGTGACATTGCAGTTCCAACTGGTGGGACACCAAGACTAATCTGCGTATGGATTTCTCTTTTGGTAGGGAACACAGGCTATAAGGAGATGTGATCAAGGATGGGCTGTACTTAGTTGCCCGTGTTCCCCTGCAGGCAGGGTGTGACACTGCAGTTCCAGCTGGTGGCACACCAAGACTAATCTATGTATGGATTCCTCTTCTGGTAGGGAACACAGGCTAAAAGGAGATGGGATCACAGATGGGCTGTACCTAGTTGCCCGTGTTCCCCTGCAGGCGGGGTGTGACATTGCAGTTCCAACTGGTGGGACACCAAGACTAATCTGCGTATGGATTTCTCTTTTGGTAGGGAACACAGGCTAAAAGGAGATGGGATCAAGGATGGGCTGTACTTAGTTGCCCGTGTTCCCCTGCAGGCAGGGTGTGACACTGCAGTTCCAGCTGGTTGACACCAAGACTAATCTGTGTATGGATTCCTCTTCTGGTAGGGAACACAGGCTAAAAGGAAATGGGATCAAGGATCAGCTGTACCAAGTCGCCCGTGTTCCCCTGCAGGTGGGATGTGACATTGCACTTCCAGCTGGTGGGACACCAAGACTAATCTGCGTATGGATTCCTCTTCTGGTAGGGAACACTGGCTAAAAGGAGTTGGGATCAAGGATGGGCTGTACCTAGCTGCTCGTGTTCCTCTACAGGCGTGGTGTGACATTGCAGTTCCAGCTGGTGGGACACCAAGACTAATCTGCATATGGATTCCTCTTCTGGTAGGGAACACAGGCTAAAAGGAGATGGGATCAAGGATGGGCTGTACCTAATTGCCCATGTTCCCCTGCAGGCGGGATGTGACATTGCAGTTCCAGCTGGTGGGACACCAAGACTAATCTGCGTCAAGACTAATCCAGTCAACCAAATAAAGGATAGTACCACTGGAAACTATGCAATCCAGGATGCAAGACACTTCATACTCCTCCACGCCATCTACCATGATAGGCCCAGGACACAATGGCAAACAGGAAGAAGATATACATGGCTTAACAAGAGAAACATGGAACACAGGATGAACCCGCCAAGACTTCGGGAGAGACAATTTGACAGAAACAGGGTTCCCCACAGAAAAGATGACATAAGGGCCCATGAACCATGGCAGTAAAGACTTCTTGCCAGCAATCTTCAGATTAAGACAACCACACTTTCATGCCGATCTGACAAGTCGGTGCTGGCAATCGGTGTGCATCAGCATACTTCTTAGCTTGCCCGGAGTAGAAGATACTGCACATCACGGTGTACCTGATCTAAATCATGCACGCAAGCCAGAGCCGCTGTATTGTTCTCAGGCAAGGTAGCATAAAGTGGTAATGACCAAGGATGATACCCATATAAGGCAAAAAATGGCGAGACCCTGTGGAAGCATGCAGTGAAGCATGCAGACAATGCTGTGAACCAGGAGTCAGAGCAGAGTCAGTTGCAATCTCTGCAGGTCGGACTTTTCATTTGCTCCTCTACTTTCCGAGTCTGTTCTCACTGTCTACTACAGGAAGAAGAATACAAATCCCCAGATACACCGCGGAGCGGCCGCGGAGTCAGAGCAGAGTCAGTTGCAGTCTCTGCAGGTCGGACTTTTCATTTGCTCCTCTACTTTCCGAGTCTGTTCTCACTGTCTACTACAGGAAGAAGAATACAAATACCCAGATACACCGCGGAGCGGCCGCGGAGTCAGAGCAGAGTCAGTTGCAGTCTCTGCAGTCCCTGCCAGGACTGGCAGAGACATGGCGTCAACCTCTGACTTCCACCAACCAGGCACTTTAAATATTTCCAGCGAGGGCATAGAAGAAGAAGAAAACATGCGCCTTAGAAGCTCACGGAAACTCCAACTGTCCTCAAGTCCTCCGTTTTCCTCAAAACACCCGGTCAAACTCAGAACTCAGGCTTTATTGCCTATAAACACCACCTTGATGGGCACCTGCCCAACCATCACATCAGCCGGGTCTCAGCGTCAGAAAAAAGCGGCAGTGACCACTCAGAAATCACCTAAAAAGGGCCAATCATATGTGGCTAAAACTCACATCCCCCTCACGGAAGTCACGAATCAACAAAAATCTAAAACCCGAGGAGTGAGTCATGAGGTCGAAGCTCTAGCCACAACGCAGCACATAACCGCCTCTCTGACCAAAGAGAACAACGCGGGAAGTGCTGAAAATGCGGGAAAGGTTCCGAATACTCAGCCCGAATACCCAGCCCAGCCCTTGCCAAGTGTCGTAGGCATCCCAGTGCGGCCAGTCGGAGGACCGACCGCGAGGGAAAAGTCTCCACAGGTGCATAGGCTCAACCAGGAAGAGGCCGTAGAGCAACAGACAAAACCAACTAAACAACCCAAACAAACAAATTGCTGCATAACACAAGACCTCCCACTTACCGTGGAAGCTTGCACTAAGCAGGCGGCTTTCGGGGTTTGGCGGGTTCCTCTTCCCAGGACGCACCTCAGGCGGGAAGGTGGGCGCCAGAGACGGAGGACCCGCCTCGATGCCGTGGTGGGGTGGCGGCACCCCAGCCGGCGGTGGGGATCCGCGCACAGGTGCACGCAGGCGGCCTCGGGGACGGTGGTACCTCCGGGTCGATTCGCCCGAGGATGATTCTCCGGTTGGATGCCCTTGCGCAGGCGCGTTCGGCGCCAGCCCGGACAGATTAGCTCCCCCGGAGGAGACTAGCGGCACTGCAGCCCAATCCGAGGACAAAACGCCGGACTCAGCTGAGGAATGGGAATTCATCCAAGACCCTAAACTCGGGCTTCTGACAAAGAAAAAGACAAGTTCCCAGAGACCCAATGGAGGGACAAGTAACATCAAAAAACTACAAAAAAAAAAAAACATAGGACAAATAAATGCCAAAAAAACTGGCCAAATGAATAAAACACAACAAAGAGCGCTTGAGGATGTTACCCCCAAAACCAGGATCTGCAACTCCATAAAAGAACTTTTCGCTAGACAAGGGAAAAGAAAGCACGATGTGCTTACAGAACTCACTGATGATGAGATACTTGATGCCCTGATCGATGTACAACCCGTAGTGAAAACAAGAAAGACTGCACCAATCCTAAAACCCAGCAGGACTCCGAAAATCACAGAAGAAAACTCAGCTGAAATATGCGCAAATGAGTCCGCGCCAAGCGAGATGAAGGCTGAGAAGGGGTTGGTTGTACCCCCCCTTTTTTGGGGTCTCCAACTACGACCCACCCACTCCAATCGCCCTTAAACAAGGACCGGGGAGCTGAAGTCACCGTCCCGCCACGGCCCAACGAATCAAAAAAAGTTGGTGAAAGCTTAGATTCCGCCTCCCTCAGCAATCAAATAACTTTTACGCCAGACCACCCGGAAGTCTTTATTAAATCTAAAGCCTCATTGTCCCACCATCCTAGAATATCCGCAGACGCAGATTGGCTGCTTTACTGCGCACATAGACCGGCAAGAAGATCTTCTCTTCCTCATTTCGTACGAGAGCCTCGAGAAACGAACCAGCAGCAGGAACAGAGGGTTCCTCAAGACTCTTCCTTTGAGGCATCAAACAGAAACCAACCTGATTATTCTGGAAGGCAGAATGAATCCTTTACAAAAAAACCAGACCTAACGACGATAATGTCTACTATAACAATTGGTTTATCACCATTTGGTAAACTTTACGAGTCTCTCAATGAGACAATGAGAGACCACACTACGTTATTAGCTATGTTGCACACGAAGCTGATTTTCATCGAGGGCTTCATCACTGCAAAAGAAAAGAGTCCCCAAACACCTAAAAATTGTTTCAACTTAGCAACTTCAAGTCCTAAAACGAACAATACAGCAAGGGCGGCTCCCAAACTAAAGAGCGCTTGCGTTCATACACAAACTGATTCTCAACAAGGACCAGTTCAATTTGTACTTTCTGGCATTCAAGAAATCTCAGCCAACGAAGAAAACAGAAAACCACAGGCAGGTCCAAAAACCTCTGCTGTCGAACGAAGCCAAAATGATCAAACATGCATCATCATTGACCACTTAAATTCTCCTGATAACAGTATAAAAAGAGCTTCCAACGAAAAACAAAATTACCTGGCATTCGATCACCAGAAAAGTTCATCTAACTTTGGTGAAAAGTCTGCAAATAAAATAAAAAAATCTCCAAGAACTGCTGAAGATTTTTTAGCGGATCAAAGCGCAATGAATAGTACCCTCCATCTTTCGCCAGAAACACGAGATAAAATTCCCCCAAGAGCATGCAAACCAACATCGATATGCTCTTTTGAAAAAGATAAACAATCAAAAAAACGCAGAAGAAAGAGTTCAGCTAATACTACTCAAACTCTCTCGTGCTCAGACCTTCTCCAGAAAGAAGCTCAGCAAAAAAGTAAACTAGAACAATCATCCTTCAGGTATAGAACTTCTAAAGACAAACCGGAACCACAAGGGCCGGCAGAAATAAAAAGCAAAGACATCAATCTCATCAAGACAAGATCAAAGACAACAGACCATGGGACAGAAACAGATTAGATCACAGTTCTCCCCGTAAGAGCAATAATGGAATAATTCTAAAACTGGAACAATCCGAAACAAACAGGGAATCGCTAACCTTGAATAGAAGCACTATTATGAAGATTCTGAAAAACACCAAAGACCTCAAACGTTTAACCTCGAAGGAAATCACGCTCGTGGAACCATACCACATTGCTAGAAAAGCTAAAGCTTTTATTCATATAAAGGAGTGCTCTAACTCGTTTATATCCAACAGAGACTCTGAAATCCTCTCAAAATTAGGACTAATCATCACTGAATACACAAAGTCAAAGCGAGCTCCAGCAAAAAACCAACGAGAAAGGTTGCCAGAGAACCTTCGGGATAACATCAGGCAGCAAGACCATATTCGCCACCATCAATCAACGAAAAATGAAGCCTTCCCGATAAAACATCCACGACTAAACTCTGCGGAGATATTGCGGCCAGAAGAACGAAGGTGCACTAATCCATCGCAAACGGAGCCTAATCTAAGAAGTTCCAAAATAGACCTGGGAAAAAAGCTTCCCACAATTCATCACGCAAAGCTTCCTCTGTCCTTAACTAAAACAAATAGCAAAACCCCTGTTGGACCAATTAAACAACTTTGGGCATGGCTGCCAAAACCTTCATTTTCAAATTCTAGCAAATAGCAGTCAGAAGTGAGGCATACAACATCTGAAACTCCAACTCAAACAAAAGATGTAGCCTCACTGAAATTTGGATCATGGAACACCAGGGGATTTAAACACCTAACAACGAACGGAGATACAAACCTTGGGCAATTTGATATCGTGGCTCTCCAAGAAACTTGGCTAGCAGAAGCTCCAGCGATAGATGGATACTCACTCGAAATTGCACCAGCCAAAAAAGCTGTCATAGGCCGACCGTCCGCAGGTTTGCTAATAGCCGTAAAAAGCGGCTCTGGCCTCGAGATAACCAAAAAACGCTCATTTTCCCAAAGTCATCTATCAATTCAAGTGGAATGGTCAAGAAAAGACCCGACAAGTAAAAAGTCTTTAAAGTCAACATTGGCTGTAATAACGGTATATTGGAACCCGAAAGCAATCTCAGACGAGAGATTCCTGAGGATGATCGAAGCTGAGATCGATGACATTCAAGCAAACACAGAAATAACGATGATTGCGATTTGTGGTGATCTAAACGCATCTTGTCCTGTTCCGAAAAAACCATCGACCAACCTAAAAGAGCCACATCGGGGAGACTCAAGAGGACAAAAATGGGTGAAATTGATGGACTCGAGGCACATATACAACGCAGCCCAAAAGTCAACAAACGCGCAACAAATACCGACATGGGAAAGAGCTCATCAAAATGCCAGAATAGATTATATCTTTACTTCTGAACCCCTGCTAAACCTCCTAACATCTTTCAGTGTGATACGAGCAAAAGCAAGTGACCATAATATCGTGGAAACAACTTGGCTGTCTGACAACTCCTCAAAAACAACTATGGAAACAAGGGTCGAAATAAACAACCAAGGAAACCGGCTAAGGATGACAAAAGACCGGATTGTGGAACTTGCTGAATTTTACAGGCAAAAACTTGCTGGTGAAGAAAAAAACAAAAGCCAGCACACAATAGACTATCAACCCCTCTTGATCCCATATCAAAGTGACTATTCAAAAACAACCAGTAAAGCCCCACAAGGCTCACACCAATACAACAAACTCCTGGTTACAAAAAGAAGAGCACTTAGAAAACTCAAACGACAAGCCCAAAAGACAAACTCACAATCGCTGAAGAGGCAATTTAAAGAGGAGACCAAGAAATATAATGGATGGTTAAAATTCCACAGAGCTGACCTCTATCAGCAAGACGCCGAACTAATGTTAAAAAAGGTTAATGGAAAAAATTCTCGTGAGTTTTGGACCCTTTTAAAGGGGGCAGGAAATCCTTCAATCGCAGCAACAACAAATGCAGTAAGCGAAGAACGCTGGATACAACATTTTACTACTCTTTTCAAGAAACCTCTGACTCACTCGATTCAAACTTGTACCTACACCTGGAGTAGTACACTGTGGGAAGACTACTCGGACAAAGAGGACATCGAAAAAGCAATACAGACTTTAACCACTTCAAGAGCACCTGGTCCTGATGGGATATCAAATTTCGATCTAAAAACAAACCAAGAACCATGGGCTTCTTTTATCAGCATACTCTTCAAAGAAATCTGTCGTTCAAAATCGTTTCCTAGCTCATGGTCATCAGCAACAGTGGTAACAATTTTCAAGAAGGGAGAAAGATCCGATCCATCAAATTATCGACCGATCGCCCTATTAGATACAATAGTGAAAATCTACGGCTCATACCTGCTCACAAGTTTCCAAAAGTGGGCAAAGAATTCGTCATGTTATGACCCGTTGCAAGCAGGTTTCACAAAAAACGTTGGAACAACAATAAACATAAGCATTTTAAAAAATCTGGCAAGGAAAAAAGATAAAAAGATCTATCTGGCATTTGTGGACCTGACTCAGGCCTTTGACATGATCGATCGAGACCTATTATGGGCGAAGCTAAAAAGATGGAAGTGCCCCGAAAAGATTCTTGAACCTATTATTGCACTACATGCAAAAACATCTATCAGAGTAAAGTTAAATCAGACCGGTACCCTGTCAGAAGAAATTACAACTGAAAGAGGCGTAAAGCAGGGTTGCCCTCTGGCTCCGGCCCTCTTCACGGCCTTCCTCGGCGACCTAAAAGACTCCGAAGACCAGCCCAGAACTTTTACACCAAAACTAGGGGGCACAGAAATTCCGAGGCTGCTTTATGCTGATGACATTATCCTGATAGATCAGACCTCGATCGGTCTCCAACGGCAGTTGGATACTTTGAACACTTATGTAACTAAGAACAATTTGCTGATCAATAAAGAGAAAACCAAAATCCTGGTTCTTGAAAGAACAACTAAACCAAACCAAAAACCTAACCACTGGTCGATAGACTCCATAAAAGTGGACCAGGTAAAGGACTTTAAATACTTGGGGGTTATGATTGACTCCTCCGAAAGAGAGACAAGTATGCAATCGAACCTATGGGAAAAGACACAGAAATTATCCTCCCAGGCAAAGGCCCTAGACAGAAAATTTGGCCGATTTTCTTTGTTGCCTGTAATAAAATATTACAAAGGAAAATTCGTTCCATCAATAACATATGGAGGAGAAGGTATGCCAACTATTCCGCCAAACATCTGGCCACAATTGGAAGCCTATTTCTGGCGAGAACTGCTACACCTTCCGAAATCGACATCCCTACCAGCAATTCGAAGGGAACTGGGACTGCTGTCACTGAAGGCAACTGTCGATTGGAATGAGATGGCCCTTTTTAGAAAAATCATTATGCCAGACCCCGCTCCACAATATAATATGCTTAAAGATGAAACAACTACAGGGAGAAGTGAAATCCTTGCAAAATGGGTGCTCAAACAGAAAGCCTCTCTGTTAAAGATTGGATGCGATGAGAACGATCTAACCCGAAATCCAATGCGGGTGAAGAAGAAGCTCCAAGAGCTTGACTGGATTGATACATTGGAAAAAGCAGCTGCCAATAAGCTCCTTGGCCATTTACCCATCCAACCCAAAAAACTTAATGAAATCTACCAAGTCTTCACATGCTTTCCGGACAAACGAAGAAGAAACATCTTCCTAAGGGCCAGGCTAAACCTCTTGCATACAAACGAGATAAGAGCTTTAAGAGGGCTATCAAACACGAACAAGTGCCGTCTTTGCAAGAATACTGCTGAAATCGAAACAATAAGACATCTTTTGATGACATGCCCGAAAACCGTCTATCTCAGGAAAGCATACTTAACCCCGCTCCTGGAATCCTTCGTCCTCCGAGAGGAGGATACCTGGTGGTGCCGCCTCCTAAGTGGGAAAAAAACCCGCTGGACGATAGCAACAACTAAAATCCTAGAAGCTGCTTTGGAAAAATGCTTGAAAAACACAAATCCAACATCTTAAGGACAGAAGCAGACACAGCAACCGGAATACAGGAAAAAATAAAGAAGTAAAGTAACAAAGAAATAAAGAAAGAAATTATCAAATGAAAGTAATAAAGTATAAAGAACCAAGGAAATTAGAAACGGAACCACACACAACCACAAACAATAATGGACACAATTACGAATTAACAACCTTTGTAAAATCAATTTAATTTTGATAGCACACAAAGTAAAAAAAAAAAAAAAAAAAAAAGCAATGAGACATAGACATAGGCATCATAAGTACTGTTCAAGAGTAGCATTGGCCCTTTCTGTTTGACCATCAGTCTGAGGATGGTAAGATGATGAGTATCTGTCGTCGATGTGAAGAGAAGCGGTGAGCGCTTTCCAGAATTGGATAGTAACTCAAAAAGATCTCACAATGATGAGCATGCGCACAGGATAGTAACTCAAAGAGATCTCACAACAATGAGCATGCGCACAGGACAGTAACGCAAAGAGATCTCACAATGATGAGCATGCGCATGGGATAGTAACTTAAAGAGATCTCACAATGATGAGCATGCACACAGGATAGTAACTCAAAAAGATCTCACAATGATGAGTATGCGCTCGGGATAGTAACTCAAATATCTCACAATGATGAGCATAGCACAGGATAGTAACTAAAAGAGATCTCACAATGACTGAGCGGGTGACTGCAGGCAGCTGATAGAGGTATTGAAACCCTCAGTGGGTCTGTTAACTGTGTTAGTGTTTTTTACCTTGACTGCCTCTATTGCTGTGGTCTCCCTGCCCCCCTCTGCCCTTGCGTGTTGTTTCTTAATTTTCCCTCCCTCCCTCCTGCCTCCCAACCCTCACACTGCATTGTGATTGGCACACCCTCCCCCTCCCCATTACAGGCGATCTCAGGGCAGCCCCTGCCCGGCAGCCCCATGGCTAAGGGCCCCTTAGGCAAAGAGCGGCTCCTCCTGTTGTGTCTGCAGGTGTCTGCAGGGGACGCCAGTTGCCAGTCAGTCTTTAGGGTAATCCCACAAGCTTCCTTGCACAGTCTGACCCTTTTTGGTTGTGTAGTATTCCCAGTGTTGTGCAAAAACTAGGCCTTTTCTCCCCCTTTTAGGATCCTCAAACTTAGGTGTTTTCCCTGTGTTGTTATAATATGCACTGTGTCAGTATTTAAATAATTGCATTGTGAAAAACCAGGCCTTTCTCCCCCACATAGGACCCTCAAACCTAGCTGTGCCCTCCTACCTGTCTCAGACTGGCACATTTTGAAAACTCTTATCCTGAGTGTTGTAGTCTGTCTCATTGTGCAACTGCTTGCCTCTCGCTGTCTTGTCTGTCCACTCCTGTGACCATCCCTAGTGTTCTCCCCTCTCCCTTTCACCCCCTCCTCTCCCACCTTACCCTATGGTTCTCTCTATCTCTCCTATCTTTTCAAACTGCTTCTCTATCGACTATCCTGCTCTCCTCACTAAATCTGGTAGCAAAAAGTTTAAAAAGGACATCCTGGTCTCCAACCCAGGCCTCCCTATTGCTGACATCTACACCAGTGCCTCCTCCAAGGAAACTCTCACTGACATCCTCTTTGTCGTGCCTTCACCAGACCTATGGACCCTTCATAGGGTCTCTGTACTCTCCCCTCTCCCCTCTTCTCCACTAATGTTGGCACCCGCTGGGACCTCCTCTTGGCCTCCTTCCTCTCCTCTAAGGTCATCAATAATGTTTACTCTAATGTGAGCGTCCTAGTCCAAGGCATTCAGGCCAACCTTCACCTCTTTGATAGGTGCTTCCCGCGCCTCATCAACTTCCTTTCTTCACCTGCTGTCTCCTCTCCCCTTTCCCTGATTACCCCTCCTCCCCCTTCCGCCTCCTCCTTGGCTACCTTGCCTCTCCCCTCCCCCTCTACCCCCTCTCGGGCCCCTACTACACCTCCGCAGGGTGTACCTCTGATCTGTACCCCTCCACAGAAGTCCTTTAAGGATGGCAACCTTCTGCATATTGCCACTCTAAACTCTCGCTCTGCTGTCAAACACTCCTCTGAGATCTGCCGCCTTCTGAAAGAACTTGACCTGGATATCCTTGGTCTTACCGAGACACGGTTCACGGACAGCTCTGTCACAAGCTTTGACATGCTCCTACCTGACGGCTACAAGATCCTCTCCGCCCCCAGAGCCATCCGCTCTGGTCGGGATGTAGCCCTGATCTTCCCCAAGTGGATTCCTGCCTCTGTCACTCCTACGCAGGCCTACTCCTCTTTTGAATGCCTCGTCTGCAGGCTCTCTCTCTCCCCTAGCCACTTACTTACTGTGGCTACTATCTATTGGCCACCTGGTCAGATTTCCACCTTCCTCTCTGAGTGGGCGGAGCTCTCCTCCTCACTCTTGGCCTCTATTACTCAACTTCTCCTTCTTGGAGACTTCAACATCCACCTGAATGCCTCCTGTCCTCCCTCTGGACTCTTTCGCGACCTCTGTGACTCTCTCTCACTCACTATTCTCCCCTCAGGCCTGACTCACTCTGCAGGGTACACCCTGGATGTTCTGATCTCCTCTGACCTTCCCCTCTCTGTCCCTATCACCACTCCTCTCTTCTGGAGTGATCACTTTCTCCTCTCCTCCCTCCTTACCCTCCATATCCCTCAGGCCAAGCCACTTCCATCACTGCCACCCACCTTCTCGGTCATCCGACCCATGAAGCGCGTGTCAGCTGAGGCTTTCGCCGCCACCTTCTCACCCCTCCTCCCCCTTTGGCTGACTCTCATCCTGACAGAGCCCTCTCTATGCTCTACTCTGCTATATCTGATAATCTTGATATCCTTGCCCCTGTCATGAGAATCCGCCTGAAGCCCAAAGCCAAATGCAACTCCTGATACGACTCAGACCTCCTCAACCTAAAACGCAAGAGTAGGGTGGCCGAGAGGAAATGGCATGCTTCATGTACATCCTCTGACTGGCCTGCCGCCTGCTGCAAAGGCAATACCGGCTCTCTGTCCTAAATGGGAAGAGAGCACATATCCAAGCCCGCGTCTCTGCAGCATCTAACAACTCAGCTGAACTCTTTAAAATATGCAAGGAACTTGCCAATCCTGCCACAGTCTCTACCTCTCCTGTCCCCTCCCAGGCCATCTGTACAGCACTGGCCTCTCACTTCATCTCTAAAACTCAGGACATCCTGTCCTCTCCTAATATCTCCTCTCACCCCCCACTCCCTGTTCCTCCCCTGGCCTTTCACCAGCCAACCCCCCTACCTCCTTCTCTGCCTTTCCCCTATTGTCTGCAGACGTGGTTTCTAGACAAGTCCGATCTATGATCCTCTAAAACTGTCAAGGACCATATCGACTCCCTGGCTTCTGCCCTGGCTGATTTCTGCAATCACTCCTTTGCCACTGGAGTCTTCCCATCCACCCTGAAACACTCCCTTGTGACCCCCTTTCTCAAGAAACCCTCTGCTGACCCCTCCTACCCGGCTATCGCCCAATCGCCATCACTCCCTTCCTGGGCAAGCTCATGGAGAAATTGGCCATCTCCCAGCTTAATCTCCAAACTGAATCTGTTGGTTGCCTTCATGACCATCAGTCTGGCTTCAGATCTGCCAGAAGCACTGAAACTGCTCTTCTGAACATACGTGAAGACCTGCTCTCTAACCTTGACTCTAACACTCCTTGCATCCTCATCCTGCCTGATCTCTCCTCTGCCTTCGATACTGTCAACCATGCCATCCTGCAAAACCGTCTCTGCGATAACCTGGTTATCACTGGTCAGGTTCTGGCATGGTGGACTTCTTTCCTCTCTGACCGACCGTCCCAGGTCCAACTTGGGTCCTTCCTCTCCGATATCTTTTTCTCTAACTGTGGTGTCCCCCAGGGGTCTAACCTCTCTCCCTGGCTTTTCTACTAATACCTGGCACTCCTGGGCCACCGCATCGCCGCTCTCTGCCCCCACTTCCAGTGCTATGCGGTTGACACCCAGCTCATCTTCAGGTTACCCTCTGCCTCCTCCTCTGCTTCCCTCATCTCTGACTGACTGTCTGCTATCCAGAAGTTGTGTACCGCCAATGAACTCTGCCTCAATGCCAGTAAGACTAAGATTTGCCTCATCGGCACACCTGCTCCCTTCTTTCCTGTAGCTCTCTGGCCGGCCTCTCTTCCCGGATCCCACCGGCAAGGCTAAAAACCTCGGGGTCATCTTCGACTCAACACTATCCTTCTCTCCCCACATCTCTGACGTCTCTAAGAAGTCACACTACCAGCTGTACCTCCTCAGGGGTATTCTTCCTTTACTCTCCTTCCCCCAGAAGCTCACCGTCTCCAGAGCTCTGGTTCTCTCTAGGCTGGACTATTGCAGCCTCTTTGCTCTTAGCCGGTGGCCCGGGCAAGGCAGCCTCTTTCTTAATCTGCCTGCTTCTACTCTCCGCCCTCTGCAACTTATCCAGAACAGGACTGTGAGACTTGTCCTTGGCTCAAGCCCAGGGATCGTATCTCTCCAGGACTGAAATCTCTGCACTGGCTCCCAGTGGCTGCGATGATTAAGTTCAAAACCCTCTGCATCGTCCACAAGGCCTTCTGGGGTCGGGGGCCTCAATACCTTCAACTCTCTCTTCCTAAATATCTTCCTTCTCAAGCTCTTCGCTCATCTACCTCAAACTCCCTGAGGGTCAGTCGATTCTCCAAGCAACGAGTTGGTGGTAGATCTCTTTCCTCAGCTGGGACCTCCCTCTGGAACAACCTCCCTGCCTCCCTGAAACTTGAGGAGAATCATCTTCGGTTTCGGAAGCACCTCAAAACCTTTCTCTTTGCTTCTGCTTTCTTTCCCTCTCTCCCTTGCTGACCCCCTGGCTGACACTGAAACTGTACTGGTTACCTGGCCACCCTCTGATCTCGGGCCCAGGTCCCCTCCCCACCAGGCTTCCTGCAATGCCTTCCCGGCCACCTCTGCACTTGGGGACTGTTTCTGTATCCCTACAGTCCCAAAACCAGCACTTGACACCTGTTGTCTGCCTTTACCCTTGCACTTTCCACCTACTGGCCTTACCTTAATGTTATTTATTTATTTATATCCCAAGCACTTCACTATCCTCTCCCCCTTGCTCCCCCGCACTTCTCCTCCATCCCCTTCCCTGCACTTGCGCGATCTGAATGACACTTGGCCTAGTAGGATCGTTGTTTGTCTTCCCTCTGTTCCTTGCCTCGTCGCACCTTGAAACACTTGTGTATAGGCGCGTTATAAATGCAATAACATATCATATCATAACACGGGATAGTAACTCAAAGAGATCTCACAATGATGAGCACGCGCATGGAAAAGTAACTCAAAGAGATCTCACAATGATGAGCACGCGCATGGAAAAGTAACTCAAAGAGATCTCACAATGATGAGCACGCGCATGGAAAAGTAACTCAAAGAGATCTCACAATGATGAGCATGTGCATGGAAAAAGATGATGAGCATGCGCACGGGTTAGTAACCCAAAGAGATCTCACAATGATGAGCATAGTACGGGATAGTAACTCAAAGAGATCTCACAATGATGAGCATAGCACGGGATAGTAACTCAAAGAGATCTCACAATGATGAGCATAGCACGGGATAGTAACTCAAAGAGATCTCACAATTATGAGCCTGCGCACGGGTTAGTAACTCAAAGAGATCTCACAATGATGAGCATGCGCACAGGATAGTAACTCAAAAAGATCTCACAATGATGAGCATAGCACGGGATAGTACCTCAAAGAGATCTCACAATGATGAGCCTGCGCACGGGTTAGTAACTCAAAGAGATCTCACAATGATGAGCATGCGCACAGGATAGTAACTCAAAGAGATCTCACAATGATGAGCATAGCATGGGATAGTAACCCAAAGAGATCTCACAATGATGAGCATGCGCACGGGATAGTAACTCAAAGAGATCTCACAATGATGAGCATGCGCACAGGATAGTAACTCAAATAGATCTCACAATGATGAGCATGCGCATGGGATAGTAACCCAAAGAGATCTCACAATGATGAGCATAGTACGGGATAGTAACTCAAAGAGATCTCACAATGATGAGCATAGCACGGGATAGTAACTCAAAGAGATCTTACAATGATGAGCATACGCACGGGATAGAGCACCGCCTCCTCTATTTTTGTTTCATACTCACACTTTTTTACTGCTTTTTTCACTTCACGTCTGCTTGCGTTTCTGTTACCCTCTGTGACCCCTCTTCCCGCCCTCCTCCTGCCTCCCCAGCCCGTGATCGGCTGAATTTGTTTAGCAAGCCAAACCTCCTTTTTTGCACTGAGACTAGGATGGTCTTCAACATCTGCAGGCCGGGAAGATCGTGGTCTGTTTAGCCATCCTGGCCGATGAGGTAAGTGCCCCTTTTCACCCCCTCTGTGCCCCCTCATTCATTTTTGTTTGTGTCTCCCCTTTTGGCTGCTTTTCAATCTCTGTCTGCTCCTGTACCGGTTTCCCTCTGCAACCCATCCACAGCCCTTTTCCCCACCCTTCTCCCACCTCCCAATCCTGTGATTGGCGCTTTGGTTGGGAAAGATGCACTCTTATCAGAGGACTCCAGAGCAGCCTTGCCCGGGCCACCGGCTAAGAGCCAGAGGCAAAGGGCAGCTCCTCTTCCAGCTAGCTCCAATCACTGTTTTCCCTGCTTACCCATGGATGCCGGGCAGAGCATCCTGCAGGGCAACTAAGGTAGGGTTGATACAGGCGGTGCGCACAGCAATTACTGTGCTCAATTAAAACCCTGCCACTAACTCCTTCATTACCACCATCATATTATAGCTCTGTGTAGATCACCTGCTGCATCCCCTAGATAGACCGATAGATGTATTGGGAGTTATGGGAGTAGGAAATGTGCCGCACTTAGATATATTTTGCAGTTAAGAATTGTATTGCCCTAAGCTGCAATTTTGGAGTAGGCAAGGTGTCACACTAGATGGATTTGGGGGTAGGATTCCTAGTGTACTTAGTTGGATTCTGGGGGTAGGAAATGTGTTGCACTTAGCAGTAATTTGGGAGTAGGAAAGGTTCGGCACTTAGATGGATTTTGGGTCAGGAAACATGTTGCACTAGATCGATTTTGGGGCAGGAAATAGCTCACACATAGATTTAGGGTCAGGAAACATGTCGGACACAGATGGATTTTGGGGCTGGAAATCTGCTGCACTTATATGTATTTTGGGGAGTAGAAAATGTATTGCACTTAGCTGTAATTTGGGAGTAGGAAAGACATCGCACTAAGATGGACTTTGGGAGTAGGAAATGTTTTCCACCCATTTGCCATCTGGTAGTAGGAGCAGCGTCGCTCTTAGATGGATTTCTGGGAGTAGATATATGTATTGCACCTAACTGTAATTCGAGGGCAGGAAATGTGTTGCACCTAGAAGAATTTTGTGATCAGAAATGGGTCGCACTTAGATTGATGGTGGGGCAGGAATGCGTCACACTTAGATGTTTTTTGGGGGCAGGAAATGGGTTGCATGTAGATGGATTTGGGGGTAGAAGATATTGAGTAGGTTAACAAATATAATGCGCTCAGAAGAAATTGTAAAGATAAACAGATGTAACGTATGTGAAGAACTGTAAAGGCTAACACATGTATTGCCCTAGAAGAAATTGGAAAGGCAGCACATGTACTGAACTCAGAAGATCTGTGAAGGTTAGACAGATTTGAGGGTGGGCAGAGTGTTGCACTTAGATAGACTTGGGAGTGGGCACTTGTGCTGCACTTTACAATGTTAGACTGTCCATTGCGCTGTAAGGTATACGAGGATAACCTATCCGTTGTACTTAGAAGATCTACATGCTAATCATTGTAACATAATGATATCTGCAAGTATCCTTGATATTGCACTTAGAAGATGCCTGAAGGTAGCCCAATATAGAACTTAGAAGATATAGAGACCCGCCCATCCCTAGCGCCTATCATGGGGGACATTCCAAACTTCGGTGAGTTATCGTGCAATCGGGTTCATTGCAGCAAGTCAAACTTTTCCCCCTCACAGATGTCGCCACCGAGCCTTGTGACCTGCACAGGTTTACGTGGGTCCCCTTCACTGTTAGTTACCTGGGAGTTGTGGCTGCCCAACACAGCACCATGCTATATGACTGCAACTATGCTGTGTGTGTGACGTAGCTGGTGGTGAAATGTAGATGTTGGGCACGATTACCCATCACCATCGTGGGCAAGATAGTTCTCATTAAGATAACAGTGCTCCCTAACCTCTTCCTCAATATCCTACTATGGCCTGGACAGTCATTCTTCCAAGAGGCAGAAATATGTACATTTGTGTGGCACTCCAGGGCGCTGCGGTTAAAGGGGGCCACGCCATCTCAGCCATATGAGGGGGGAGGATTTACAGCCCCTGATTTACACTTATATTGGGAGGCTCTTGGTTCTCGGAGGGTCCACCCTGCTCAAAGAACAAGATTTGTCCTATAAATCATATTTTCCAGCAAAGGTTCACAAAAGGTGCCAGACTCCATGTATATATACATCAGTAAAAACCTCCTCAAATACCTCAAAGTGGTCAAGGTAGCAGCGCCAAAGGACCCTAAGGGTCACAGGTGCCTCCGAAATATCAACATCGATTGTTAGATCCTCTGCATTGTGTCCCAGGGGGCCCCGTCTCTCGATCCCTCCAGTTTCCCCTTCTCTTCTGCCATACTCTGTCTGGAGATTTCAAACCTTCTTCAGAAGTCTGACTTCTAGAAGGAGGAAGCAGCTTTTATTCTCGCCTCTTTAGTGTCCCAAAAAAAGAACAGTGGGCCTGAGGACAGTTTAGGATCTTTCTTTCCTAAATCTTTCCCTACCTATCCAAACATCCAATAGAGGCACCTCACCTACGGTGCACAGGAGCCTTAATGCTTTGATTCATGATAATGATGTGTTATTTATAGAGCGCTTCCACCAAAGCACTATACATAGCACATATTCACATACAGTTGTCATCCCAACTGAAGTTGGTACTCATTTATCAACCTCAGAAGAATGAAAGGCTGAGGTGGCCTTTCTGGGATTCGAAACCTGCATATCACATATAGATCGCAGAAGTGAGCGCTCAACCCGCTGAGTTGTTTTACAGCTTTGCCGTTAAAAATGCAATGTCACAATAACAAAACATGTTGCATCAGAGAGGATTCTGGACATCAAACTGTCTTCTTTGCATTTGCTGAGTCGGCAGGAGACCTCAGCAACTGGTTCCAACAACTGCTGGGTCTGATGGCAGCCTCCAACCTAGCCATTCACTTTGCACAACTCAGAATGAGGCGACTACAACTGCACCTTTTAGGCTCTTGGGATCAGGAGGTAGAAAATCAGTCTGCAAGAATTTTCATCTCTTAGATCCGAAGTCAGACTTGCTCTGGTGGAACGATGAGAACAAGCTGCAAGTTGCGGTCTCCTTCCGGGAGCCGCCTCTAATGCATATAACATTGGACTAGTCCCTCTTGGGTTGTACACATACTCTGGAGTTCCATATACATTTCCTAAAGCTTCTGGCCATTTTCAAGATATTGAAATCTTTTGTGCCAGTCATCTGGAACTCTGCCATCCTGATAAGAAACGGCAGCATGACGCCCATGCATATATCTGCAAGCAGGGGGGCACTAGTTTCCCTCCCCTCTACAGGTTGGCCATTCAGATCTGGGAGTTGGCTTTCCAACACCAGAAATCGCTCCAAGCAGTTCACTTGGCAGGCAAACTCAATACTCTAGCAGCCGCACTCACTCGCCTAACACAATCCAACCACGAATGGGCACTCAAGACCTTGCAAGTGCAATGAGAAAGTGGGTGAGGGGAGAAGTCAAGGAAAGGGGTAAGGGGGAAGTGCAGTCAGGGCAGCAATGCTCTGAGTGAGTGCAGGGACGGCAAAGGACTACACATGTGCAGTCCCAGACCGGAAGTGCGGGGTAGGCCAGGAGGCAGTGCAGGGTGACTGGTCGAGGAGGGGCATGGTACCCTGTGTGACTCTGAGGGTCACCACACAACCAGTCAGGATGAGCAGTCAGATAGATTAGCAGAGGAGAGGGAGAGAGAAGGAAAAGGAGAAAAGGAAGGTCTTGAGCAGCTTCTGGAATATCAGGTGGTCCGCCTCAAGTCTGAGATGGGCGGGGAGGCCATTCCAGAGGGAGGCACATGCAGAGGAGAGGGATCTACCCCCACTCTCTACTTGGAGAAGCGTCTAACCCACAGAGAGTTTGAGGTAGCTGAGTGGAAGGCTCTAAAAGAAGGTATTTAGGAAGAGAGAATTGGATATAGTAAGGACCATGGCCCTAGACAGCCTTGTGGGTGATGCAGAGGGTCTTGAACTTGATCCTTGCGGCCACCGGTAGCCAGTGGCGAGATTTCAGAGCTGGAGAGATGCAGTCCCTGAGCTTGAGGACAAGGGTAAGTCTCGTAGTCCTGTTCTGAATTAGTTGAAGGGTGCGAAGAGTAGAGTTAGGAAGATTGAGAAAGAAGCTGTTGCAATAGTCAAGCCTGGAGAGAAGCAGAGCTCTGGAGACAGTGGGTTTCTGGGGGAAGGTGAGGAAAGGTAGAATATCTCTGAGGAGTTCAGCTGCAAGTGGGCCTTCGTGGCAAGATCTGTGATGTGAGGAGAGAAGGAGAAAGTAGAGTAGAAGATGACACCCAAGGTTTTTTGCCTCACAGGAGGGTATGGGAACGGGCCCAAGGAGGGTGGCCAGAGAGAGAGAGAGGGAAAGCGAAAGCAGGGGTCCCAAAGAGAAGAATCTCTATCTTATTGCCATTAAAGGCATGGTCTAGTAAAAAAATGTATTGTCCCCACGGGTCGGTCATGTTTTTTTAAGCCTAAGTGGCTCGATTTTAGAAAACTTTCCTATGGACCTTACCCGAGTTTTCGTCCATTAAACGCACGCGAAAACAAGCACCAGGGAGCTGCCATTTTCTGATAATCCTATCTTTTCCCCCATCGCCCTGGCTGACCTGCTTTTGCGGCACTAAATCAATTCCCCGGCCCCTGAGCCTGTCATCAGCAGACTCGTACCGCCCATTTCCCAACGCCAAAGCACGTCTCGTGCCAACAATCGCTGCGCCTCAGCTAATGACGTGTCGCCATGGAAATGGCAGGACGCCTCTTTCCTCAATAAGTATAAACACACCGTTTCACAACACACAGCAGCAGATTTTCGATTCCATTCCTCTCTCTGTGTTACTTTGAGTATTCTGTGACTCGTTTCAGTGCTCTGGTCAGCTACCTTCGCCGCTTGTAGCCCGTGTGAACAGATACCAGTACCACCGCTATAAATTATTTTAGTTTGTTTAACACACAATGGCTACAATAATGCCCTACATGTGCGAGCCCGAGTATACCGAGGAGGAACTACTGGAAAGGGAAGCACGCGAAAACGATGGGGATTCGGACGGCAGTTGGCAGGACGATTCAACAGATGAAGAGCCTGGGCCTAGTCGAATGGACGGCGTCTCCACCTGGTGCACATGCAATCGGTGCAAGCTAATGCCAACTGAGGACGAGAACTGCTGCTGCCGAGAAAACTCAGGATGCCTGGCCTACATTTCGGAAGGCGAGCCACGACCGCAATGCATCACCGAGCTGCCAGACTTCAGGGCAGCCTGCCTCACACGGGCCGTGTTGAGAATAATGATGGTGCTTATGCACGAACTTCGCACAACTGTTCATCCTCGTAATCCGAGTAACGAGTAAGTATACTCTGCTTGTCATGCCACTCCTATTTCATGTTCTTCTACTATATCCAAAATTACATCTACATATCATTGTAACGCATGTAAGTCGTTCAATAGTGTGCATTGTCTAGATAGCATTTGTCCGTGCAGAATGCCATTAGTTACAAGAATTGTCATTGACAACAAACGTTTATTAAACTTATCTTGGTCATTTAAAAACAGTTTATTTCATTCCTTTTCACAGGTGGTACCGGCTGGTGGCCTATCGTTCCTTTACATGGTGGCTCCACGGGAGGCTTGGACACCGCGTTCGAAGAGTGATACCCGCCTGTGCCGTTCCTGCCATTAGAGAAACGTTCCCGAGTGACAGCGGTCAGTACAGGGGATTTTCTCTTGCTGTGCTGCAACCTGACCTGTATAATCTTTAAAGTCTTGTATTCTTGTGTCATGAAAATAAGATACAAAATAAAACACCACATATATTTTAACAACGGTTGTTTCGATTTTTTAAATTAATCAAGTGTGTCTCCATTCAAGGATGGACGTCAGACATCTGTGCTCCGAATGGGTGAAGGTCTGGTCACTGTGAAGCAGGGTGGTCACTATCTATCTAAGCTAACATAACATATTCTCGACAATGCATGCACTAAATAACACTTGTTCAAAGTCGTTCAGTGGGTTATGTCTCTATAAAAGTCACACATATGTCTATACTAACAATTACCATTGGATTATACAGGCCTTAGGGTCTTGACCACTATAATACACCGGTTGAAGTGTGGGTCTGTGCTCACAAGAATCTCCGGTATGTGGCATTTGTTATTGATAAGCAACGATATACTATCATTGATATAAAGGCGATATACTGTATATTGATATAAAGGTGGTTCGCGCCAGTGGATGCGCGCTGGCATGGGGGGCTGTCAGGGGCGCGAAAGGCCAAGGTGCCAAACTACATGTACACTTCAAAACGTGTCCCACGCCAAGGGGCCATCGGTCACATGGCCTCCTCAGACCCCGTGTCTCCAGCCAGGCCGCCCCTTGAAGCAGGCCGCCCCCCTGCAATCCACATAAGTGTGTCTCCATTCAGCAGTCTTCCTGTGCCTTATCTGCACGCCCCAGGCCCATCCATCCCACCCCCCTGTATCAAAGGCGGTTCGCACCTGTGGATGCGCGCTGGCATGGGGGGCTGTCGGAGGCACGAAAGGCCAAGGTGCCAAACTACATGTACACTTCAAAAGGTGTCCCACGCCAAGGGGCCATCGGTCACATGGCCTCCTCAGACCCCGTGTCTCCAGCCAGGCCGCCCCTTGAAGCAGGCCTCCCCCCTGCAATCCACATAAGTGTGTCTCCATTCAACAGTCTTCCTGTGCCTTATCTGCACGCCCCAGGGCCATCCATCCCACCCGCCTCTATCAAAGGCGGTTCACACCCGGGGATGAGCGCTGGCATGGGGGGCTGTCCGGGGCGCGAAAGGCCAAGGTGCCAAACTACATGTACACTTCAAAAGGTGTCCCACGCCAAGGGGCCATCGGTCACATGGCCTCCTCAGACCCCGTGTCTCCAGCCAGGACTCCCCTTGAAGCAGGCCACCCCCCTAAGACCACGACATACATACCTCATTCATTCACAAACACACCCCTGTTTCTAATACTTTATAAACCACTTGATATGTCTCATGAGAACATCTTTGTGCTTTGCAAGTCAACTCCTGAACGTGTTACCTGGCAACCACTGAGATCTACGCTAATCTGCTCGTCGTCGTACTATCCGTGAACTTCTGTGACTGCTTAGAGCAAACCCATCAGTGTGCTACCTGTGTCCACCCACCTATTCTCCTGCAACATACTGCTCTGCTTGCTGAATCCAACTGTTTGTTGGTCAGGGTAAGGCCATGTATCCTAGTCATATTTCGCAGATTTTTAAATTTCTATCTATTTACGAGTTGAGTACACAATAGTGCTATGTTCATTGGTCTCATTGCTATTGACTTGAGTTTCCATTGCTATGCTATCAATAGATCTATTTATTTTCATCTGTGTCTATTGTCATCGAATTGCACCCTTCGGGGGTCCAGTCTATAATGTAAGCATGTTTCCTTCTCGTGCAATACAGAACATCCAAGGGATGAGTCACATGTTCAGTTTTTAGTCACATCATTTATACATTTCTGCAACGTATGCAAATACTAAGCCGCACATAATGAACTGGCATAGTTCCTGCGACCAAAACAAACCTTGCATTGATCATTGTATGATTCATTTACTTTTGTATCAAATCTTTATTCTTGAAGATTGTATAATAATGTCGATATTTACTTTTCAGATTTATCAACAATGCCTGCCTGTTCGATTAGCGGTTGCCCTTCGAAGACCCATGCGAAATCTGAAGGCACTACAATGGATGTATTCCCGAAAACTGTTGATTGAATAAGAGAATGGGTCAGACATTGCGGATATCCACTGGATGAGCTGGAAAGTAGAGTCCAACAAGTCTTTGAGGACAAGAGGGGTGATCGATACCGCATCTGCAGCCGGCACTTTTCCTTGGACATGTACACAACATCTTGGGTAACAAAGAAGAATAAACGGCGAACAACACGAAATTACTCGCAAACGCTATTCCAACTCTATTCGTCCACATTTCGCCGCCGGTGAGTCAAGTGTTCGGATTTAGCTTTAGGCCTTGCGGTAGTGTGTAGGTATCCGAACGGATTAATTGATATTTTAGGTGTTCTATCCCTTGTAATAATTTCGATATTGATATGAGTGTATAGTTTTTTGAATAATGACATTTACCAATATATTCTTTTTCGATTTCATAACCCACAAATGCAATGTATATATATGGGAACAGGGAACTGTGCTGTATTGAGCATTTTACAAGTATTCTGTCGCCTTACATGGCTATTTTTAATATTGGCATTTCATTATCAATCATTAATTTACCTTTACAACTTCTTGACTATCCCTTGAATCTGAAGCAAGAACATTCTATATCCTTGACGTGGTCACAGTTATCAACCACTTCTAGCGCATATCAGGTAATCTTTCTAGGCTAATCCGCTACAGACCTGTTTTATGCATGTCAAGTAATATTTTTATTTTATCGTGTAATCATTTTACCGAATGTTTGGTTAGTGCTTTCCAATTGATATACACCTTAGTTATCGTCCACTGGTGTTTGTTTTCAGTTATAATGAGTGTTATCCATACTAATGCAAGTACTGTCTTTCAGGGAGATGCTGAAGCGTCCGCCACATCTACAACATTTCTAGATGTTCAACAGCTGGAGGTATGGATACTGACAGCTCCATCGAGCGTCATCATCAGAGCTGGAATTCTTGTCGTTTGATTGTTCTACACAATGTTTCGTTTGTGGTTAGCCGTTGATATGTACCTGTGCTGTCGACCCCAGGTGTGTGTTATGTTTTCACTATTGCAATCCTCACTAATGCAAGTACTATGTTTCAGGCAGTTGATGGAGCGTCAACCCCTGCACTTGATGCAGAGCCTGACATTCAAGTAATTCTAGGTGAAGTGGAAGCGGGACCATGCGTATACGAATCGGCGCAACAGCTTTCGGAAGTGCGCACTACATTTGCAACATCCATAGATATTCTTCAGCAGCACGAGGTATGGATAATGACAGCTCCATCATGCGTGATCATATAACGTGATTCCATTTGCTATACTTTCTTCCCTATTAACGCAAGTGATGTGTTTCAGGGAGACGACGAAGCTTCCACTACAATCACAACATCCAATTAGTCGATGAAATGTGATCATATTTAGATTTTCCTTGATTCTTTTGGACAATGCATCATTTGCATTTATCTCTTTATATGTACCTGTGCGTTCGACCCCAGGTGTGTGTTATGTTTCCAATATTGAAAACCATACTAATCCAAGTACTGTGTTTCAGGGAGACGACGGAGCTTCCACCACAATCACAACATCTCATTTAGATGATGCAGATGTAAAGGAATCGTTGAAATAAGTCGATGAAATGTGATCATATTTGGATTTTCCTTGATTCTTCTGGACAATGCATCATTTGTGGTTATCTCTTTATATGTACCTGTGCCGTCGACCCCAAGTGTGTGTTGTGTTTCCAATATTGAAAAGCATACTAATGCAAGTACTGTGTTTCAGGGAGATGCGGATGCCTCCTCTCCAATACAACCATTCATGGCAGTCCATGTAGAGCCAGAGGTATGGATACTGACAGTTCCATCAAAATAGATCATCACTGGTCGAATACTTGTCGTTTGATTGTTGCACACAATGTTTAAGTCGTGTTTGGCTATTGAGATGTACCTGTGTGTTCGTCCTCACGTGTGTTTTATGCTAACAATATTTTGATACATAGTAATGAAAGTACTATGTTTCAGGGAGACGATGGAGCCTCATTCCGTGCTGTCTATGCGGATACAGAAAATATAGTCATTGCAGCGCAAGAGGAAGGGAGGAAATGCGGAAACGAATCGGAGCTACAGCGTGCAGATGTTGAAGGTCGAGTCAAAAAAGTTGCAAAGAAAAAAAAACAAAAAAAGGTTAGTTACAAACAGTTCATAACTTTAAAAAAATGTTTGTGCTGGGGACTATTTTATGTTTTTTTCCAGTCAATTCTACTACACTCCATCTTCTGTTTAAACTGAACATCCCTTTTCCAATCTATCCTCCAGTTACCCGTGGGTGTCAGAACTATAAACACACAGACAGTGAAGCGAATGAGAGATGTGGCTTGACAGACCGTGTACACTATGGAGGAACTATTAATTGTGGCGAGGCGTGTTCAGGCTCGAGATGCTCATGTCCAATGGCCAGAACATGAATTAACTGTGTTTGGAGACTACAACAAAGTTGCATCGGACCATAGCTACAGTGTGAAAGCACCACCACAAGAAGATGTTATTCAATGTATTAAAGATAGCACTGAAGTAGTTGCAGATCAATTTACACAATCTACACCCGCCAAAAATTTGCCACCAAAAAACCTGTCGACATTGTTGTGTTCTCCCATCAATGTTGAAGTAATAGATGTCGAAATGACAGATAATTAACCAGCCGCAGCATCCATAGACGCATCAGAACTTGATATCAGCGATATTACTTTCCAATGTGTTGAAATCTCCACAACGTCACAGGCCGAAACAACGTTGACGCAGGATGACAGTCTAATGAAAGAGAGCAAATACATTGTATTCGACAGTTGTTTGATGGAAATTATAAGTATGCTGAAATGTGTGCATTCCATTAGAGGGAAAGTATGTGGGAAGCCATTGATTAATGTGACTCGTCAAATAAAAGGCAGTAATGTCAAAATAAATGCCCCCTGTAGATTAAATCATAGGTTCTCAGGGTCTGCACAACCGATGCTGGGGAAACGGCCAGCAGGCAATCTACTGTGTGTAGCTGCATCACTTTTTAGTGGCTCCAGTTTTAGAAAGTTAGAGGCTTTCTTTCAGTTTGTGGGACTCCATTTCATTTGTAAAGCGCTGTACTACATATACCAACGTGATTATCTGTTTCCGGCCATTAGTGATGCTTGGAAAATTGAACAATTGTCTCTAGCAAGTACATTTGAAGGCAAACGATTCAGGCTAGCCGGCGATGGACAGTGCGACAGCCCTGGATTTTCAGCCAAGTGCTGCACCTACCACTTTCAGGACATGGATAGTAAGAAAATTGTGAGTTTGGTGGTCGTGCAGGTAACACAATGTACATCGTCAGTGGCCATGGAGAAACTAGGATTTATAAAATCAGTGGAATATCTACAATCAAGGGGAATGCACATCGACCTCATAGCCACGGACAGACACGTTTCAATTGCCAAGACAATGAGAGAGCAGTTCCCACATATTAAACATCAATTTGACGTATGGCATCTTGGTAAATCAATCAATAAGAAAATCTCGGCTGCAGGGGAAAAAAAAGGTTTTGAAAGTATTTTGCAGTGGGCACATTCTATCACCAACCATCTTTGGTGGAGCTCAAAAACTTGTGAGGGGTCAGTGGAAATACTACTTGAAAAATGGCGGTCACTGATGCACCACTGTACCAACGTTCACCGCTGGACAGCAAATGAACATTTCCACCAATGTGAACATTGCCCTTTGTCCCCAGAGGAGGCACGGAAGAAGAAGTGGTTGATTCCATCTTCACCAACACACAAAGCCATTGAGAAGATTGTTTTCGACAAAACTCTATGAAGAGATTTGAGAGGACTGATAGAAGTCTGTCACACAGGAGATTTGGAGGTGTTCCACAATATGTGCCTAAAGTACAGGCCAAAGCGCTTGCTTTTTAGCTTTCGGGGCATGAAACATCGCACTCTACTAGCGGTCTTGGCCCATAACAGCAATGTCGGACGTGAACAATCTAGGACTAGGGGTAAAGTAAGGATGCCTCGCTACACTAAGGTGTTTTCAAAACGAAGTAAGCAATGGGTTATCAAACCAGTCTATGATGAAATGCAGTTCGACTTTGTGAAAGGCCTTATTGTTGCTGTGTTAGAGAAGCACAGATATGGAATTTTGGACGTTTCTGTGCAGAGCAGTGATCCATTGCCACCGAACATTGCGACTGTGCCATGCCCACCCGAAGCACAGCTGATTGTGAAGTACAAATCCCGGTTTAAATAATTGCAATACGATTTTCTTTTTGTAAATAAATGTTATTGTACAGTGTACCTGTAAACCTAACCCCTACCTTCACCAGCATGGGTGGCGAACAAGCTGGGTGTCATCTTTGAATTCTCTCTATTCACCTCACATATGTGTATGTATATATTTTTCTCATGTCTCATCTCATGTAAATGTAAATGCTGCGCACTGTTAATGGAGGGGAGGCTTGCCTATTGCAAATAATAAAACAAACAATAAATCTCACTTTTAACTCAACTCCTGTGGTACTTTATACTTTCCCTGACCTTCCGCCAAAAATTAAATGTCTCAATTTGGGCTGCAAAGCTCGCAGACAACGGGGACAAAATTGGGGCACTTAGAACGTGCCAGCCAAGCGGGCCGTGGCATTTGGGAGAGAAGCCAGTTCGCATTTGCACATTGAGGCGCACTACATAGACGGATTCTAAACTTCAAGTTCTCACAGATGCCTATACTACGTGATGTTGCAAATAAAGAATGCGAAGGACAGCGTCCAGATGAGGCCCACAAGTCGCACTGGAAGTATAAGGGTCTATTGTTTTTTTACCTTGAGATAGGGACCATGCCGAAAGAACTACATTTGAAGGGAGTGCGCAATAACGTAAGAGACGATAAGGCAGAAAATTCAGAAACTAGACCGAGTTTCATTTTAGTTCAGTATAAGAAAAATCGTTGTCAAGAGCACGGTCCGTTTTACAGACTGCATTACGAAGAGACACAATGGAAATTTCAAATATAATGTAAGTAAATCTTTACACGCTTTTATACCGGAATGAAGATTTAATGAATGGATACATGAATAAATGAATGAATGAAGAGCTAGGAAAAGCAAGTAAAACGTGTCCGTAGTGAGCACATGGGCATGCAGGTCCACTGGTCTCACCGATCTCGGACCTTGGCCCAGCCACTTTTCACTGCACTGCCTACCTGCACTACGGGACTGTCTCTGTATCCTTCAGCCCCTTCTCCCGGCATTTACCTTGCACTTGCCACCAGCTGTCCCTATAATTTAATTTGTATTCAACTAACCATGTACAGCTCTTCCCCATGCGCGATCAGAAAGACACCTGGCCTAGTAGGATCGTTGTCTGTCTGCCCTTGTTCCCCACCTGCCTCGTCACGCCTAGAAACACTTGAGTATAGGCGCGTTACAAATGCCATATCATATATCATATCATTCCTCACGCATGTAGACTAACTGTTGTTTATCATTGTGTGTTGGCCTCGATTTATCTCGTTACTTTTCGCATTGATTTTAGAGACGAACATACTCCATCGAAGTATCCTTGCAAGCAAATAGTTTCTGATTGGCCGTAATAAATAAAATGAGTAATATTAATGAAGTTCGGCTAGCGAGACTAATTATAATTTTTTTGTTTTCATAACAGGTATTTGATCCCATTCTGCCACTGCCATCTGTTTGAGACACCGGCGGATGAATTCTTCAGCAGACACCTGCAGCTTTGTGTCAACAACTGGAGCACGATCACCATATTATGGGACGATCGCCAAGGGCCCACATGCCCTTACGCTGTACTAGTGGCTAGAAGCAACATATCAACCTTTAGGCTGGACTAGTGCCTAGTTGATGGAACAGCCTTGCAGTTCACCGTGCTTCCAAAGTGATTCTTTTTACGAAAATGAACACCCTGTGTACCATAAAGGAACAGCGCATGACTCAAGATGAAACGGAACAGTTATTGCGGATACAGATAAAAGAAAATAAATGGCTTTCGGAATTCATATGGCAATTGCTGAATATTCTCTAAACATTTAATGTCAAATAAATGTACTTTACAAAATGTACCGTGTTGCTGTTTCATTTTAAAGTACAGTTTCATATTCCGAATTGTGGCGCGCTGTGTTGTGAGTTGATCTGTGTTGGTTTCCGGGTTCTGTGTGGAGTCGCGCAGAAGACGACTGGGCGCGTTTGCCTACGCAGCACAGTAACGTCACGGAGAGAGGCGGGGAATATGAATGTTTTGATAATGTCAGGCTCAGGGGCGGGGGAATTTATTTAGTGCCGCAAAAGCAGGTCAGCCAGGGCGATCGGGGAAAAGATAGGATTATCAGAAAATGGCGGCTCCCTGGTGCTTGTTTTTGCGTGGGTTAAATGGACGAAAACTCGGGTAAGGTCCATAGGAAAGTTTTCTAAAATCGAGCCACTTAGGCTTAAAAAAACATGGCCGACCCGTAGGGACAATAACATTTTTTACTAGACCATGCCTTTAAGGAAGAGATCGTTGGATGTGCACCATCCCTGAATAGCGGAAAGACAGTCAAGAATGAGCGAGAATGGAAAGGACGTTGAGGGTAGCCTGAAAGAGAGCTGCGCGTCATCCACGTAACACTGATAGTTAGAGGAGAAAGTAGAGATTGGATGGGCTAAGGCGGCCAGATAGACATTGAAGAGCCAGGGTGAGAGGATAGAGTCCTGGGAAACACTGCATGTGGAAAAAGAGGTGGTGGAGAGAATGGATCCTGACTGGACTTGGGAGAGTCAGTCCAAGAGGAAAGAGGTCAGCCACGCCAGAGCCTGACGCGTGATGCCAAGGTTCACACTGAGACAATTGATCAGGGTGGAATGATTGACTGTGTCTAAGGGAGGGGAGAGGTCAAGGAGGATGAGGACAGTGTGAGAGCTGGAGTCAAGATTAGAGAGCAGATCTTCATGGGTATTCAGGAGAGGAGTTCCGTGCCTCTGGCCACTCTGAAGCCAGACGGATGGTCATGGAGATAACCAACAGATTCAGTGTGAATGTTTAGCTGAGAGATGGCCAGCTTCTCCTGGACCTTGCCCAGGAAAGGACTGATAGAGATCTGGCGGTAGTTAGCCAGACAGAAAGGATCGGCAGCAGAGGCGTTGCTAGGGGGGGGCTAAGCGGGCTATAGCCCCTGGTCTTTTGGTTGTAGCCCCGGATAGAATCTCAGGAGCTACAGCCAAAAGGCTAGCTAGCCCCCAGTCTCAACAGTTCTGACATCAGAGTAGCCCCGGGTCTTTTCCAGACCTAGCAACACCCCTGATCGGCAGAAGAATTTTTTTAGGAGTGGGTGCACAAGGGAGTACTTGAGAAGAGAGGGAAAGATTCAGTGGCAAAGGAATGATTACAGAAATCTGCCAAGGCTTACGCAAGGGAAACAATGTTGTCCTTAATGGTTCTGGAGGAGCATGGAAGCACCTGTTTAGATGAATCTTTCATAGATTGGACTTGTCTAGAAACATCATGAGGTGATATAGATGAGAGGGAAGAGAGACAGAGATGAGGGGCTAAGGGAGCCAGTGGGTGCCTGAGAGAGGTAGAAGGGGAACGATGAGGAGAAGAGGAAAGCAAGGACATAATGTCCTGGATTTGAGTTGTGAAATGGGAAGGCAGGGCCATACAGAGGGCCTGGGAAGGTA
Organism: Ambystoma mexicanum; assembly: GCF_040938575.1. Taxonomy (NCBI): domain Eukaryota; kingdom Metazoa; phylum Chordata; class Amphibia; order Caudata; family Ambystomatidae; genus Ambystoma; species Ambystoma mexicanum. Next base: position 27,556,886 of record NC_090935.1, read on the forward strand.
CAGGATATGTAGAGACTGCAGCACAATTGGCCAATTCCTTGCAGATTTGGAAACGTTTTTCCATGCTGTCAGAGGCCGCAGAGACATGGGCTTGAATGTGGACCCTCTTATTGGAGAAGATGGAGTCTGTATTGCCTCTGGATCAGGATGAAGCCCAGTTTGCAAGGGGATGTGCCTGAAATCCTCCACTTCCGCTCGGCTGCTCTGCACTTGCGTTTCAGAGCGGCCAGATCAGAGTCATACCAAGATTTGCACTTGGAGGCAGGTTTCAGACAGATTCTCATGACAGGGACAAGGATATCAAGAGCGTTGGTGATGGAGAGATGAAGGTTGGAGAGGGCTGTGTCAGAGCGGGAGTCAGCCGTAGAGGTAGGGGGAGGAGAAAAAGTGGATGCAAAAGCGGCAACTGACACTTGCTACATAGGTCCAATGACCGCAAAGGAAGGTGGCAGTGCTGGAGTAGGTTTTGCCAGGGGTACAGGCAGTTTCAGGTGAGAGGAAAGCAAGAAGTGGTCAGTCCAACAAAGTGGAGTAGTGAGAGGGTTAGAGAGGAGTATGTCTGAGGAGATGAGAACATGCAAGGTGTGTCTGGCTGAGTGTGTCGGACCTGAAGGAAGACTAGAGAGAGAAAGATAGTCGCATAGGTTGCAGAAAAGCCTAGAAGCAGGGTCTAAGGAGTCCAAGTGGATATTGAAACCCTGAGGATGAGAAGCTGAGAGGAAGAGAGAAGAGAAGAGGTGGCCTGCAGATGATGGCCAAGGTCAGAGAGAGGTTGGGAGAGATAGAGAACCTGCAGACCAGGCATTCAAGGGAGGAAAAGGTCTAAGTGAGAATGACAGAGGCAGGGACATACTCAGGAAAGATCAGGGCCACACCACCACCGGCCCGATTGGTACTGGGCTCAGAGAGGATCTTGTAACCCTCAAGGATGAGAGTGTCAAAGCTTGTGACAGAACTGGCTGTGAACCAAGTCGCAGTGAGAGTGAGGACATCCAAGTCCAGGTCTTTGAGGAGATGGCAGATGTCAGAGGAGTGTTTGACAGCAGAGCGAGAGTTGAGAATAGCTACATGGAGCAGTTTGGCACTTTTGAAAGTCTTCCGGGGAAGGGTACAGGAGAGGTACACCTAGTGGAAGAGGCAGAGGGGCCCGAGAGTGGGCAGGGGTAGAAGGAGGGGCATAGGGCCCAGAGAGGAGGAAGACGGAGTAGCCAGAGAGGGGGCAGCAGAGGTGGAGGGGAGAGGCAGAGGACCCGGAAAGGTAGATGAGGTAGGTGTCAGGGGAGCCAGAGAGGTGGTATATAGAGTAGCAGGAGGAAAGAGGAAGTTGATAAGATGCAGGAGACACCTATCAAGGAGGAGGAGGTTGGGCCCTGGACTATGATGGTGCCATTTAGATAGATATTTGTGATGGTTTTGACGGACAGGAAGGAGGCCAAGAGGACCTCCCATCTTGTGCCACCATTAATGGGTGAGGATGAAAGAGGAGAGAGAACTGCGACCATATGTAGGATCCATAGGTCGGGAGAGGGAACGACAAAGAGAATATCAGTGCGAATCTGTCTGGAGGAGGCACTGAAGTAGGTGTCAGAAGGCCTGGATTGGAGACCAGGATATCTTTCTTGAATTTCTTCCTTCTAGACATAGTAAGAGGGATAGGATAGGTGATGGAAAAGAAGTTAGAGAAGATCAGTGAGACCGAGAGCAGCATAGAGTGTTGCACGGAGAAATGAAGATGAAGAGCGTGGAGGACTTTCCTAGAAGACGGAAAAGCCCCAAGGCTAATTTCGACAGTTCACCTAATGCCAGATATGGATAACAAACAACTGTGACGTGTATCAAACTGCAGAATTACCTAATAGAATTAATAAGAGAGGAGGGACAGTTAAATAGAGTGCAGTAATGGCTCCCCCTGGCTGCACCTTTCTTACCTTGTCAGTTGCTGCTGGTTGGCGACTGTGCTGCATCCTGCCACGGCGAACATCGGCTAACATCCAATGGAGCTGCAACTGTGGGAGCTGCCTTAGCCCTGGGCCCTTAGTCGCAGGGGACTGCAACGGGTAGTGGTCTGGGAGGGCTGGAAAGGGGAGGGAAGCAAGAGGGCAGAGAATACCTGGCTAGTCTCTGGATTTAACCCAGAGTCTCTGGGTTTTTATGCTCTTCTCCGGGTCTCCAGGGAAGAGCGTGGAGTCTCTGGGTTTTCCGGGAGACCCTGCAAGGGCCCATTTCTTTGCTAACTGAAAGGAAAGCCATTAGAGATGTGTGGGCCCGCCATGCCTGCTCCTGCAATCTGAGCACATTATGCAGGCAGTGAGGGAGGTGGGAGGCTAACACAGGCGCCTATGGAGGGAGCTATGTGCTCACACAGCGCAGCCTCAACTCACTCGCACTTTTGTAATGTAAAATTCAATAAAACTCTTTGAACTTAAGTTATGAATAATCCCAGCGTTTTAATAGGCGAGCGACTTCTGCCGCCTCCTCCAGCTCAAGAATATGTGCATTGTACTTCTGCAAAAAGAAATGATAAACATCTTCTTTCCTTAGACTCGGACCTGCCTTTTGCCCAACGTGTACCACACTTTTGAGGAAGCAGGTTCACGCAAGCGGCCTTTCAAGTAAACTCAACTAACATTACAGACTTTACGCAACATGACACATGTTTAGCTACAGTTGCACTTTGACCCAGATTTGTACGGGAAGCTAAGCAATTCCACAGGGTCAGCTCCACTGTAAAACCCACCCTTGTTTTTATAACCAGGCAGAACATGTGTTGTTAACTGGTATTTTGCAAGCACCATTTTAAAAACTGAGTTAAGTTAAAAAGAATGGAAATAATTGACATTTGAATTTAATTTGGACACAAATCTACTCAATTAGTAGCAGTGGGCGCATATGGGGCATAGCTTTGTGGAGATGTGGATGGGGCTCGGGTGACATAATTCTCAGGGTTTTTGTTTTTCTAATGTCGTCAGGTATGGGGTGGAGGGAACAGGCAGAGATCAGGAATGGTGGGCGTGAAACGGATGGAGCAACACGATCAGCACAAGGAAGTGCTTTCTTACAAAAATATATAAATAAAAGCAGAAGAATGGGAAAGCACTCATTGCAGCTCCTGATGGAAGGAGTGACCCGTGCTGAGCAGGAAGGTATGTCAGGTATTGCTATTATATGATAAGTAGAGCCCCTACATTGCCAGTTGCTGCAATGATACAGTATCCAAAAATCCAATAGAGGCACCTCACCTACGGTGATTCATGATAATGATGTGTTATTTATAGAGCGCTTCCACCAAAGCACTATACATAGCACATATTCACATACAGTTGTCATCCCAACCGAAGTTGGTACTCATTTATCAACCTCAGAAGAATGAAAGGCTGAGGTGGCCTTTCTGGGATTCGAAACCTGCATATCACATATAGATCGCAGAAGTGAGCGCTCAACCCGCTGAGTTGTTTTACAGCTTTGCCGTTAAAAATGCAATGTCACAATAACAAAACATGTCAAAACTGGCTGCACAATATAGGCTAGACATGTAATAACACTTATCATGTTTACTGTAGCCTTTATGATGCACAGTAAAAAATGCCACCCTAGATGGGCTGCACCAAAATGGCAATCTAACTTCACAATAACACTTATCATGCTTACTTTATCATAGATGGCCAGAAAAATATACCATGCCACAGTAAGACTGGCTGCACCAAAATGCCAGCCTAGCCAGGTAATTACACTTATCATGATCCCTTTAGCAGAGATACCAGTACAAAATGTCAAACCACAATAACAAACTGCTAGACTAGCTGCACCAAAATGCAATTCTGGCCACGTAATAACACTTCTCATGCTTACTTCATCATAGATGCCCAGTACAAATGCCACAGTAAGAAATGGCTAGACTAGCTGCACCAAAATGTTAGTCAAGACATGTAATAACACTCATGATGCTTACTTCATTATATATGCCCAGACAATATGCCATGGCGCAGTAAGAAATTACTATACTGGCTGCACCCAAATGCCAGACTAGACGGGTAATTACACTTATCATGCTTACTTTATTATAGATGCCCAGTACAAATGTCATGCCAAAGTAAGAAATGACTGGACGGACTGTACCCATATGCCAGTCTAGCCACTAATGTATATCATGCCTGCTTTATCATTAATTACCATTATGTATGAGTGCACCCCTCTCCTACCCCACCCTTCCCACATACGTACATGACATAATAAACACACATACACCTTTACACTTAAAAAGATTAATTTCCTTACCTTCCTTGAATCCATTGCTCCTCCTCTGTATCGCCCGATCTCTATCACTCCTTTCCTGGGCAAACCTCTGGAAAAAAGGCCATCTCCCAGCTTACTCTTCAGACTGAAACTGTTGGTTGTCTCCATGATCATCAGTATGCTTCAGAGCAGCCAGAGGCACAGGCACTGCTATCCAGAACACCTGTGAAGATTTGCTCTCCAATCTCGACCCCAGCATCCCTTCTGGCCTCATCCTCCTTAACCTTTCCTCCGCTTTCGGCACAGTCAATCCCACCATTCTGATCAATCGACTCTGTGTGAACCTGGGCATCACGGATCAGGCCCTGGAGTTTCTGACCACTTTCCTTCTGGACCGACCCTCCCATGTCCAACTTGGGTCCTTTCTCGCCACTACCTCTCTCTCTACATGTGGTGTTCCCCAGGACTCCAACCTCTCACCCTGACTCTTCAATCTCTACGTGGCCCCGGCTATCCGCAATTCAGGAGTGGTGCACCTCGAATGATCTCTGCCTCAATGCCAGCGAGATGCAGATCCTTCTCATCGGGACCTATGCTCCCGCTTTCCCTTTCTCACTCTGGCTGTCTTCCACGGGCCCGCTTCCTTCACCTTCCTGTGAGGCAGTAAACCTTTGGGGTCAGCTTTGACTCCACTCTCGCCTTCTCTCCTCATATCACGGACCTTTCCAAAAAGGTCCACTACCAGCTGCACCTCCTCCACGGTACTCTTCCTTTTCTCACTTTCTCCCAGAAGCTCATTGTCTCCAGAACGCTGGTTCTCTCTTGGCAGGTGCTTTATAAATGACGTATCATGTCATATCATATGACTCTGGCTCCCATGCACCAGCAAGCACAGAGGAACCAGCTCTGGTTCCTGTCCTGCGCAGCCACACATAGGAGCTCTAGGGTGTCATGATCTCTGCTTCCAAAAGGTCAGGGTTTTCCCAACTCCCTTGGAAGCAGATCCATAACCCAGGTTCCGAGTGCCAACCAGTCCCAATTGGGACCTTTTGGACCCAGTCCTGGCGCCAGTGGCACCAGGCTCATAAATATGCCCAGTCCCAGCGCTGGAAGCGCCGGGCTCATAATGCTTGGGTGGACTTACCTGCAGCAGACCATGCTGCTTACTTGCCTGCCAGTTGAGCCTCTGATCCTCTTCTGTTTGGAACTACTTTTCCTGTTGGGTGGGGCAGGAGCCACTCCCTAGATTCAGAACACTGGATCTCTTCTGGAAAGCAGGAACTCTTTTCTTACCTAGGCGTGGCTGTGGAAGGAGACACCTAAGCACTACAGGAGGCTATTTAAACCACACCGATGGATGAATCTTGCTTTGCGTTATTCTGCATCCTCTGCAGCAGAACGCTCATCGTGTCTTCTGCAGGTGATCCTGGGCCTAAGGAAAAAGGCTTACCATCCTGAATCCAGTCTTCAGCAACACCTATAAAGACAAGAAAGAACAGGTTAGCATTACGGGCTTCAGTGACAGCTCTTCACTTACCTGGTCCATCGGCTGTCACCAACGCCTCGCGCTGCATTCTGGCATCTGAAAGACAAAGGCTTACCTACTCTTCGTGCGCTCCGGAGGTCTTCACACTGCATTCCGGCATCTGAAAGACAAAAGCTTACCAACTCTTCGCACGCTCCGGAGGCCTTCGGTGCTGCATCCCGCATCTGAAAGACAAAACAAGGTGCGTTTAAAGACATTGGGGAACTTTAATACTCACGTGCCATTACTCCTTTCCACATCTAACCCAGTGGGTATTCCGGCACCCTGCAGCCGCTCCGAACTTGTACCTGCAAAATAAAAAGACAGTTAGAGCGCATCGTGAAGCAGGCAACAAGCGCTTACTTACGTGCTTCCAGGCGCTTCTATTCATCACACGGGCTCCATCTTAAACTCACTTCAGCCCGTCATCCGCCATCGCCGGAACCCTGCAAACCAAGAAACATCATTACTAAAGACTTTAAAGACATTAGAATTACTCGAAACTTACCGTTCGTGCAGTAAACGACGGACAGCAGTCCTCTGAAGTCAAGAGGCCTGCTCCCCTTATCCAGTGAAGAAACTGGTTACAGCACCCTGCCCCGAGGCAGATGGAGAGCACGGCGTTCACTTACCTAAGGTGAGAGCGTTAACCTTTGGGGTTCTACAGGAGAAGAGAAAGGGAAGAAGAGATTTTCTATCTGCAGACATCTTACCCTTCAAGTCAGACATACAGTGCACAGAGGTCCAGCCCAAAGAGCCAGCCGTGTGTTACACATCACCTTTGAAGATACGGTATACGCCCAGTCAAGACCGGCGCCTCTACGGGAATCAGGTGAGCGTTACAGAACGCAAAGCCTACCACAAAACTCCCGTCCAGGCGCTATGGAAACCTCGGATACCGACCAGCTAGCCCAGTTACTTGGGGAACTAAGGGCAGAAGTGCATGCAGCCCGTCAGGAAATGGACGCTCTAAGAAGGGAACTGATTATTTCCAAGGAGGGAACAGATGATCTCGCTAGACAATTGCTACAGTCACAAGCCGGACAGACCCCGTTACCCGCATCTGGGGGAAATCTTCCTTCTACATCCTCTATGAATCCAGTGCAGATCAACCTACATGGGAATGTACCTCTGGCTCCGCCCGAACGATTTTCTGGTGACCCAAAGAGGTTTGCAGTATTTATCAATCAGTGCCGGTTGCATTTCTTATGCCGGCCAGCAGCCTTTCCAACTGATCAAGCTAAAGTAGCTTTCGTGCTTTCGTACCTTAGTGGCAATGCGGCAGACTGGTCGATCCCTCTAGTAAATCAAGATGATCCGGTCCTCCATGATTTTCAAGCTTTTCAGCTCAGTATGGAAAAACTGTTCGCAAGACATTCACAGGGGCAGGCCTTGGACAATGAGCTTCTTTCGTTGCGACAAGGTAATCAAGACCTTTTGGCTTATATTGCGTCTTTCAACAGACTGATAGTGGAAACTCAATGGCCTGAGGACAAAAGGATTACGCTGTTTTATAGAGGTCTACGTGGAGAGCTCAAAGATGTGTTAGCCCAAGTAGTGAATCCCCCACAAGATTGTTCGGACTATATAGACTTAGTCATTCAAATAGATCACAGACTGCAGAACAGGAAGGCCGATCGTTCCAAGTTTGATGCTCGAGTATTTTCCAAACCGCCAACTCCTTCCAAAGGAGTAGACTCCGGGGAACCCATGCAAATAGGGGGTCTGAAAGGTCCTCTAACACAAAAGGAGCGGGAAAGGAGAAAACAGTTGCAATTATGCCTCTATTGCGGAAACTCAGGGCACTTTCTTCGAGACTGTCTGGTGAAACCTGCCAAGAAGGCAGTAGGAGCTGCAGTTACCAAAGGTACAAACTCTGAGCAGGGAAACGACCTCGCCCGACAAGAATAGAGGTCCTCTTGCCGAGCGTGAAAACCAGTTCCGTGACCTCGTATTTCGTGATACCTATGGTCCTCATTAGCCCTGATAATCCGGATCGATTACATGCAATTGAAGCTTACGTCGACAGCGGTGCCATCGGCAATTATGTGGATCATGAAATGGTTTTGAGGATGAATCTAACTCTTTGTCCCAAGGCTGTAAAGGACGTCATTACTACGGTGGATGGTACGGAGATAGCCTCCGGGCCAGTAACGCATACCACTCAAGAGGTGACGCTAGTAAGTCAAGATGGACACCATGAGAAGATAGTGTTCGATTTGATCAAGGCCCCTCAGTTTCAGATTATTCTAGGAATACCTTGGTTAGAGAAACACAATCCTCTGATCGATTGGCGAGCAAGAACGGTCCAGTTTCCAGAATGTGTCTCTACTTGTCACCCTCCACCTGGTGTTGCACTGGCAGCAATTTCTTCAGAGACTCCCCAGTTACCTCCCGAATACCTAGAATACCAAGATGTTTTCCGGAAGGATCAGGCTAACTCTCTACCTCCTCATAGGTCTTATGACTGCCAGATAGACCTGATACCTGGATCTACTCCTCCTTGTAGTAGAATTTATGCCCTCACCGAGCCTGAGAACCTTCACCTTCGACAATACCTGGATCAATACCTGGCAAATGGGTTTATTCGTCCTTCCAAGTCCCCTGCTTCTTCAGCTTTGTTCTTCGTTCCAAAAAAGGAAGGAGACCTTAGAACTTGTATAGATTATCGCTCCCTGAACCAGATCACCATTAAGAATAGATATCCGTTACCTTTGATCCCTGAACTCCTGGACCAAGTCAGAAAAGCATGCATATATACAAAGCTGGATCTTAGAGGAGTTTACCACTTGGTACGAGTAAAAGAGGGCGATGAATGGAAGACGGCCTTCCGCACCAAGTATGGGCTATTTGAATATCAGGTCATGCCCTTCGGACTTTGCAATGCCCCGGCCGCCTTTCAATATTTTATGAACGATGTCCTCAGAGAGCTCATAGATGTGTGTGTTGTTGTTTACATTGACGACATCCTCGTTTATTCTTCATCGGAATCTGAACATCGGAAACACGTGAAAATGGTCCTCGAAAGATTGCGTCAACATAAACTTTTCGCTAAGTTGGAAAAATGTGTTTTCAACGTGACTGAAGTTGAATTCTTGGGATTCATATTATCACCTGGCGGAGTGCGTATGGATTCAAAGAAGGTCGATGCAGTTCTCAAATGGACATCACCATCCTCCGTAAAAGGTGTGCAAAGCATGTTAGGCTTCGCTAACTTTTACCGCAGGTTTATCCCCGAATTCTCTCGAATAGTCCAGCCCATCACTGCCTTGTTAAAGAAAAACAAACGTTTTGAATGGTCTACCGAGGCGGAACAAGCTTTCCAGGATTTGAAGACTAAATTTATCTCTGCACCAATCTTAAAACACCCTCGCCCCGAACTCCCCTACATCGTGGAAACTGATGCTTCAAGCCTTGCCATGGGGGCAGTTCTATCACAAAAGGACCCGGTAACCAATCAGTTGCATCCCGTGGCATTTTGGTCCCGCAAATTCTCGCCTCCTGAAATCAATTACACGATTACTGACAAGGAACTTCTGGCTATCAAGTCTGCCTTTAAGGCTTGGCGGCATTATCTGCTGGGGGCCCAACACACCGTTACTGTGATTACAGATCACCGAAACCTGCAATATTTGAAAACCGCAAAAGCCCAATCCTCTAGACAACTCCTTTGGGCATTATTCTTTGCCGAGTTTGACTTCATAATTACCTATCGACCTGGTACAAAGAACGGTAAAGCTGATGCCCTTTCTCGGATGGGAGTGGAAGAACACTTGATCAACCCTAAACCTGTACCAATCATTCCCGAACAAAGAATTCTGGGTGTAATCGCCACAGAATCCATAGAGGAAGTTAAGGATAAAGCCAGGCAACTTGTAACTCCAGCAGACATACAGAATTGGCATCTGCAGGGAAAGGACTTTGTAGTAAAGGACAACTTATTGTATTTCCAAGAACGATTATACCTACCCAGCACAGATTTACAGAAAAAAGTAATCTCTTGTTATCACGATTCTTTAATGGAAGGACATCCCGGTATGGCCAAGACCTCAGAAAAGATCAAGCGCTACTTCTGGTGGCAGTCTTGGAAAAAAGATATCAGAGACTTTATAATGTCCTGTGGAGTATGCGCCCAAAACAAGAGTCAAAAGGAAAGACCAGCAGGCCTCTTACGCCCTATTGACATCCCACCTCGCCCTTGGCATACGCTTTCTATGGACTTCATCACCGATCTACCTCCATGCTCCGGATACAATACGATTCTAGTAATCGTGGACTTATTCTCCAAGATGGCGCATTTCATTCCGCTCAAAGGCTTGCCAACAGCAGCAACTCTGGCCCGAGAATTTCTCGAAAACATCGTCCGACTGCACGGTTTTCCTTCGGTTCTAATTTCGGATCGAGGTAGTCAATTTATTTCTCATTTTTGGCGAAGTTGCTGTCGGTCGGCTCAAATTGATGTGAGACTATCGACCAGTCACCACCCTCAGACCGACGGACAAACCGAGAGGACCAATCAAACTCTGGAACAGTATTTACGCTGCATGCTGCAACAAACTGAAAAAACTTGGAAAGACATCCTTTGGATAGCCGAATATGCCTACAATAACTCTGTCCATTCTGGAACTGGGAAAACCCCGTTTTTTCTTTTGTACGGCAGTCACCCTCGAACCTCGGAGTTGGATCCCCTCCAAGATCTTGAAACGCCAGCAGTAGACTACCTGCATTCTACAATCACCCACGCCTTTAAGGAAGCTGTTTCTCACCTTCAAAGGGCTAAAGAACAATACAAGAAAGGAGCAGATCAACATCGGAAGGAAGCCCCTCAATATCAAGTAGGGGATCAAGTCTGGTTATCCACCAAATATCTACCTCTAAAAGGGCCACGCACATTCAACCCAAGATACCTTGGTCCCTATTCCATCACTACCATAGTAAACCCAGTAGCGGTCAAGTTGGACTTGCCCCAGCACATGAAGATACATCCGGTCTTCCACGTCTCTCTATTAAAACCCGTGCAACCTCAAACCCGACTAACTAAATCTCCAAAACCTATCCTAGTTGATGGAGAACTCGAGTTTGAAGTCAAAAGCATTCTGGACTCCAAGATCTCCAAATCTAAACTATTTTACCTAATTGACTGGAAAGGCTACGGCCCCCAAGAGAGATCCTGGGAACCTTCTGAATATGTCCACGCTCCTCGCCTAATCAAAAGATTTCACCGAACATTTCCTGACAATCGAAAACCCCCGGAGAAGCCCGGTTTGGGAGGGGTCTTGAGGGGGGTACTGTCATGATCTCTGCTTCCAAAAGGTCATGGCTTTCCCAACTCCCTTGGAAGCAGATCCATAACCCAGGTTCCGAGTGCCAACCAGTCCCAATTGGGACCTTTTGGACCCAGTCCTGGCGCCAGTGGCACCAGGCTCATAAATATGCCCAGTCCCAGCGCTGGAAGCGCCGGGCTCATAATGCTTGGGTGGACTTACCTGCAGCAGACCATGCTGCTTACTTGCCTGCCAGTTGAGCCTCTGATCCTCTTCTGTTTGGAACTACTTTTCCTGTTGGGTGGGGCAGGAGCCACTCCCTAGATTCAGAACACTGGAACTCTTCTGGAAAGCAGGAACTCTTTTCTTACCTAGGCGTGGCTGTGGAAGGAGACACCTAAGCACTACAGGAGGCTATTTAAACCACACCGATGGATGAATCTTGCTTTGCGTTATTCTGCATCCTCTGCAGCAGAACGCTCATCGTGTCTTCTGCATCTGATCCTGGGCCTAAGGAAAAAGGCTTACCATCCTGAATCCAGTCTTCAGCAACACCTATAAAGACAAGAAAGAACAGGTTAGCATTACGGGCTTCAGTGACAGCTCTTCACTTACCTGGTCCATCGGCTGTCACCAACGCCTCGCGCTGCATTCTGGCATCTGAAAGACAAAGGCTTACCTACTCTTCGTGCGCTCCGGAGGTCTTCACACTGCATTCCGGCATCTGAAAGACAAAAGCTTACCAACTCTTTGCACGCTCCGGAGGCCTTCGGCGCTGCATCCCGCATCTGAAAGACAAAACAAGGTGCGTTTAAAGACATTGGGGAACTTTAATACTCACGTGCCATTACTCCTTTCCACATCTAACCCAGTGGGTATTCCGGCACCCTGCAGCCGCTCCGAACTTGTACCTGCAAAATAAAAAGACAGTTAGAGCGCATCGTGAAGCAGGCAACAAGCGCTTACTTACGTGCTTCCAGGCGCTTCTATTCATCACACGGGCTCCATCTTCAACTCACTTCAGCCCGTCATCCACCATCGCCGGAACCCTGCAAACCAAGAAACATCATTACTAAAGACTTTAAAGACATTAGAATTACTCGAAACTTACCGTTCGTGCAGTAAACGACGGACAGCAGTCCTCTGAAGTCAAGAGGCCTGCTCCCCTTATCCAGTGAAGAAACTGGTTACAGCACCCTGCCCCGAGGCAGATGGAGAGCACGGCGTTCACTTACCTAAGGTGAGAGCGTTAACCTTTGGGGTTCTACAGGAGAAGAGAAAGGGAAGAAGAGAGAGACATTCAATAACCCAGTTCCTTAATCCCATATTTTCTATCTGCAGACATCTTACCCTTCAAGTCAGACATACAGTGCACAGAGGTCCAGCCCAAAGAGCCAGCCGTGTGTTACACGTCACCTTTGAAGATACGGTATACGCCCAGTCAAGACCGGCGCCTCTACAGGAATCAGGTGAGCGTTACATAGGGTTCCATGTCCTGGGAGAGGAGACTCGGATTTCAAAAGGATATAATTTAAGTTTGAAGTCAGGCTGACTAATTTAAAAAATAATTTATTTCTGTTACAAAAGACCGAAACAGAAATAATTTCTTTCTGAAGTTAGAGTGACTACACATAGAAATTCTTTCTTTTTTTAAATCTGAGCCCTCCCGTATAGCCATGGGTTGCAATGGCAGTGCCAGGGTTTGCAAGGAGGTTGCCAACTGCGAACCTTAGCAACTCTCAAATGGCGTCCCCGCTGGAAAGCTTATACAAGTGGTCAGTATAAAAGTAACTGGACTTCCTTTTGCTACCGGTTGCTTGACCACTCTTTGGATCTACGGTAAGTTTCCTTAGACAACATTCAATCTTTCCTGTTTTACAGATGTCTGAGCTCAATCTTGCAGGACATATTTATAGGTGATTGGAGCTCTCGGCATCTCCAGACAGCCAATCCAATTATAAGAAGACAGTTTGAGGATCTGCTTCACCTGCAACCACCAGTCAGTAGGCCCGGTCCTTCATCGACTTTAATATTGTACTGGTGGCCCTGGCTCACAAGCCATTCAAGCCAATGCAAACAACAGACATTAAAGTAATGTTTTGAAAACAGAGCCTGCATTTCACTAATCCTTTGAGCAGAAGTGACTACTACCATGAAGGTTATCAGCCTCAGAACCTCATACGGTTTTTCAGAAGGAAAAAGATGATGCTTAGATCTCAACCTTGCTTTTTGCTCCAAAACATCTTATCTTTCCATTTATATCAAAAAATAGTTCTTCCTACTTTTTTCCTATATCGCAAATCAAGGGTAAAAAGACATTAAATTCTTTGGACCTGAGAAATTCCCTTAAGTTTTACTTGAATCATTCTATTAAAGGTAGGAAGTTGGACAATATCTTTGTGACTTTCAGTGGTCAGCAACCAGGAGCTCAAGCTTATGAGGCGAATATAGCACTCTGGATTGTCTCTTGTAGAAGCGTACAAGATTCAAAAGAAAACAATGCCCAAAGGCTTACATTTAAATGCAGTTAGAGCAAAGGCTGCAGCTGTTGCTTCCAGAGATAGAACCACTGGACGTTATCAGTAAGGCAACTGCATGGTCTTCGCCATCTGCTTTTTGTAGACATTACTGTATGGACACGGCTGCTATGTCAGACTCCAGATTCGGAGAGGCAGTCTTGCGAAACCAATTTGCCCTGGTATATACTGGCCCTGGGATGGTCTAGTGCTTTTCAATATTCCATAAGAATGGAGGAAGGGGGATGGGACATAGGAGTAAGAAAACTTCATTCACAGCAGGGACTCCTGTACTCTTTGTCCTTAGTCCCCTTCCATGTGTCCAAACCTATTTCCGCCCCGTACAATCTAGACTAACTAAGGAAAAACTCGACGTCTTCTTGATCCAGAAGGAGACTTCTCTCGTTCTGGATTCAGATGTTTTAAAAAGTTAAGTTCTTGACGGGAAAACACACTGAGTGGTTTGTTAACTTAAAAGTTGTTGATCTTAAATGCTCTTCCAAACGTATACAAAACACAGTTCCCAAGTATTAGGAGGGGAGTCTCTCCCCGTATTCTCCAGCTCACAAGTGTAAAATCCAGTTTGGTTCACTATCCTGCCAGACTTGACTAGTGATCTTAGAATTCCAAAAAATGTCTCTTCTTTGGGCAATGGTGTCTTGACCCATTGTTTCAGATTCTCGCACCTCTCTCACTTACGTGGGTCCCAGACCCCTCTGGGTTGTCTCAGGATCTCCCTGACTGTTCTATAGTTTCTCTCTCTTTTTTGTGGGTCCCAGACTCCTTTATATCACCTCAGGATCTCTCGTACTTACTCTGAACTCCAGCCCCTTGATTATGTGCTTATTTGTGCTTATATGACCCCTGTGTGTTGCCTTTGCGGGGCTCGCCCGACTTCATATGAATCCCTGACCCTGCTGTGTTGTTTTGGCAAGGCTTCCCCGACTTCATACGAGTCCAGACCCTGGTGTACTGCTTTTGCGGGCCCACTGCCCCTGCTTCACTCAATGGCCAATTGAACATACCCGGTGTACTCTCTTGCCAGGTACTGTTCCACATAGGATATTTCGTAAAGTTTTCAAACATTTTTTACTGTTCTTTTGCTATCCCTTTCTGGTTCTCGGGATATTGGCACATGTCTCTCTAATCTAATTGGTGCCCTCCATATCCCACCAGCCAGCCCGACCCTTTCGCTACCTTTGGGAACTGTTGTCATGGTCTCTGTTCTGTCCTGAGAATACAGCCAGGCTACTGTGTTGCTTCCATGTTCGGTGTCCTCACCTCAGCGTCTCTGCAGCGGTAGGCTCCCTCTTGCATCCTCGGCTGCGTGCCTTCTCCCTGCCTTGGTTTGGCTGGTCGGGTTTCCTCTTTCCCCATCAACGGACAGGCCCCTGCTCCATGGGGCCACCGGAGACACTCGTCCCTCCTCTAGAGCATCTCATTCTCTTCACCTTGGGTCTCTCGCCACAGAACCGGCAGCTAATTCCTCATTCCTCCAGGACTGGCTTGACCAAAATCACTTCATGTCAGTGATTGTATGCACTTCATGTGGGTAAGCCTCACTCTTCCTCGTCCCAGTATGATCTGTATGAATTAAGTCCTCTCCTCTACAGAGATACATAGATGTGTGGGGGACCACAGGGGACTGAGTGCAGTAGGAGAAAAGAGAGGACAGAAATGGAGGGGGAGATTACCAGGTTCTCACCAGGCTATCACCAATGGTCCCATGGAGGTCTTCCCCCCGATGAGATCCACCTGCTGAGCATCAATCCCAGGGAGACTATCGGGTAGCGACCTCCCCTCCCTGACCTCATCGAAAGGGGCTTCCACCATGGGAGTAGTGACAAAAGCCTGGGATTCGTCACAGTGACCATGGATGTAGCTAACTTCTTCTTCTTGCATCCCTTTCCATTCAATAGGTATTAACTCTGGTTGTATGGAACATTCTTTACTCTCACTATCCAACTGGGCCCATACCATTTTTTTTTAATAGTAGCGGGTATTGTATAGATGTTTTACTTCCCACATAGAGGTAGTTGGGTTTACCTTTGCTTCTCTTATTTTTCCTCCCCCCTCGGAAAATCAAACTCTGATTCTCCCGCTACCTGTTGCGTGTCAGGACTGCATCGCCGGTTCTTCCTAGGGTGATGGGCTGACTCATGTTCCTTCAGCATCTCCTGCTTCCTTCACTCTGCTCCCTGTTTAGTCCTTGCGGCTCCGCTGAGACTTAGACCACACAGCTCCTGTGCAGTTGGAGGACCACACGGTCCACTTCCCTGAGGTCATGCTAACGCTGGCTTCTTTCCCACTCTTCCACTGGTCAGGAGCTTGGCTTCCACTGCAGCGCTCAGTCGACCATTCCTAGATGGCCCTGCCACTGGAGACGAGCTTTCTTGCAGCTTTGCGTTCCCAGGATCACAGCTTTCCGAGGCTGAGCTGTCTTCACGCTGACTGCTTTCTCTATTTGCCTGTCCTTTCTCACTCTTTATTTCCTGTGGCTGGATCCTCTGCAACGTAAAGTCAAAGACCATCTTTACTGGTGTCGAGATAATCTTTATGCCTTCTTGGAACCAACTCTTCTCAGTACTATGGTAATACAATCTGTTATTACTCTGCTGGTTTCTTTGGCTCTTCTTCATCTGGGTCATATTAATTTGTGGAATAAAGACGGAAGAGACATTACAATAACAGAGAGTAATGTTATCAGAGATTTCTGACAGTGGCTAGGTATCAAGGGAAAAGGGGTTAGGAAGTTTCCTTCATGAAACTGAAGTCCTCACCCCCTTGAGGGGAGCCTCTCCCTGTGAGGTCCTGCTTTTCACCACCCCTAGAGGGACTATTGGGTAACAGCCTCACCTCCCTAGCTTCACAGGGAAAGGCTCGCCCCTGGAGAGAAGTGATGAGATCCCATGAATCATCACAATCCACAGAAGTGAATTAACACATAGTAATGCTTTAAAAGACATCTCCTTCTTCCCAGGTGTGATGCTAACTTTGTTTACGTAAATGGGGTCATTGAGATTGACCAAGAATGAAACTGTAGGCTCTGTTGTGAGGTTACACCCAATCCTTGATGCGGCCTCCAACCCCCATGCCACGCTCTCATACACCAGTCTAAAACACTGTGCCCAACATCTCTGCCATCAGAATGCAGCTAAGTCCCACAACAAAATAAATGGGGTCTAGCTGGACACTCAACGAGTCTCCGGCACTTGCACACTCTCCTGACCACCTCACAGCACTCATACACATGCCTGATCAACATGGCTAGCTAGCTAACTGGGACTCAGCCACCCCACAAACATCTCTTTGCCACACACTCATCCTAACCTCCTGACAACTTTCTTTTACCATGAATTTTGATCACCCGAAAGCGTTCACCCACAACGCTTCGAGGCCATAACAATCGGATAAAGGCACTATACAAAAGACAAACTACTAATACTATGCTCAACGGTGTGATGCTGCTGCCAATAACTGCTTAAGGGTGGGAGATACAACCTCAATGAGTGAGACTTGTCCATCTAGTAATCAAGCCCAAAGAGCTATGGTTTGAGTTTCAAGGTGAACTAGTGAGACTGTGATCCAAGGTGCCTAACACACAGAGAGGGATACTTCGCTCTCAGGAGGGTATCACTACAAAATGACGAGAAATAAAACAGAGCACATTTTGCCTTACCGAAAAGGCTGCATCCCCATCTTGTCACAATGAGGATCAGGGGGAGTGTGGGTGTCCCCCGCTTCCCTCTCAGCTGAAAATAAGCAATGAAAGGGCTCAGTGGTTGCAAGGGTGTCCCCCACATCCTGGGAACAGTTTACAGCCAGATGCAAATAAAGTTGACAAAAACAAACCATGAGCAGTCTCGCAAGAATTTCTGACAACTTGTGGAGTAAGGGAATCACATTGGCTCGAAAGGGAACAGTCGAAGCTACCAAAAACAGTAAGCAATTCTCCAAAAAAGGATTTTAAAGGTAAGTGTGAGGCAGTGACAATCATCCACATTGGCCATACTCCATCATCCACTCTCCGAGAGCAAGCTCCTTCGAATCACTAAATTGAGGCATTACTGAACCAGTTACTTTGGTAAATAGGTGTTGTTCCGATAGATATATGTCTTAACAGAGGCACTTTGAAATCTGTCTGATGAATCTAATATGAGTTACTCATCAAGCACCAACTTGACCTTTTTCTTTTCCCCTCCTCCATTTTCTGTTTCTTACAGATACTCGCAGAAAGTTGAATCTAATTGCAATCAGTTGTCTGTATCGAAATATGCACTGTTACATAAAAACAAATGTATATGATATGTCAAGCACAGAGTTTATGTTGACTTATGTAACAAATGTGTGTATAGAGCATAGAGGAAGCACATGGAATATGTTGACTTAGGTTATAAGGTAATGTACTTTCATTGATGTATTGAGCCTAGACGAAGTTCTTCTTGGTGAAACAATATGCACGTGCGCCAACTGGTGATTGTTGGCTATTTGTTTGGTGACATTGTTTTTCACATATATCACGTGGGCTATACTCCTACGTCCCATCCCCTTTCCACCATACTTGTGGGACATTCCGTCCTTCGGGATGGGACCAGAGCACTTTTGTAAAAAGCATCAACATTTTTTCATGTGTGTCCTTTTACGCGGGGTACCGCACGTGGCCGTAACCCGGCTCTCCTGAGCTCCGAACTACGCATCACCCTTCAGTCCTTTTCTCTGCGCGGTCGGGGCTGGACACACTAGCATCACTGGGAATTTTAATTTTTATTCCCTTTGGTTCCACGGTCATCTAGTCCTCTGCCTACGGCGGGGCATCTGGGATTCGTGTCCTGTTCTTCATGCGAACATTGTTTCGCGAGGGCAGATCCCCATTCTTTTTGCTTTCAGTGTCTAGGCCCGGAACATCGCTGGGATTCGTGCTTCTATTGCGATTCCCTCCCTGTCCGGGCACTCCAACGTCGTCTTCTTCGGTGGGATTAAGTGTTTCAGTGTTTTCCACCGCATTTCCAGCTTTTCATCAATGAAAAAAAGAAACGCCTAGTAAGTTCTTTATATTTTAGGACGCCCCGGCCAGGGGACTCTTTCCCGGAGTCTTCCAGGTCTGGGAAGGGCTCAAGTAGCTTTGTCACCAGGGGTTCCCCTGAGTTGCCTCAAGGGCCTAATAGGCACACCAGATTGATCTCTGAGGTTTCCCTCATCGGACCTGCCAAAATCGGACTCTGTTCCGAGGTTCACTGTTTGGGTGCTAAAGTGCAGCCCAGTTCTTCTGTGGGTCTGGATACCGGGGTTCCTCCCAGTCATTACCAGCACCCCCTACCCCACCAGTGCATTGGCCTGCGGGACCGTGCCTGGTGGCTCCACATACCATCCTTGAGAGCTGCCTCCTCCTGGCTCCCGTTAGCAATGCCCTCTTGTCCACTTCTCTGCTTCCCCTTCCATCCCCCTCCCTTGCACTTCTCTTCAATGCGCTTGCACGGCCGAATGCCACAAGGCCTAGCAGGACCACGACTGTATATATATTACTGTTGCTTTTTTGTTTTCTTGCCACTGTTATTATTTACCCCGTTCGCTTCCCATTTTGCCTTGGTGTGCTTTGAAACACAATTTACGGTGTACTAAGCACCTTACAAATGATCAATAAAATAAATAAATTAAACAAATAAATAAACATTAGCAGCTTCACGGTTTTCATTCAGTTCGTTATTCAAGATTAGCAGATTTGCTGCTTCTATTCAGTTCAGTATTTAATATAGGCAGTTTTGCGTTTTGCTCTTTTGGTATTCAATATTAGCAATTTTTGTTTTTTGCACCACTTGCCTGTCGCTGCTTCTTTTAATTTCACTGTTCCAGTTGTAACTTAAGTATCTATTCCCACAGTGCTGTCTGCAACCTGTGTAGCCTGCCTGTAGCAACCCGGTCTCTGGGTAACGTCCCCAGCACTCACCAGTTGTAAGCGTCTTCCTCCAGCGGTCCTCTCTGGCTACTGCTTCAGCTTCTACAAGCCCTGCTCACATGGGGACAGGAGTTTGCTCGGTGTAGGTGGCTTCAATGCCTCTGTGAGGCCGGGTACGGCGTTCTTGGCAGCAGCCCCTTTTGCTCCCACTTCATACCGGAGGCTTCCTTCTGCATAAGAGAGGCTTCCCTTGGTTTGACCACTTGGTCTGCCAGTGTTTTGTCACGCTCCCGGGTCCCACTATGGCTGCCTCTGGATTCCCTGGTTTTCACAACAATCTCCATCCAGGATTCCAAGGTCTCCTTCTCTCCCACTGCTTCATGGCTTTGCCTTTTATACACCTGTGGTCCTTCAATGGGCTGACCTTCATACCTTTCATGCACCTTTTTCGTCCCAGTACCTAAGTGGTGAAAGTGAATGGTGTTCATTACTCTCAGCTGCTTCTTCCTTGTCTCAGTACCAAAGTAAGGAGTGTTTTTGGTTTTCATTACTTCTAGCTGTCTCTTCCTTATCTCAGCACTGTCAGGTGTCCCAAGAGAGGAAAGAAGGGACGTTGATCTACAATAATCCATAACGGCCGGGGAGGGCTAGATTGGTTGACATTAGGATAAGGGAGATACCATGTCTCGCCTGAAAGCATCCCATTCTCAATCCCCAAGTACCCTCCACCCAGGTGATCCTCCCTCACTTGTACACTCCCAGGTAAGGATCCAAAAGCAATGGCCTTTCCCTGGCCACCTGTGTAGAGGATCCCAGGGGAGTAGGAGTGAGAATAACCTCAAGTTCTCACATACCTTTCCCCAATGCGAATTGGGCTGAAGTGCTTCATAGGAGATCCCGGGAGAGAAAGTCCATGTTGCCTTGCTCTCTAACTTTCCAATGTTCAACTGTGAAGCAATACGGTTGAAGGTCCAAGAACCATCGCATTTCCCGAGGGTTGGATTCTTGTCTCTGACTGATCCAAACTAGAGGAGCATGATCTGCTATTAAACCACATTTATGACCCAGAAGAAAGTATTTTAGATGTACTATGACCCATTTAATGGCTAATGCCTCTAGCTCAATGACTGAATAGTTTTTCGCTCTGGGAAGAGCTTTCTGCTAACGTATAGGATTGGGTGTTCAAATCCATCATAGTTCTGTGACAGAACAGCTGCTAGTCCCATTAAGGAAGCATCAGTCTGAAGGATGAATTCCTTGGAGAAATCCGCTACTCTTAAAATAGGGCCTTGACATAGAGCTTGTTTCAGTGTCATACAACTAATATCATCCACTTTTTTATAGTTCCACACCTTTTCAAACATCAGAATACCCTTCCCCAAGTTCAATATTGTTGGGAAGGAACTAGGGCCTTCCCGCACACCCAAGAGCTTCAGAATTAGTCAAAACATCTATTAGGCGGTATAATGAACTAGGGGAGGAGGGACACTGAGAAGGCTCTCTCATGCAAATATAATCACAGACATGGGCAGGCACTGAAGAAGGCAGTTAGTGTGCTTAAATATAAAGCACAATTAACTACCAGCTGGTTAGATTTGTAATGTCAGAATCTAAACATTGTAAAATCTTAGTACGGTATGAGTCAAAAACTACCCCTCCCTTCCCGGATAGAATGCAGCCTGTGCTAAAAATTGACTACAGGCTTCTGCAGTGTTCACTAGCACTGGCAGAGCACACAAAGTGACTCACCAGCTGTCTACTGTCCGTCAAGAACAAATGCAGGGATTTGCATGCTCTGTGCGACAAAATGCACAACAGGACAGATTATTGAAGTAAGGTGTGAATGAGACTACAGGGTCCAGATAACATTAGCAGGAGGATTGAAATATGCACAGAATGAATGAAAATTAGTTATAAAAATGTTTCGTTTTTCCTGGGGCTAGGCCTCAATGTTTGTAAATGTCTTCAGGGCTGTAGTGTGTTTCTGAATAAGGTGGTACAGCATGCTCTGACAGAAAATGCTGACAATGAAGAAAAGAAGACTTTGGAGCATCCCTTATGGTTTGGGATGGAGTCATGGCCCGTATCCAGTGATAGTAAGAAGAGAAGAGTCATAGGCTACCCCTATTCTAACCGTATGTAGAAGGTAGGCTTGAGAAAAACACAGGTTGCCAGTGTGTAAATGCTGGCAAAAGAGGGTCAGGTGAGAGAAACTATCGAAAACAGGTAAATTTATTCAAAACATTAATGCACACTATAAAAACAGAAGAAAACCTAATCGAGGGTTTACTTGATCCAAACCTCAACACAGAATTAGAACTTTTTTAAACATCACAGTTTAAAGTGGAGGTTAGTAACATATTGTGTGAAAAGGGTTTTAACATTACTACTTTTAAACAGATAGTAGTATTGGTTGTACCGTATCCAGTGATGCCAATACAGCAAGATAGGCCTCTATAAACTCCTGCCAGGGACCACTTTGGAATAAAAGGAAGGGAAGAGGGACATGAGAAGACCATTTAAACAGCACAGTCCTTTGCTACATCCTCATTTTTGTGATATTAAGCATGTTATCCTTACAAGCTAGACCTTTGGCCTTATTTCCCGAGAGGGGTGTATTTTTTCTGGTGTGAGCATAATTAGGGAGACCCTTGCAAGTGGTGACGTTCCCGTCGTAATCTCAATTTTTCCACCATACTTTGCGAAGGCCCAGGCCTAAGCACCAGGAAAGAGCCATGCTCACCTACAGAGACCGGACCGCAAATCATAAAACATGTGTTTTTTGAGTGGTTTTAGTAGGAGCCATTTTAAAAGAAATTCTCACTGCTCACTGGAGCGGGCATGGCTCCAGAAAGAAAGACAGGCCAGTATTGGGACCTCCTAACTGAGGAAGCCCTGAGTGAACACACACATGTGAGTATTCTTGTAAGAGATAACAACAAGGGGACATGTATGTATGACAGTATGTTGGTGTGAATAGATGAAGTACGAGGTCCATGACCTAGATTGAATAGGACCTTTGGTGATGTGTCATGGTATAGATTGGATACGAGGTGGGTTATGTATTGAAATTGTTGCGTATTTCTGTGTTTTTACTTTTTATAATGGAAAAAGGGAGCCTCAGCGTATAAAAGACCGAGAGGAAAGGGAGCCTCAGCGGACAAAGACTGGTAAATTAGGGATCCTCAGTCATAATAGGTTAAGAAGGTAGTACCACTTGTTATTCCTTTATGATGATAAAAGCAACGGGAGCCTATGTGGTACTACAAACACATAAGGAAAAAAAAGTAGTGGCTTAGTATAAGGAATGGGCCTGGATTTTAGTCAATTATTTTTGTAGATTTTCTCTTGCTGTCTTTTGTGGCAAATAAGGAAGGAAGGTGGATGAGTCACGGTGTGTGTGTGAAAACAAAGTGGGAAAGAATAAAGGGGGTGGGGGAAACAGTGGCTTGATCTGTATTTTTGTGTAACAAGCAGCAGCGTGCGCAGCATAAGCAGTAAGGTCCAAGTGAAGCATTAGGGATGTGCGCAGCATTATGGGGGAAGAAACCCCAGTAAAATACATGCATAGGGTTCTGCCACTGTGTTGTGACAGAATAAATAAACAATTGATAGTAGAAACAAAGGAAGGGGGATGTCCTGCTCCTGGCCAGAGCAGGGCTCCCGTAACAGAAACATGCTAGAAGAAATTTCCTTCTTTTTATAAGTGGAAATAATTACAAAAAAGAAAAGATATTCTAGATCTCTGGTGATTATTCGTGGATATGGAAGATCAGGTAGATGAAAAAGAGATGCAATGTAAGGGGATATACCCCGGAATGCCTAAACCTGCAGTAGGGTATAACAAAACACTCTATAAGCCTCCAGTGGTAGGGAGAGTGTCAACAGGATTATCAGGATTAGCAGCTAGGGGGGGGGGGACTCAAGAGCTTTTGCACCTACATATAACCCATCCGCAAGCTCTAATATGCCCGTAGCATCAGTGTACCCAGAGGGTCCACAAGTAGACATAGATAGCGAGTTAAGAGCATTGCAGGGAAGGTTGGTCAGGTTACAAGTACCTGAAGAAGGATCACCAGAAATAAGGGTACCGGCATAGAAAATAGAGGATTAGTCAGGGGATTTTTTGTTTAGGTTTAACCCTGGGGGCAATAAGAAATGTGTCTGTCATAAAAAGATGATGGGGAGAGGGTATGGACGGTCCTGGGACAAGAAGTAGAACAAGCACGGGAAAATGAATGGGAAGGTCAAGATGGCAGAAATAATGAATAATGAATAGGCAGGGCAAGAAAAAAATCAAGGAGAAGAGGCAGTGAGAAACCCATCCCCACCAGAAGAGGCAGTGAGAAGGGATAGACCAAGGAGTAGATCAGATTTAATGGTGGTAATACAAGATCAGAAGAATACTAAAAAAGGGGTTGAAAACAAAATAGACATGCAGATGAGAACCCAGTTAGGTTAATTCTTAAATTACAGGAAATGTGGAGAGTAGAGACAGGAGGCCAATGGGACCACTCTGTACCATTTTTCTATTTTATCGTAAAGAGGGGATTACCAAAAGAGGTCCAGAAGGCACTAGATAAAATTGTGGGAGTGGAAGCCAAAGGGTGGGCAGAGCTTCAAAGTATAATAGTCCACCATTGTAAGAGAATCAAGGAGCAGGACAGGGAGACAACCGAGAAGCGGCAAACAGATGAGGCAAAACTAGTAGGAAAAAAACAAAATAAAGTTGTCGTCCAAGCACCGGTGATGGCACCGGCTCAGGTGGAAAGGACAGGAGACACCCAGCAAATTGTGTCACAATTGCGGCACTATAGGGCGAAGAAGGACAGGGGCAATGGGGTGGGGGGAACAGTACCCCAACCCACAGTTTGAATTTGTATTTATTGGTTTATAAAGCGCTTTACACCAAAGCGCTGTACAATTGAACAACTTAATACATAAACATAAACAGTATAACGGTAGAAGCAAATAACAATATGAATCAATCAACAAAACAGCAAGACGAGCAATTAACTGAAGGGAATAGGGAGAAAAGTGGAATAGGGCTGGGTAGGGGGGAGGGGTGATGGGGAATAGGAGGAGGGAAGGGGTAGGTGAGAGTGGGGAGGTAAGGGAGGGGAGGGAGATGGTCAAGGGGGGAAGGTAAGGAGGGAGGGGAGGCAGGAAAGGGAAGGGGTTTCAAGGAGGAGAGTGGAGAAGGAGAGATTTAAGGGAGGTGCAGAATGAGGAAAAGGTGGTGGTAGAGCGGATTGCAAGAGGAAGGTAGTTCCAGTGCAGGGGGGCTAGGAGTTGGAAAGAGCAGAAACGGGAGGGGGCACAGGGGGACGGAGGAACAGTGAGAAGGAAATGGGACGCAGACCGAAGGGAACGCGAGGGAGAGTAGAAAGAGAGGAGGGAGGAGAGATAAGGGGGAGCAAGACCATGGAGAGATTTGAAGACGAGGCAGAGAAAGTGAAATTTAAGTTGGGAGTGAAATGGAAGCCAGCCAAGGGAAGAGAGCGAGGCAGAGATGGAATCACTGGGGGTAAGGAGACAGAGGGTACTAACAGCAGAATGGTAGATAGATTTGAGGGGGCGAGATGAGAAGTAGGTAGTCCAAAGAATAAGGAAGAGCAGTAGAAGAGGCGGGAGAAGATAAGGGAGGAAATTAAGAGTTTGGTAGCATGGAAGGTGAGAGAGGGACGGATTTTACGAATCTTTGAGAGGTGATAGCGACAGGTGCGAGAAGTGAGAGAGATATGGTGGGAGAAGGAGAGAGAGGAGTCAAAGTGAATGCCTAAATTACGAGCATGGAGAGAGATAGGGAGATTAGAGGGAGGAAAGTGAATGAAAGGCGGAGGAGAGGGAGGGGGAAGAGAGTTGGAGGGGAAGAATACGACTTCAGTCTTGTCAGTGTTAAGGGAGAGAAAGCGGGAAGACATCCAGTTCTTTAGGGCAGTAAGGCAGGAAGATAGTTTTAGTAGATGAATGTCAGATAAGAGAGAGGAGAAAGAAATGAAGAGTTGAGTGTCGTCCGCATAGAAGTGATGGGAGATGCCAAACAAGGATTAACAGGGGCTAGGAAGGAGGTGTAGAGAGAGAAGAGGAAGGGTCCAAACACCGAACCTTGAGGTACGCCGCATTCTAGAGGTTGGGTTGGAGAAGACCGGCCACCCCAGGAAACAGTAAAAGAGCGAGAAGAGAGGTAAAAGGATAACCAGTTGAGAATGGAGTCCTTGAACCCAAAGGAAGAAAGAGTCTGGAGAAGAAGGGGATGATCGACAGTGTCGAAGGCAGCGGAGAGGTCGAGGAGAATAAGGATAGAGGATTGCTTAGAATGTCGAGCAGAGAGGAGGGAGTTAGATATAGGTGGGAGCAGTTTCAGGGGAGTGTTTAGGACGGAAGCCAGATTGGGAGGGGCGTAGGAGAGAGAGATTGGTGACAAGCAGGAGAGCTGAGAGTAGGTGAGATGCTCAAGAAGCTTGGAGAGGAATGGAAGAAGAGAGATGCGTCGGAAGTTAGAAGTGAGAAGGGGATCAGCAGAAGGTTTCTTCAGAATAGGGATGATCGTGGCATGTTTGAAAGCAGAGGGAAAGGTTGCTGAGGAAAGACAGATGTTGAAGAAGGAGGTAAGGTAGGGGATAAGAAGAGGATAGATCTTATGGATATTAAGAAATGGGAGAGGGTCCGTTGGGGCGGACGTGGGGTTGGCTTTGGAGAGGAGGGTGGAGACTTCAGAAGGGGTGATAGGTGAGAAGTAGGACATGTAGGATGATGGAGGGGGCGGGGGAGGAGTAGAGGGGAGATCCAAGGAGCAGTTGATTTTTTGCCGAAGGGTAAGGATCTTGGAGGAGAAGAAGTTAGCAAAGTCAGAGGGAGAAAGTGTAGAAGTGGAGGAGGGATCAGGAGTGAGAGGGGAGAGGAGTCGAGAGAGAGTTTGGAAGATACGGCAAGGGTGGAAGGCTTGAGAGTGGAGAAGGTTTGAGTAGTAGGAGCGTTTAGCCGAGGCAAGACAAGAGTCGAAGAGAGCATGGTGAGAGAAGTAGGAGGTTTGGTTGGAAAGCGAGGGGGTTTTGAGCCAGAGTCTCTTTAGACGTCGGAGAAGGCGCCGTATAGAGAGGAGTTGAGGAGTGAGCCAAGGTTGAGAGGGTTTCCGGGATGGGCGGAAGAGAGAAAGGGGGTAAAGTTGATCAAGGGAGGAGGAAATAGAAGAGGAAAGAGAGGATAGAGCATCGTCCGCTGACAATAAAGAGAAGTCTTGGAGAGAGGGGAGATAAGAAGAGCAAGTGTCAATAAAGAGGGAAGGATCAAAGTTGCGAAAGTCACGCCAGAAGATTGAAGAAGAGGGGCTAGTAGCGGAGGAATGTGGGAGGGGAGAGAGGGAAAAGGAGAGTAAGGCATGGTCAGAGAGATAGACAGGAAGAGTGGAGACTGGGGAAGAGGGGTAAGAAGAATTGAAGATGAGTTCTAGGGTAGAGCCAGAGGAATGAGTGGGGGAAGAAGGTAAGGGGGAAAGGAGGTAGGAGTCGAGGATAGAGAAGAGGGCAGAGGATTGAGGGGGAGAAGGGAGGTGCAGATTAAAGTCGCCAAGTACAGTTAGAGGGGGAGGGAGAGATAAGCGAGAGGAGGTGGTCAAGATCTTCATAGAAGGAAGACAGAGGGCCAGGGGGTTGATAGATGATTAGAAAGGAAATTAGGTGAGGAAAGGAGAAAGATTTGTAAAGTAATTCAAAGGTAGGAAAAGAAGGAAGAGATGGTGAGGAGGTAGAGGAGAGGTATTTGGAGTGGTAGAGGAGACCAATGTCTCCGCCACGGCCAGTTGTGCGAGAGATATGAGAGAAGGAAGACGAGGAGGTGGTTAGGGAAGTGGGAACAGAAGTGTTATGGGGGATCCAAGTTTCAGTTAGACATAGGAAATGAAGGTTGAGACGAAAGAAAATGTCAAGAACTGCTGCAGTCTTGTTACAGATGGATCTGGCGTTCCAGAGCGCCATGTTCATATGGCTGGAGTGATGGGCGCTGGGGGGGTAAATAAGATTAGGACGGTGAGAGAGGGTGGGATAGTGATAGGAGGAATGTGGGAGGGGATAGAAGAGGGGACTGGGCATGAGGAGGGAAAAAGAGAGTAGGAGGGACGGGAGGAGGTAGGGAGAGTAAGAGGGGGTAGGGTAAGGGAAGAGAGGGTGGTGAAAAATAGATTTGGCAGATCGCATAACAGAGTATTTAGAGATATGTGGAGCTATGAGGCTCATTGCTGATGCGACTGGTGATGGTTAGAACAGAGTCCAGCGTAGGAGTTTCTAGTAGAGCCAACGCTCTATGGACACGCTGGATGAGGAAGGGGAAGAGGATTAGCAGCAGGGGCTGAGCAGTAGGAGGAAGGCAAGTGTGAAACTAGGTGGGATTGGGCTGAGGACTTAGATGAGGAAGGGGGAGGAGAATTAGCAGTAGGGGTGAGTAGTAAGGGTAGGCAAGTGTGATACTTGCTGGGTCTGAGTTGAAGGGGAAGCGGGGGAAGGGGATCAGGTAGGAGGGCCTGCAAGGTATGTGGGTGGGTAGTGCCAGCGAGGAGGAGGGCCAGTAGATGTCACGTACTAGGGCTGGAGGGTAGACGGGCGTCCCAAGTAGTCAGGAGACTATGGAGAGAGTGGAGGGCAGTTGGGCAGGGGGAGGCAGTATGTTGTGTGGCAGGTGAGAGCCTGTGAGGAGGAGGGCCAGTAGAAGTCACATTCCAAGACTGGGCGGTGGAAAGGGAAGATGGGCGTTCCAAGTAGTCAGGAGACTATGGAGAGGGTGGAGGGCAATTGGGCAGGAGGAGGCTGTGCAGGGGAAGCTGGGTACCGCTGAGCGGAGGGGACCTAGGCAGGAGGAGGCTGTGCAGGGGAAGCTGAGAACCGCCGACGTGTGGGCTAGAATAGAGCTGACGAGGACGATAGATCAGTCATAGGCAATTAGGCAAGACGGTTCAGGAGCAAAATGTAGCGGCTCCTGCCGCTTCAAGAAGGGAGTCCGGGGCAAACACACCAGGTAGGGAGGCGGGAAATAGACGTGGGGCACAGAGTGGTGCTGGCGTGGGCAATGGTGTGGCTGTAGACAGTGGACAGTGGAGGAGGTGAGGTCAGTGCAGGTGCAGAATGAGGAGGCTCCAGCCGAAGTCAGAGGGGAGCCTACAGCAGACACGTCCTGCATGGGGTGAGGAAGCAGGGTCTCCCCAAGGACAAACTGGCAGTTCTGGGTAGTAGGGGCGGGCCGAAAACACTTCTGGTAGGAGGTTGCTACAGTTGGAGGTTCTGGCTCAGGAGTGTAGTCACCAACAGGAGAGGCGGAGAGGGGTGCCGGGCCGGGATGGAAGCACTGGACAGCAAGCCCCTGCTGCTACAGATGGAAGTCTCAGGCCAGCGGTTGCAGGTGGATGACCGTAGCCAGATTGAGTCACATACAGCAGCCACCCATCCCTGTAGGCCACCCAGGGTGAGATCACAGACAGTCAAAGGCAGGCTGGTAGAAAAGGGGGGGTCTGGGTGGCCGCAGCTACTAATAAGCAGACACCAATTCGTGGTTAGAGGCACCGATGAAAGGCCCCAGGCGGCTGAGGCGGGCAGGTGGGTGCCGCGATGCTGGGCAGCTGTACCTGAGCTTGAGCAGGGCCAGACGCGGAGTCGCCAGGATCAGTGCAGAGGCACTGGCGGTAGATCCCAGGTAGGTGAGGCGGGACGGCAGATGTCGTGAGGGCTGGGGGGGCGGCACCAAGAGCAGTATGGAGGCCCGTCAGGAGATTGCCGTTAGCCAAGGTGGATCCTGTGCAGTTGCGCCTGATCTTGAGCAGGGAGGGCCGCGGGTGGCAGTGCCAGGAGCAGTGTGGAGGCACCAGCTGAAGGACAGGGGCAGCCGAGGTAGGTGGGCTGATGCCTCTATCTTAAGCAACCGCGCCCGCCAGTGAGTGAGGAGGGCCGTGGGTGAAGGCACCAGGACTGGTGTGGAGGGCCGAGTGACAGTAGAGGCGGGGATAAAACACACCTGGAACACTCATGCTGGATATCACAGGTAGCCAAGGTAGATGGGCTGATGCCGCGATCCTGTGGAGTCGCGCCCGTTCTTGAGTGGGGAGGGCTGCAGGCGGCGGCGCCAAGAGTAGTGTGGAGGCACCGGGAGAATGAAACAAGTAGCCGAGGTGGGCGGGCTGATGGTGCATTCCTGAGCAGCCGCTCTCGCACCCGAGTGGGGAGGGCCGCGGGCGAAGGAACACCTGAGCCAGCAGTACGCAGAAGGCGGGAAGGCACAGGACCAGGGAGGCATCTTTGGAGTTGGAGCAAGAGGAGGCTTCACCGAGGGGCCGATCCAGATACAACTGAAGGTGGCTCCGATTCCTGGTGAAATCGCTGTCGGAGTGGCCTCAGGGGACAAAAAGCAGGAACGGAAAAAAGGTAAGTAGCAAATTGCTGTTTTTGTTGTCTTATTTTATAAAAGATGCAGCCTGATGAGAGGAGGCGCCGGTTCAGGCAGCCGAGCTTCTGCGCACCCTGCTGGCAGTGTTGCAGTATTAACAGAGCACCAAGGGGAAGATGAGGATATCAAGGAGCAAGAGGAGGAGGCTTTGGGGGGAAAGGGCACTGGGCAGGATTGGGAACATCACAATGCTGGTTATGCGGGAGATTAACCAGGTTACTCACCGTAGTGACAACTTTACTCCTAGTCCATAGTCTCCTTTCCTCCATACTTATGGGACATCTCTCCGTCCTGTGGGACGGGACCGGAGCACTTTGTAAAAAGCATCCAAATTTTTCCAAAAATGTGTCCTTCCTCTCTTTCTTGCGCAGGGCCCGGCAGGCGGCCGTAACCCCGCCCACCTTGGCTCCGCCCTGCGCATCGCCCATCAGTCCTTTTTTAGTGCCAGGTCAGAGACCTATTAGCAATAACAGAGGAACATTATTAAAGGGGACGGCAGGTGGGCGTATGGGGGAAAGGGGACTATGGACTAGGAGTAAGGTGGTCACTACGGTGAGTAACCTGGTTATACTCCTACATCCCATCCCCTTTCCTCCATACTTATGGGAGATTCCCAAGCACTCCTAACAGGAACTACGGGTGGATGGAAATAGCCCTTACTGAAACAGGTTCTTCAGCACAGCCTGACCAAACTGAGCATCTGCTCTTGAGCTCATGTCGAGACAATAATGCTTACAAAAAGCAGATGGGGAGGCCCAAGTAGCTGCCCTAGCAATGGACTCCCAGTGGACATATTTCTGAAAAGCAACCGCGGCTGCCTTGCCCAGCAGCAGGTGTGCATGAATACCCTTAGGAGGTTTCAGCCCATGGACCGTGAAAGACTCTGTGATGCAGGCGGCGATCCACCTAGAAATAGTCGCCTTAGACGCCTGCTTACCCTAAGGGTTACGGAAGGTTACAAAAAGTTGAGAAGAACTCCTAAGCCCGCATGTCCTGTCCAGGTAGAACTTAAGAGCTCTTCTGACATCAAGACAGTGCAGGACCCTTTCAGCCTCTGAGGCAGGGTTTGGAAAAAAGACCGGTAGGGAGATCGAATGATTCAGATGGAATTCAGTTACCACCTTCGGTAGAAAGGCCGGGTTTGTCCGCAGGACTACCTTGTCCTTGTGAAAGACCAAGAAAGGATGCTCCACTGACAAGGCCTGGAGCTCACTCACTCTCCTCGCTGACGTAACAGCGACCAGAAAGGACACTTTCCAGGATAATACTTGAGGTCCACCGTGGCCATTGGTTCAAAAGGTTTATGGCACAGCGCCGTCAGGACTACATTACGATCCCACGGCGGATGCGGACTACGAACCGGAGGGTAGAGGCGTGTCAAGCCTGCAAAATGCCTCTTAACCACTGGGTTACTCAGAGAATAAGAACATTGGTCTGTAGAAAGATAAGCAGAAACCGCTGAAAGGTAAATTCTGCATGACAGAACGTGAACACCTGACTCTGCTAGGGAGGACACGAAGGACAGTACCGTGTCAATCGTAGCCACCCTTAGATCCAATTGCTTCTCCAAACACCAATGACAGAACCTGAGCCATTTACTCATGTATTGGGATCTGGTCGAGGGTTTCCTGGCTGCCTGGATAATACGCAGTTATCCGTAGACAAGTTAAGATGCTCTAAAGACTTGAACTCAGGCACCATGCCGCCAAGCTGAGCAATTGTGGGGAGGTGTGCCACATCTGCTGTTCCCCCTGATGAAGAAGATCGGGAGTTACGGGTAACCTGATCGACGGATACACCGACAGGTGTTGAAGTTCTGAGAACCAAAACCTGGCCGGCCACCACGGGGCTATGAGTAGAAGCGAACAGTTCACAGAGTTCTTCAGCTTCCAAATTGCCCGATGGACTAGAGGCAGAGGCAGGAAGGCGTAAGCTCTCATGTTGTGCCATGGAATCTCAAGAGCATCCCCCAGACAGAAGGGTCCCAGCCCCCCTCTGGAGGCATACCGAGGAAGCTTATTATTTGCCGCCGTAGCGAAAAGGTCCACCTCCGGTGTGCCCCAACGCGAGAAAATCCATGAGAGGACCTTCGCCTTCAACGCCCACTCGTAACTGACCACTGTCTGCTGGCTGAGGGCATCCGCTGTGACATTAAGCTGGCCTGGGATGTGTACTGCTATCAGCCAGACACCATGAAGCACGGCCCACTCCCATATCTGGATAGACAGGTCCATGAGGGGGGGAGACATCGTTCCCCCTTGCTTGTTGATGTAATACATTGACACCACATTGTACGTGCATATGCGGACCACCTTGTTGGCAATGAGCGATCTGAACACCTTGAGCGCCAGAAAAATCGCCAGAATCTCTAAATGATTTATGTGCAGGAGCTTGTCCTGAGGCGACCAGAGGTACGAGACCTGAAGAAGATCTAACGTCTCACCCCACCCCAGAAGGGAGGAGTCCGTTGTGATCGTCACCGTGGGGGCTGGGTCCTGAAACGCTGCACTCACCGACAGGTTGCTGAGAGATGACCACCAATCCAGATCCACTCGCATGGAATCCGGAATCATTATTCGCTTGGAATCCGGGTCCACAGCCTGACGCCAGGAACTCCGAAGAGCCATCTGGGTCCGCCTCATCTTGAGGCGAGCAAGAGGAAGAGCCAGCACACACGAGGCCATGAGACCCAGAAGCCTATGGAACCACCAGGCCGACATGCTCTCCGACTGCGCAAACATCTGACACATGGCTAACAGATCCGTCATTCTGTCCGCGGTCAGGTACACACTGCAGTCGATCGTGTTCCAGCGAAAACCCAGGAAAATCAGGTCCTGCGAGACCGTCATGAAAGATTTCCTCCAGTTCACCGACAGCCCAAGATGGGACAGGAGCTGAAGGAGAGACTGGAGATTGCCCGCTGCTGCCAGCGGACAAGGGCTGCATAAGAGCCAGTCGTCCAAATATGGATACACATGGATACCCTGGAGACGAAGATAGGCCGTAATCACCGACATCATCTTCGTGAAGACACGCAGCGCCGAGCTGAGGCCAAAAGGAAGCACTCGAAACTGGAAGTGCTCCTCTCCCAAAGAGAAGTGGCGATATCTCCTGTGTGGGTTCCAAATCAGGATATGCATGTACGCGTCCTGAAGATCCACAATGCTGAGCCAATCGCCCATCTGAAGGAGGAGCATATCTGGCTGGGCGTGATCATCTTGAATTTCTCTTGGGGTAGGAAAAGATTGAACTGGGAAAGGTCTAGGATGGTGCGCAGACCAGCCTGTTTGGGTTTGGGCACCGTAAACAGCCGGGAGTAGAAGCCCTCCCCTCGCTCCCCAAGGGGAACGGGTTCCACAGCTCTGAGGTCCAGAAGTTTCTGAACTTCGGCTTTGAGGGAGGGCGAGCCCGACAGCCGAAAAGGAGGGTTGAGGGGTGGGGTAGGTGGTAGAGGTAAGCGGATGCCCGCCCGAGCGACTGACGAGACCCATCAGTCTTCTGTGATGGTCTGTCACGCCTCCCAATAAGACGCAATGCGTCCTCCCACCGGGGTCTCATGCGAGTGCGGAAAACCCTCATTTAATAGGTTTATCGGTGGTGGTGCCACCTGAACCTGACCAGGATGCTGAAGAGCGGGAGAAAAAAACACGTCCGTTGTTGCCTACAGCAGTTATTCCCCGCAGGGGTATCCACTCTGCGAGATTTAAGGTCGAGGAAGCCCCTACAGCCAGAGGAGGGTCGACTTTGTGACAACGGTCTCTGGGTTTTGAAAGGGGCCTTATCCAGGACAGACAACGACTTAGCTGTCTGAGTGCTGTCCTTCATCTTGGTGAGCTCTACATCTGTTGTAGAATGAAAGAGCTCCTTACCATCGAACGGAAGGTCCAACACCTTGTCTTGCACTTCTTTAGAAAATTTAGTGGCATGCAGCCACGCCTGCCGTGAGGTATCAACCTCCAGCATAAGGCCCCGATCCGAGGTGTCTACGTGATGAGCTGCAGCCTCCAGGAGATCCTAGGCCAAGACCCTGGCGTCGGATAGGCCACCTTTGAAGTCATCCAGATTCTCGACCAGGATAAACTCCTCAAACTCCGACAGACCTTTCCATATCCGCATGTTAGCTCCCGCTAAAATCAATAAAGCTGCAAGGCCGAGTTGGCGAAGATTTTCCTCCCGAGGGAGTCTAGGAGCTTGTCCTCCTTTCCCAGAACCTGAGTAGCCGTCGTGGAAGAGGATGCTGCAGGCCTGGACTGCAAAGTGGCCGCAGGAACCACTGTGGAGGAAGGAGGCGGACAAGACGACAGGGCCACCTCTTCTGAAGAATGCAGCCTGTATCTCGCGTCAATTTTCTTATTGACAAAAAGTCCATAGTGTGGCTTTTCCCAGACAGGCCAGTATGCTCCAAGGGAGACAGGGTGAACGCCCCAGAGAGCACGCCCTCCTGCGGAGCGGGTGCCTCGGGCACCGGGACATCTAAGAAACTCATCATGTCCAGTACCCGGTCATGAAAAGCTCTAACAGAGCGGGGAAGGTCCTTGTTGTCCTGATCGCCTTGGGCATCATCTGACATGTCAGGATCCTGCTGAGCCATGTCAGGCGCTGCCTTGTCCACTGGGGACAATGGAGGCAAAGGCAGAAGAGTCGGGAAAGGCACCTTAGGCAAGGTAGGTGCCGGCGGAACCACCGCAGGAATGGGTGGAGCCGGAGGTGCAGGTGGACATATCTCCCTGAAAAGCCCTTTGAAATATTCCCTCATGGGGTCGGTATGCATAAGCATTTGGAATTTACTGAAAAAGGCGTCCTCCGGGGACTGTTTCGGAACCTGAGGAGGCCTCTCATGAGGTGGACAAATCCAGGGACGTAATGGGGAAGGGTGCCACATAGGCCCCTCCACCGACGTATCCACATAAATCAAAGGTGCCGACCCTGCAGGCAACGAAACATTGTGCGGAAGAGGCATCCGGGCATTCCAATCGTAAACTGGCCGATAAGGATGCGCACAAGGGACTCTATGTTCACCCAAGGGACCAAACCCTACGCCTGAGGCCGATGGCATAGTTGTAGGGGTAGCACCTAAAATGGCTGCCGCGGTCGTGGCGGGAACGGGCGCCGTTTTGTCCTCATCGGAGGGAACTGCGGCACGTGAGGAAGTGAGGCAGGGGTCCCCGTCGATGGATCAGGGGTCTTAACTTTAGCCTTAACATAAGTAACCTCGGCAGAGCCAGTACTGTGAGGCCTGGAATGTTTTTGTGACATACCAACCGCCAAATTAGCCTTTGAAGGAAGGACCTCGGCACTGCCGGCAAAAGAAGAACTTTGCTTCTTTGCCCCCTCAACAGGTCTGGTATCACCGCAGGAGTGGGAACGGTGAGAAACAGCTTTCATCGACAAGGCCTTGTCAGACCTCTCAGAACTGTTGGTAGCTTTAGCCTCTGGACGAGGGACCTCGGACCCAGGTCCGGTAACAGCCTTATCTGCACGGGCCTCGAACATCCGTTCGGTAACAGCAAGCCCCAAGGCCTCGGGGTGCATCCCGGTCTTACTTTTCAAGGAAGCCGACAGAGAGGCCTCAGATCAAACTCCGGTACCCTACTACTCAGTAGAACTGGGTCTACAAACAGCCCCCACAGGAGTGGCCTCGAAGCGTACTCCGGTATCCACAGGCCCCTTATGGAGAACATCGGAGACAACTCTGGTAGAATTATTAGGCCCAACGGGCACCTAAGGGCGAACCCCGCTATGTCGTCTAGTTTGAACGACATAGACAGACTAGTAAACGACCGCTAGCGAGAGCCAGAGAGGAAAAAAGGAAAAAAATCTTCCGGGGATGCAAGTGCGTCCAGTCCCGAACGATCACAGAAAAGGACTGGGCGATGCACGGGGCGGAGCCGAGGTGGGTGGGAGTACGGCCGCGTGCCGGGCCCCACGCAAGAAAGAGATGAAGGACACATTTTTGGAAAAATTATGATGCTTTTTACAAAGTGCTCCGGTCCCGTCCCACAGGACGGAGAGATGTCCCATAAGTATGTAGGAAAGGGGACGTGACTTAGGAGTAGGGGGCATTTCACAAGGGAATGCAGGAACAGGCCTTGGATGGGATTTAATTATGGGCCTTCACCTCCAGGGCAAGCATTCCAAGGGTCTCAAGGAATGGGACACCAGCAATTGGGGCGGGGAGTCAAAATCAGTTCCCATATGGGGCTGACAGACAAGGGCAAAGTGGGCAACAACTGCAGCAGGGTGAGGGAACACAGTATGGCAGAGGTAACAGGCGCCCCATTCCAAGGAGTTACAATGGCAGGGGGCAGCCCTTTTTCCTTGCCTGCGAAAAATGCATATCCTGATTAGGACAGCCCACAGAGAGCACTTGCGTGTCCAATCCTATTGACAACCGCACACCCTGAAGAGGAGCCTTTGGTGGAGGCGGAAATGGGAAAAAAGCAATTTATATTTATGGTAGATTCAGGTGCAACTAAATCATGCATCATGGAGGGGAACTTTCATTATCAGGCAAAACTCTAGACACTCAGGGATTCTCATGGGCTATTTCTATTGGTCCAAACACTGAGGAGCTGGATATAAAAGTGGGAGGGAAGGTAGTACGAGGCCCCTTGTTATATTCAGAGAATTCCCCTGTTAACTTGTTGGGTAGGGATCTGCTCAGTAAACTAAATGTAACTATATCACGCACAGATCCAGGTATGTGTGTAGCTCGAGCCATGGTAATAATCAATGCAATGGCAAGGGGGTCAGTAGTCCGTGGGGTTCCTATGGTCCTGGACATATTTGCCTATGGCATCAGGATACTAGCAAAAGCAGTGCCTCAAATTGCGAAAACAAAATGTTGGCGCATGCTCACAGATTTTATTTTCTGACCCATGATGCCACCCGAGATGGTGGCGGGGACAATAGATGCAAATAGATTTGCAAGGATTAGTAGTGTCAGACAAAAGAGTAGTCCTGATGGGAACAGACCAGGACGGATGTGAGTTAGCGCACGGTACTATGTGTAGACATGACAGCAGAATGGAAGGAAATGACTGATGAGGAATTATTTGAGGACAGTAAGCAAAATGGGGAGCTCATTTTGGAAATCTGCATCCCTTGTGATATCATGGTGCAGTATAGGAAGGTACAGTGCCCCCTGATGGCAGTGGTGACCCTGTCTTTATTTTTTGAGGAGTGCATGCCATATGTGCCAGCACAATTATGGACTTTTAATCCACATGAAGGGTTACTGAGAGAGTACAGATTACATTGAAGTCAGGAGCAGTACTCCCAATGGTGCGGCAGTACCCGTTGTCAAGGGAAGCAGAGGAAGGGATAAAAGGCACTATTCAGGCTCTATAAGAGCAAGGGATCATTGTGTCATCCACGTTCCCCGTGTAATATGACCATATACCCAGTCAAGAAAGCAATAGGGGGTAGTTGGAGGATGATCCAGGATCTACGTCCTCTTAATGACGTGGTGCAGAAGGAGTTTCTGGTAGTTCTAAATCCAGCGACAATCCTATGTATCATTCCAAAGACAGCGACGCACTTCACAGTGGTGGATCTGAAGAAT
The DNA here is from genome assembly GCF_040938575.1 of Ambystoma mexicanum. NCBI lineage: Eukaryota > Metazoa > Chordata > Amphibia > Caudata > Ambystomatidae > Ambystoma > Ambystoma mexicanum. Next base: position 27,594,309 of record NC_090935.1, read on the forward strand.
ACCTTCTTCTCAATCCCACTCCACCCTGATTCATGGTATCTCACTGCATTGCATTTACGCATGGTCAATGGCGCTTCGAGCACATGAGATTGCCTCAAGGGTACTGTGAAAGTCCAAGTATTTTCAATAGAGTATTACATGCCAACTTGGGAAATATTCAGGTGCGCAACACAATCATCCAGTATGTGGATGATCTGCTGGTATGTAGTGAAAATGAACATCAGTGCAGGAGGTATTCTATTGCATTATTGCAATTGCTGGCTCACAAAGGGTACACAGCAGATAATAAGAAGATACAACACTGCCAACTGGAGGTACTATACTTAGGGCAACTTAATACTACAAACGGGAACAAAATATTACCAGATAGGGCAGCAGCAGTACGCGCCACCCCTAGGCCCAGTACTGTCAAGGAAATGCAGCAGTTTTGGGTTTTATGGAATTATTGTAGCGTATGGATCCTAAACTGTGCAGTCTACATTAGCCCACTGTTACAAAGTCTCAAAGAAGGACAGAAGACAAAAAATTATAAATTGGAATGGACTGAAGAAAGAACTAGACAATTTGAGGACTTGAAGCTATTTTCACGGTCCTGTTTTAGCAACTATGGATTATACACAGACGTTTTATTTATTTTCCCACTATGATGAACAGCTCTTGACTGCAGTATTGACCCAAAAGAACACAATGGGCCACAAGCCATTAGCTTATTATAGTGGGACATTCGACTCAGTCATGCAGGGACAGTTCGCATGCGAACAAGCACTTGCAGCGGCTACATTTGCGATAGAGAAAAATTCCACAATTGTCATGGGGTGCTCTGTTACCTTGCTTGTGGAACATTCACTATTCTCCATTTTGGAAAGGTCTAAATCGACCTTGATGACTCAGAGATCCTCTGCATATAAGATTATAATATCCAAACCTCATATTCCTATAGTAAGGTGTAGGACGGTGAATCAAGCCACATTTTTGACAGAGGCATCCACTGATGATGACCAGAAAACATATGACTGCGCTACATACGAGGGTGAAGAGGAGGGTAAATCTAAAGCTAGAGACAGTGCATTGACAGAAGGAGAGATACTATATGTTGATGGGTCATCAACAATTGACCAGTAAACAGGACAGAGGCATACAGGGGTGGCAGTGGTGCACAGCAAAGGGGGGGAGCATGAAGTTCTGATCATGAAAAGATTACCTATGCATTATTCAGCTCAGGCAGGGGAACTTGTAGCTCTCATTGAGGCATTGAGAGCCCCTCAAGGGTAGTGTCACCATCTACTCCAACTCAGCATATGTCACAACAACAGTTCATGCGGGTTTGTTCGGTGGAAGAGGAGAGTGTTTCATAGGGCAGATGGCTCTCCAGTTCAGCATCAAGGCTGTTGGGAGAACTGATTGAAGTCTCATCATGGCCCACTGCTGTGGAAGTAGTCAAATGTGCTGCCCATACTAATGCCACAGATTAAATCTCCAAGGGCAACGCGGCTGCAGACCAGGCAGCAAAGGTGGCAGCCTATCTCCCAGATACAATATTAACAGAGTGTACAGTGCCCACCCCTTTAGAAAGAGAGATCACAGTTCCATACACAGCATTGCCCATATCACAGATTATAGAGTTGCAAGCAAAAGTGCCTGAGGAGGAAAAGGAGGAAAAGGAGCTATGGTTGAGGAGGGGATGCAAACAGTTTCCCACTGATTTATTGTGGAGGCAGGAGAGTTATGGGAAGGTGGTGATGCCCCAAGGATTACTCTCTGTAGCATTTGAGTAGCTACATTTCGCCTCCCACAGCTCCAAACAACATGTGGCATATATCCATGAGTACTGGTTTGTAGCAAACTTCCAGGAGAGCATTTCAGAAAATGCAATACACTGTCTGACATGCCTATGTTTCAGTGCAGGGAAGACATTACAGATATTAAGAGATACATTGCCTTGCCCTATGGGGCTGTTCCGTGAACTGCAGATAGATTATGCAGATATGGGGGAAGGTACAATGGATATAGGTACCTTATTGTAGTGGTTTGCCACTTTTCAAGGTGGATGGAGGCAGGACCATGTGCACATCGAGATGCAAAGTGGGTCCTGGTCAGAGAGGTGTTTCCACGATGGGGCGTGTGCAAAGTATTAAGATCAGATAATGGCACACATTTCTTTAATGCACTGTTTCAGCATGTCACAGCGCTATTGGGCATAAAATATCTAATGTGCTCAATTTACCACCCTCATGCTAATGGTGTTGTGGAGAGGATCAATGGGCTTTTGAAAAGTAAACTGTCAAAATTGTGTTCCACATTGAAGAAAAACTGGGTAACCTGTTTGCCCTTGGCCCTCTTTAGTTTACCCACACAGCCTAGTAAGGGCCACCATTTGACACTACATGAAATAATCACAGGCAGGCGAATGCAGACCCCCATATCCCCTGTGAGGAAATCGTCAGATGCACATCAAGCAGCAACAGTACGAGGAGAGGAATTTAGGGATTATTTAACACCACTTACATGTGCTATGAAATATATCTCTCGACAGATTGCGCCACTCAGGAGCGAAGGACAGGACACACCGGAAAGGACAGCAACTGAAAACATATCTGCCACAACTGGACCATTATTACCTTTGGAGCTGATTTACATAAAAAACTTTGTGTGTTGATGAAACAATCACAGGTTTCAAGGTCCATATGAGGTGGTGTTCTGTACGCTTCTCACCGTCCGTGTGAAGGAGTTACCATATTGGGTGCATCTCTCTCAGATGTCCGAAGAGCACCTGAGACAAGGGACATTGCAAAGCTCGTTTGACAGAGTAAGGACCTAAGTGATGAAGAAAACATTTAGTAAAGGATCCATGCCAGGATGGTGTGCAGTGGCACACACCTGATTTTTCTTTTTTTCTTTTCTTTTTTCATTTTTCCTTTTTTATTTTTTATCTTTTTAAATGTTTAGATTTTTTAGTTTTTGAAGGTCTGGAACTCGGTCGGCCCTGGTGAGAAAAGGGTCTCTTTCCCCCTCATCTTTTCTATCCCTCTTTCTCTCCTCCCTCTCGCCCCCCCTCTCTCTCTCTCTCCCTCTTTTTCTTCCTCTCTCTCTATAAAGGGGGGATGGACAGTTACATATAAAGAATAATGTGAGGATGAATATGTCTATGATAAAGAAGAATTAAATGATGTCTCACTTTTTGCCAGCCACCACCACAAACTTTCTTAATGAATAAAACAGGAAGTACAAATGACGCATGATTTATATAAGGGGTTGGGCTTTGATGCCATTTCTGACCTTAAGCGCCCAGAATCATCCAACAGCTGGTACGCCGTTATGTGAACTGCCAGAAGAAATGTGATAAATGAAAGCTTATCCCACATGCGTCAGAGGCTCCTAAGGGCTCCTAAGGTTTTAGATCCACAACCAGTCCCAATTACAGAGGCATAATGCCTGGTACATCTTGCACTATGTAGGATAAAATACACATTCCAGGCACACAGAGTGCAGTTGAGGAGCATTAATCTAGACCCAGCACTATGCGATCACAGTTCAAAATACAGCAAGTTTCTACAAGCACCATATTTTTCCTTCGGCGGTCATTCACATGTCAACGACAAATCGTAGGCACCACACTGACGTGCCCGGCAGATGGACTGATCGAGTACAGCAAAGAAACAACAGACCAAGTAGAGACTCTGAGTGCAGCGGTAAGGGGTTAACGGCGCCGGTAAGGATGCCGGTGCCGTTAACCCCTTACTGCTGCATTCCGAGGTCCTTTAGCGGGTGTCGCTAAGGGCGGATGGACCGGCTAAAGGACCAGGGAGCTAATAACATACTATGGGGGCTCCAATGGGAATGGGGATCGCTTCCCTGAATGGGAAATACCGGGTCCTCCAAGGTTGGAATGACCCGGTAAGTCCCCATTCAGGGAACCCGGACCTACGTTTGGAGGCAGCCATGGCACTAATAGCACCATGGCTACCTCCAAACTCGTAATGAGGCCCTATGTGTGAGCAAATATGGTGCCAATACCTCACAAGGCTGACATGGATTGCAACAATGGAGAAGCCAGTGCGGATACATAGAGACATGGACTATGAACTTTGTTTTAGCAATGAGGGAACAACTCCTGTTGGAGCAAACACACAGTGCAACTACTCTCTTGTGATCCCTGATATGACGAAAGGTACGGCAGTGGTGATGGTTTACTACTGGGTTTGTGGTTGACAAGCCTATTTGCACCTCCCATCATCCTGGAGGGGCAAGTGTTCACTGATATGATATGATATATTTTATTTATATTGCGCTCATACACATGCGTTTCAGAGCGCGACTAGCTACCTTGCACTCAGGAATACTAGTAATCCCAGAAGAACACCTGAATCGAAAAGAAATGCCTGTCAAAGGTGCTAACAGACACTGCAGCACCTAAACTTGCAGATCACACAAAAATTTCAAATGCTGCCAGAAAAAGAATGATTTCAACAGCTGAGAAGATAGAAGAGATCCTACTATGTCTCAAAAGACTCTTCCGCACTACTCAGAGGAATACCTGATGAATATCGACTTTTAAGCTCAGCAGAGACTTTCTTTTAATCTTTTTTGGCTCCTGTGGTGCAAGCAGCTGCTAACGCCAAGTGGGTTCAGATCATCCAATGGGAGCTAGTCCAGCTGACCAATGACACAGAGAATGCGTTCAACACAATCAAAGTAGAGCTCTGTGCATTGAGACTTATGACAATGCAAAATCGCTACATGCTGCATCTGTTAACAGCCATAGAAGGAGGAGTGTATAAAAAGTTGGGAAGCAGCTGCTGCACTTTTGTACCCTCGGGGGATGCTGAGAATGGGTCACCATCCCACGTCATCGAGGCAGTGCACAGTCTAGATGCTCAAATGAAGGAAGAAGGTGGAGTTCAGAACACGGATTGGCTATCGCTTGCCTTTAATTGGGTCCTGTAATTGTTCTTGGTCCTCTTCCGCAAGCACAAATTGGGTGTCCGATATTGTATCACTATAGTTCGTAATAGTGCAAAGTTGATGGTATCAACTGGGGGATCTAAAACACCTTGCCATACAGTAAACAGAAAAACTCCAATTGATATTTTTTGGGGTTGTAGATCAGTCGGGTGGGGATGAGTTTATTACTGTAGAAGTAACAAAAGGGGGGAATGTTGGGAAGGAACTAGGGTCTTCCTGCACCCCTAAGCGCTTTAGAATCAGGCAAAACTTATTTTAGGTGCTATAATGAACTAGGGGAGGAGGGGCACTAGGAAGGCACTCATGCAAATATAATCACATACACAGACATGGGCAGGCACTGAAGAAGGCAGTTAGTGTTTAAATATGAATTAACAATTAACTATTAGATGGTTAGATTTGTAATGTCAGAATCTCTGCATTGTAAAATCTTAGTACGGTATGAGCCAAAAACTCCCCCTTCCTTCCGGAATGTGATTCCCTTTCCAGCTTCCCCCTTCCAGTCTTGCCTCCTGGACCCTCCCCCTGGCCCTTATTGGTCCACCCCTCCTTATCCTGAACCTGACCTGGACCTGACCTGGACAGCCCTCTGCCCGGCAGCCCCAGCAGCTAAGGGCCCAGAGGCAAAGGGCAGCTCCTACAGTGGCAGCTCCAGGGTGTATCTACAGGTGTCAGCAGGGGAACCAGTGGCCAGCCGTCAGCCAGCAGCTACTACCAAAGTAAGTGTGGCCTGGGTGGGGAGTAGAGCAATCACTCTACTCCAGAAAGCCCTGTCACTCTACCTTACCCTACATCAGAACATAGTTTGCCAGGCTTGTATAACTTACAAGCTCTAAAAAGGGGAAGACTGCTGTATTATCAACAGAGCTGCACTGCGACAGTGCTGTCAACACTAGCCTGCGTCGCACTTTGGTTACTGTTGGTTTTGCCTTGAGCTACATCTAGAGGCTGCCAAACTAGGATGGAATTGTGATTATTAGGATAGAACTGCAAATGTTACCTGCATCACTTTCTTAGGGAATACTCAACACTAGCAATCCCCCACTTGTCATTGGTGCGACTATACAGGACTCTCAAATCTAGGTGTAGCCTCCATCTGACTTGTCATAGGCGCGACTATGCAGGACTCTGGGTGTAGATTGATTCTCATATCTAGGTGCAGTCTCCATTTCCTGTATATTATATGTGTAACCGTCTGTGCTATGTATATTATACATGCCTGTATATTATATGTCTAACCTTCTGTGCTATGAAACCTAGTTCTCTCTCCCACTATACAGGATTCTCAAATCTAGGTGTAGCCTCTGTCCCTGTATATTATGTTTGAAACATTGTGTACTGTGAGGCCTGGCCCTCACTCCCATTATCCAGGACTCCGACATCTAGGAATGAAGCCAAAATTGCGAATGTTAGTTGCGAGACATATAACCCATTAACCAAAAAAGTTAAAATGTCTGCATACTTAACTCACACAAAAACCCACACAATCACCTCTCGCACAGCAAACTGCACGCACTTCACCACACCGCATGAACAAACAAACAACACATAAGCCGCACCAACAGCACACAAGGACTGACATCGACCCAATACTCGCACCCAAGCTCAGCGCACTTTGAAATCTTTACTGAAGCTGCCAAACGGACACCACTTCTCTCACTATCATACTACCTCTTCACCCTCCTAACCCATCCCACCTTCTCGTTTGCCGATCTGCCTCAGTTCGCTATTCAAGATTAGCAGATTTGCTGCTTTCATTTAGTTGCATATGCAATATTAGCGGTTTTGCTGTTTTCATTCAATTCAGTATTTAATTTTAGAAGTTTTGTTGTTTTCATTCAATTCGGTATTCACATGTAGTAATTTATGCTTTTTGCGCCCCTTGCTCCTTCATTTAATTTCACTGTTCCACTTGTAATGTAAGTAGCTATACCCTCGGTGCTGTCTTCCACCTGTGTAGCTTGCCCGGAGTGGTACAGCGTCCTTGGTGTTTGCGACTCACTGCAGCTCCTTTTGCTCACACTCAAAATAGGAGGCTTCCCTCTGCATGAGGGAGGCTTCCCTTGGTTTGGGGATGTCGACCCGTGTTTTGTCTCTCCATCAGTCCCACCACGGCTGCCTCTGAATTCCCTGGGATTCACAACAATCTCCATCCAAGTCCCACAGGTCTCTCTCACTCCTTCATGGCTTGCCTTTTATACACCTGTGGTCCTTCCATGGGCTACACTATTCTATCATTCAGTTCTGCCTGACTATGATTAAGAGGCCATGCCTGACCTTCATACCTTTCATGCATCTTCTTCGTCCCAGTACCTAAGTGATAAACGTGAATGGTGTTCATTACTCTCAGTTGCTTCTTCCTTGTCTCAGTTCCGAAGTGGGGAGAGTTTGTGGTGTTCATTACTCCTAGCTGTCTCTTACTTATCTCAGTACCATCAGGTGTCCCAAGAGAGGAAAGCAGGGAAGTTGATCTACAATAACCCTTAAAGGTCTAGGGAGGACTAGATTGGTTGACATTAGGATAAGGGGTATACCATGTCTCACCTGAAGGTATCCCACTCTCAATCCCCAAATACCCTCCACCCTGGTGATCCACCCTCGCTTGTCCACCCCAGGTAAGGATCCAAAGGTGATGGCTTTTCTCTGGCCACCTACGTAGAGGATCCCAGGGGAGTAGGAGTGAGAATACCCTTAAGTTTCCCACAGTAGAAACTGGAAGATGGGGGTGGGGAGTGATGCACATGCGAAGAGGGAGCCTGTCCTGAAAACCCATGGTAAAAGAGAAATAATATTTATTAAACATGCACACAGAGGAACATACAAAGGGAGTTTATATAAATCTGCATGTAGTAGGCTTTTTATGAATTCATTCAGATTTGGCAGCTATCAGTTTGTGCAATGTATTTTAGCTAACTGAAAAGTTATGGTTTTGCAGGTTTCGGGGTTGACTTTTGGGAAAGTGGTTCAGAGGCCAGAGGATAATAAGTAACTTCAACCTTTGCGATAGTCAGCTCATCTCAAGGAGCAGCCATGGGTTTTATGGTCTGTTAAGTATTGCAGAAAACAAATGTAATCCCTTGAATGCATAGGAGTTTGACAGAAGGCTTTCGCTATTTGATTTTGACCAGCAGTAAAACATGGGGTAATTCAATGCTCGGGGCTAAAATAATTGAAACGCAGGAGACTCAATTGTATTTTCAGAATTTCTGTGTGCGATGACATGGCAGCTATTTAGATTAGAATGTTCCAATGGAGACGGGGAACTGGGGGATGAGATAGTTATCACTAGTTCAAAGAAGAAATGGTTTACTCATCCTTCTTTATATCACTTGAAGTATTTTTGCAAATCCTGTGCAATTAAGAGTTGAGGTTAAAAGGACTTTGCCAGTTGTTGCTAGTAATTAATTATGGTTGTATGTGAATGTTGTACTATGTCATGATTTCACAACATACCATGGACAAATCCAAAGCAACAGTGGACTATGACTACACTCATCTGAAGAGGGTAGTGAAGATAAACGGCCACCAATGAGATTGTAGGAATTGGAGAAAGATGTGATTTCTTTGAAGAGGTTTTGTCCAATCACATGTGGGGGCTGGATTGTAATAAAGTATCAGGGAGTGTTTTAAAATGTATAAAGTGTATCAACTGATGTTGTTTGTTAAAACCTGGGTTAGTTTGGTCCTGTGATACTATCTAACTGATCCCCAGATAAGCGTACAATAACCTTGCTTTATGTACAAAACGTGCAGACATTCCTTTGGTGGTGGATCCGGTTTAAGCTGAGGTCATTAGGAGTCTGCCCTAAAACAGTGCAGCCATCACCTCAAGTAAGATTAAGGCATTCTAAGCCTCAGTGATAATTAATCTAGAACACACATTGAACACTAGTAAGTTCGTACTTGACTGAGCCCTGCCTTCACGGCCATCGACAACAACAATTCTTTACCTCAGCCTTTGCTACAGTTTACACAAAGAAGGCAAAGCTGAATAAATAGCATACATAGAACACCCTGAGAAGAATGTATACACTCATATGGCTGACTTCATTCAGGATGATATTATTTCAGCTAATCTGTGGATATTGGACAATTTGAGTGGTAATCCAGTTTTACCGCCTGTTGATGTTCAACACTGTGGGCCTCATTACGACTCAGGCGGTAAGGGGTTTACGGCAGCGTAAACAGCGCCGACCCTTACCGCCTGATTCCGAGGTCCCTTAGCGCCATGGCGGATTTAACACCTGCTTTTAGCAGGTGTTAAAATCCATGGCGCTAAGGGACCATGTTGTTAATTACGCCACCGTAAATTACGGTGGCATAATTAACGCCTTCCCCACTCCCATTATGCCCTATGGGGCAAAAATGGGAATGGGGAAGGGTAAATGGGGATTGGGGACTTACCGCCCCGCCGACCTCGGAATGGGGCGGTAAGTCCGCCAACCACCATGGCGTAAACGTAGTTTACGCCATGGTGGTAAAGGTACGACCCAGGCGGTAACTTACCGCCTGGGTCGTAATGAGGCCCTGTGTTGGATAAGCCCGGATCAAAGTACCAACAATCATTGCAAAAGAGCCAAAAATGTGTGCACAAGATAAGAGAAGTACAAATATTTATTATAATTGCCTGGGCTGGGAAACATCTAAAAAGAAATTCAAACGTAATACGAAAAAAGCCGGTTTTATAGCATATTACAGAAAGGAAAAAAGACAACAAATGTTACAACTATTTTACATTTTCCAGGCTACTGATTCGCCTGCATAATTTGCACGATAAGTATTTCCATCCATTTCCTAACTCTATTGGTTTACTCTAACCACCTGATCACCATGATTATTAAACAGATTTACTCATTTGCATTGAGCTGATTTCCTTTCACACGCTTTCTAATTGGATGGCTCTCTTGTTAGACATGTATCAACCAGCTAGAGACAACATGTAATTGGTTGCTTTACAAGACATATGAGTGGAGTGAATGATCACGCATATTTCGACCAATCGAAACCCTCAACTGTTGACCTAAGCAGTTTGTCACCATCTTATTGTTCTCATCATTGCGAACCATTTATCTCTGTTACACTTTGCGACTCGTCATTGGAAACATTGCTGGCCTGGCTTCCTTTTCTCATGATTTCATGTACCCCGCATGTTGACCTTTCATACTGGGACTTAGCTGCTTGCGAACTTCATTCGCTAACAATGACAAAGATATGTTTTTACATACTTATATATCCATGTATCTATAAAGCGTCTTGACTTCCATTATGTACCTGTGGTGAGGGTTATGTGTGAGCTTCTGGGAACCAAAATGGTTATTCCTCACCAATCGTACTTCTTGGCGTTCTGCATGAATTCTTCCTTAACCAATGGAGCCTTATTGGTGCACTTTATCCTGCAGAGGGCAGTGTTGTGCTTATTCACTGTTTTACCAGACATATCTTCCACCAGATATTACTTTGCTCTTACAGGCTTATGACCTTCATTGTATTACAGATCAAGATACTGTTCAGGAACACGATTTGTTATGTCATTGAGTTGGGACCTCAACTAATCCCATATGTTTTGACCAATCAATATGCAGTGTCCTGTCCTTCTAACATTTTATTTATTTATTGATTTTGACATGTGTAGAGTGCACCTAACCTGGAGGCAACTGGGCACTCGTTACATAAGCGTGATGGTTACGGTAGTTACATATTGTATGTTAAATAATACAATTGGTTACATAAGAGTGAGGGTAACAGAGATAACATATTGAGTGTTGATATTATAACCAGGTTACTCACCGTAGTGACCACCATTCCTCCGTACTTATGGGACATTCCCCCGTCCAGTGGGACGGGACCGGAGCACTTTGTAAAAGCATCAAAATTTTGCAAAAATGTTAGTCCTTCCTGTCTTTTACGCAGGGTACTGCACGCGGCAGTAAACCAGCCCTTCTTAGCTCTGCCCCGTGCATCGCCCATCAGTCCTTTTCTATCGCCAGGTCAGAGATCTTTAAGCAATAATAGAGTAACCTTATTAGAGGGGACGGTGCACGGGCGTATGGAGGAAAGGGGACTATGGACTAGGAGTAAGGTGGTCACTATGGTGAGTAACCTGGTTATACTCCTACATCCCGTCCCCTTTCCTCCATACTTATGGGAGATTCCCAAGCACTCCTCACAGGAACTACGGGTGGATGGAAAACCCCTTATTGAAAAAGGCTGTTCAGCACAGCCTGGCCAAACTGAGCGTCAGATCTGGAGCTCAGGTCTAGACAATTTGTTTACCAAACGCCGATGGGGAGGCCCATGTAGCCGCTTTTGCGATGGTCTCCCAGGGGACATATTTCTGAAAGGCAACTGCAGCTGCCTTGCCCCGCACCAGGTGTGCATGAATTCCTTTAGGAGGCTGCAGACCCTGGACAGTGTAAGACTCCGTAAAACAGGCAGCGATCCATCTGGAGATAGTCGCCTTAGAGGCCTGTCTACCTTGTGGATTACCAAAGGTCATCAAAAGTTGAGAAGAGCTCCTAAATTCAGATGTTCTGTCCAGATAGAACTTAACAGCCCTTCTCACATCCAACACATCCAAACAATGCAGAACACTTTCCGCTTCAGAAGCTGGGTTTGGAAAGAAGACTGGCAGGGAGATTGACTGATTCAGATGGAAATCAGAGACCACGGTTGGCAGGAAAGAAGGATTTGTCCATAGGACCACCTTATCCTTGTGGAAAACCAAGAAGGGATGCTCCACCAACAGAGCTTGGAGCTCACTCACATGCCTTACTGAAGTAATGGCGACCAAAAAAGACACCTTCCACGAAAGGTGCTTAAGGCCATTGGTTCGAACGGTTTATGGCACAACGCCGTAAGGACCACATTCAGATCCCACGTCCGGTGCGGCTTGCGAACCGGAGGATAAAGACGCGTCAAATCCGCAAGTGTCTCCTAATCACTGTATTTGACAGTGAATAAGAGCACTGGTCCGTGAATAGGTAGGCGGCTACCGCCAAATGATAAATTCTGCATGACAGAACATGAACGCCCGATTCTGCTAGGTGAGACACGAAGGACAACACTATGTCAATCGTAGCCACCCTGGGGAACAGCTGTTTGGCTAAGCACCAGTGACAGAACCGAAGCCGCTTGCTCTTATACTGAGACCTTGTCGAAGGCTTCCTAGCTGCCTGAATTATTCGCATGTTATCAACAGACAGGTTGAGATGCTCTAAAGATCTGAACTCAGGCACCATGCTGCCAAGCTGAACGATTGTGGGGAGGGGTGCCACAGCTGTCGATCCCTCTGGTGAAGCAGATCGGGACTCACCGGTAGCCTGATCAGTGCACACACCGACAGGTGTTGAAGTTCTGAGAACCAGAACCTGGCCGGCCACCACGGGGCTATGAGCAGAAGAGAACAGTTCACTGTGTTCCTCAGCCTGCAAATCATCTGATAAATCAGAGGCAGAGGCGGGAAAGCATGGGCCCTCATGTTGTGCAAAGGAATCTCAACAGCATCCCCCAGAGAGGAGGCTCCCAGACCATTTCTGAAGTCATACAGGGGAAGTTTCTTGTTTGCCGATGTTGCGAAGAGGTCCACTTCCGGAATGCCCCAACACAGGAATATCCATGACAGGATCTCTGCCTTCAATTCCCACTCATAATTGACCATTGTACGCCAACTGAGGGCATCTGCTGTGACATTCAGCTGGCCCGGGATGTGTACTGCCACCAGCCAGACACCATGACGAACCGCCCAGTCCCAAATCTGGTCCAAAAGAGGAGGAGACTTGGTGCCCCCCTGCTTGTTGATGTAAAACGTTGACACCACATTGTCCGTGCTGATACGGACCACTTTGTTGGCAATGACCGGCCTGAACGCCTTGAGCGCTAGGAAAATCGCCAGAAGCTCCAGATGATTTATATGGAGGAGCTTGTCTTGGGGCGACCAAAGGTCTGAGACCTGAAGAAGATCCAACGTCGCACCCCACCCCTGAAGGTGGGGTCCGACGTGACCGTCACCATCGGGGCGGGGTCTTGAAGCCCAGCACCCACCGACAGGTTGCTGAGAGACGACCACCATACCAGGTCCGCTATCATGGAAGCCGGAATCAATATCATCTTGGAGTCTGGATCCAAAGCCTGACGCCAAGAACTCTGAAGAGCCATTTGAGTCCACCTCATCTTGAGTCGGGCAGGAGAAAGACCAATACACACGAGTCCAATCACAATGGACCAAGTTATCTAGGGTCCTATATATCATAGAACCAATGAGATGTCGTACTTGTAGCGACGTCTATCACGTGTGATGTAGAGGGAGGGGTGTAGACGCCCACCCGATAAGAGTTATCCAATCCGTATACTCCATTATCATATATAGATATAGCATCTATATTTAAGTTACCTTTCCTAACCAATTATATTGCATGATGAGTTTTTTTTTAAATTAGATGTCAATGATGACGAGTTTTGTGTATAAGAATTGCTGTTCAACTGAAGTAGGGGGAAGTCGGAGCGAGACAGGTGGTCGCAACGATGCTGACTCCCAACTGCTTCCCTGTTTGATGTACTTGTCATTAAACTGACTTCCCTTTGCCTAACTACTGAGTCCTCATTATTGAGTCATGTTGGAGTAAGTGAATCCTGCACCCCCATCCCTCACATGGTGCAGCTATCTTGTCTTACAAGTACTAGAGGGTGAGCACTGACCTATGGGCCCGTTGGTGGACATCTCTCTCTCCTGCACATTTGGTAGCGTGAGGATGGTTTCGGCCATCGATTATGGATTATTGATTAATATAGTTATAAGACACCTATAGACTGACGGCACAAAGTAACTCTAGGCCTTCGGCAATAACACAAGTCCATTCGCCATTCCGGCTGAGTAGGCTGAGAAGCTTCCCGTGGACAATGAGAGTGTAAGTCCATACAAATCTGCAGTGGGTCTGAAGAAACCCACCTTTCCAAGCATAACCCTTCTCATTCCCATGGGCAGCCAATCGGAAGAAAAGACCGCAAGAGGCTAAAGAGGAAGGGGCAGTGATCCCGAAGCTCCAGAGAGGAAAAGATGCGATCTGTGAGTGATACAACAAACACGTTACTTTGGCAAATGTCTTGGAGGCATTAGAACAAGCAAGGCAAAGGTAACAGAGGGTGGTGGAGAAAAAATAAAATAGTCAGAAGTAGAGAAGACTCTATATATAAGGGGTTAATAACTCGAGTATAAAAGAGAAAAACGTAAGGTTACTGGGGGGGCACCAGAGAGAAAAACGTAAGGTTCCCGGGGGGGGGCACCCAAGAGAAAAACGTAAGGTTATCGGGGGCACCCAAGAGAAAAATGTAAAGATTCACCTTGTTCCTGCGCTTTAATACAGCGGTCAGAAGAAACGTGAACTCATAGCCCATATAATAAGGGACAATAAGACTACGATGACATTTAAAGACACATTAAAGGAGTTTGTTTAAACTCCATGACAGGGTATTGATTAGAAGGCAGGTATATGTATGACCAGCTTGTGTTCGTTTAGTCTGTCAAGTGTCTGTCCTATGTGTTCTATTGTATGCTTAATGTAAGAGAACTGTATCGTTGATTGTGTGAGATAAAATTTGATTTTACGGGATTCTGTGAAGAAGAGGGAATCGCCAATGAATTGATGGTTTTGAGTTAATTGATGGTATAAACTTTGGCGGGAAAAGATTGGATTGGAGCTTGCGTATCTGGTGCTCGCTCATACTAGTAGAAGGATAGCAAACTGTATAAGTATTGTTGGTAACGGAATTGAAATGGAGGAGGTCACCCCACTTGCGCATCTATGCAAGCAACTACCTAAGCATGCACCTAAATTAAAAAAGTATAGCACAGAGTGGGTTAAGGGTACCACCCACAAGGTGTTTATGCTTTGGCCACAGAATGGGTCCCTATCAAAAGCCGTCTTACAACACATGACGACTTATCTACATGCCACATATACAGGCAAGAAGCTAGAGAAACATCTTGCTGTTCTGGAACTATGGAAGATGTTTGAGCAGACGAAGGAGGAAGAGCCTCCTGCAGATTGGATATTAAACGTATGCACGGAGGGGGGTGAAATGCCTACCGCACCACCGGCCCCGTCTGAGCCAGCCATTGAGGGAAGTAAGACAGAGGGGCTCTACCCCTTAAGAGAACTAAAGGCAGACACAGGGTATAGCAACCCCACATGTGAGTCGCCTACGTATAGTAACGACGACAATAAAGAAAAGGACCACGAAATTAATCTTGCCTCCGCAATCCCGAAGGACCAGGAGAGACGCAATGGCGAAGGCAAGGATCAGGCACAGAGTTGTGCATCTCTTGTTAAGGAGAGAGAGGGAAAGAAACGAAAGGGAAACGAAGGTAGAACCGATGAGATAACATTCGCAAAAGACGAATGGATTGGAGGGCAGATATTGCTGAAAATAGATGGAAAAGGAAGTGATGATGAAAGGCCAAGAGGGAGGTCTGATGAGACGCCAAGGAGAGTGAGAGAATAGGAAAAGGAAATAAGGGATGAAAGGACAAGAGGGAAGGATAGGCTGAAGCGAGAACAACTATATCACGAAGAGCAAGAGAACCAGCTCGATCGCAAACAGAAGGCAGCCTACGACCAGTACAAACAGAATAAGCAAATGTTGGAAGAAGAGCAAAGGGTACGAGAGAAGAGAATGAAGAGAAAAGAAGATGAGGAAATTAGAAGGGCAAAGGAACATAGAAACAAAAGGATGAGGGAAGTAGACAAGGCTAGAGAAGAAGCGAGGAAGCGCAAGGAAATAGATGAGGAAGCGCAGACAGAGGGCAAGAGATCTTGAATATTTGGAGTGGGAAGTTATAAAACCCAATCCTGTTGTAGAATGGGAAGACATAGAATAATTCTTTTCTGCACATGACTCGGTACCAGGTATGAGTGGGAAACATATTGAGGATGACCTCGACACCAGAAGCATCGGGGAAACGATTGATAAGATATACAATGAGATGGGGCTAGAACAGAGATCCCATGGGGAAAGGGAAGATGAGCACCTGCAGAGCACTCAGCTATATGACACAGAGGATGTCACCCGAAGTAGTGGGAACAGGGGACTGTCCCTAGACAGACTGGAGATTGGGCAGGACGAAGAAGATGCAAGGAGTTGTGTAAACTGGGAGAATTCATAATCTGACTCAGGTGGGGAAACAGAGGATGAGGCACACGAGGAAGGGAGACAGTGCGAAAAACGGCTCCCAGGGGACCAAGGGGTATGATGGTCAGATCTTAGCGAGTCCACAAGTAGGACACATGAAGTCTGCCGCGCAGTCCAGCCGACATGAAGGAACACCCTACGGTCAGAGGGGAGCGTCAGCACATGCCTATGCAGATAGATTAAGGGCATTGCCAGGGAGACGGTAAGGTGGAAATGCTACCCCAGCGATTGACCAGAGAGCTATGGGGAAAGAAAAGGAAGACATTCCAATTCCCGCTGCTAGAAAAGGGGGGAGCAAGACCACAATATATTCCATGCCCACAAATGGACTGAGAGAACCTAAAAAATAAGCTTCCAATGCTGACATCGGGAGCCGGGAAGTGGATACATGAGTTGGAGAAAATGACGAGAGGTGTCACCTTAGCTATAGGGGACATTAAGGGCCTCCTAATTGCCATACTTGGTGAAAGAGCAGACGATGTATGGAAACGGGCAGGCTACCCTATGTAACCCTACCCTTTGTAACCCTAATTAACACTTCCCATGACGGAGCACCATTTAACAAATGTAGAACAGCAGTGTGGAAAGCGCAGCAAACACTGTATCCAGACACTTCTGATATGGGGGCTATAATGACTCGGAAAATGAAAGAGTCAGAGGATCCGTTGATTTATATCCAGAACTTTCAAGACGCATGGGTGCTCGAAACACATGAGTCTTGGACGAAATCTATCCTTGTATTCTACCACATATTATGCCAAGGGTTGCCCAAGCCAGTGCAAAAACAGCTCAAGAAATTGGTAGGAATAGAAGCCAAACCATGGGCTGAAATACAGTTGACAATTGCACATTACTGTAGATTGTTGTAAGAAAAGAATTGGAAAAAGGAGGCAACTCGTAAGGGTGAGGAGGCGAAGTGGTGCAAAAGAAACTCTCAAAGTATGCTGAACCGCGCGCACAGCAAGCACCTAACCCATCGCTGAATAATCAGGGTAGAGCAGGATTTTACCAGAGGGGAAGGGGTTTTGGAGGAAGAGGATGGCAGAGTAATTGGGGTGGGTTTTGAGGTAACCAGGGAGGCTTAAAGAATAATCAAGGTGGCTTTCAGAACGCACAGATGGGCAGTCCAGCTACACCAGATGGACAGATGGCCCGACCACCGCCAGTGTGTTGGCTGTGTGGAATGACAGGACATGTGGTGCGTGTGTGCGGAAGCCAAGGCATGTGGCAAAACGGCCAGCGAATGGGAACAGACATGGTGAATCAGCCTGCCGTCCCACACCAGGGCAGTGCCCAAAATCATACAGTGCAGCAGGAGGTGTCAGGTTCGCAGCAAGGTGCGCAGCAAGTGGTTCAACCCTCGCACATGGGGAACGTACCGCAAGGACAATCCCAGCAGGCACCACCGCAAATTGTCGCAGGGCACAAGCTCCGGAGGGGGAGTCAACACTGGAAATGGGGGGAATCAGCAAGTATACAGTGGACCGAACTTATATATGAAATAGGACAGCTCACGGGGGACTCTGATGTGTTCTAACCTATCAGTGACTCCATACCCTAATTGGGAACCTAGGGTGAATGTCGTCATAAGGGGTAAAGAATATTCCTTCTTAGTTGACATTGGTGCGATGCACTCGTGCATACACGAAGGCAAGTTTTCCTTGTCCGGCGAGGCCATAGATACTGAGAGTTTCACGGGAGCTCACAGAAGAGTTCCCTTCAGAGACGCGCTCCCAGTCTCTGTGGGAGAGCGCGAAATGAATGTACCCTTATTATATTCACGTCAGACCCACAGTAAACATCCTGGGTCGGGACATAATGACTAAGTTGAATATGACAATCTTATTTACCGAGAATGGTATAGTATGCTCCACTCCAGGAATGCATTATTCAAACAGTTGTGAAATGATCGGAGCATACTCCGGACGTATAGCCATGAGAGCTATACCATTAGAGCCATAAATCTTCGCATATGGCGGCCGGGTGCTCATGGTGGGATTGCCAGGCCTTGCAGATAGAACTATGAGAACACCAGATGAGTTTCTATTCAGACCAGGAATACCTATGCATGAAGAAGAGGGACAAGTATTTCCCTTAATGATGATCTGCCGCAGTGCGAGGGAAAGTGGTATTGGTCGAAGGATATGAAGTCGAAGGCAGACAATGGTGTGCGATTATCGCCATCGAAGAAGGGTATCGAGTGATTGACGTCACCAATGACGATCTGTTCGAAGAACACCCTGACCTAGAAGAGACAAGGGTGGAAGTGAGTCTCATATTTTGGGTCAAAATGATCAAACGGGAGGTGCCACAGAGAATGATGTTGGCGCTGATAGGTCAAGAATACTTTGATGACGACATGGCCCAAGTGCCTGCCGCGGTATGGACTACAAGGCCCTATGACGTAGGCCTCCTGAAGGGGGCAGGTGAAGTGAAAATTAAACTGAAACCAGGAGCACTTTTACCAAGAGCACGACAATATCCTATTTTGTATTTGTATTTTGTATTTTATTTATTTATATTGCGTCCCTAACCCCAAGGGGTAGCAAGGCACAGGGGCAACAAGAGGATTGCAAAGCTTGGTTACATACAGGGCAGAGAAGTCCAGCCGTGGTTACAATGCTGGACACGCCAAAAAGAAACAACGCGCGCCGAAGAGGCATGGGTTACAGAAGTATACAACATAGGCAGTACTATTTACAATACATCGGTTGTCTAGTGACAAGGTATCTGCACTGATCAGTTGGCAACCCAAATATACATATTTACAAACATAGTAGTGGAGTGTCAGGGCAACAAGAGAGCTTGCTCAGAGAGGCAGATGAAGGGATCACTAAGACAATTTCTGCCATGATGGAACAGGGCATCCTAGTGACGTCAGAATCACCTTGCAACACAGCGTTTTACCCTGTCAAGAAATCAAAGGGAGGGTCTTGGCGTTTAATCCAAGATTTAAGAGCATTAAACGATATAGTTGAAGCCGAGTTCCCTCTAGTCCCTAATCCATCTGTCAAACTAGAAATTATATCGTGCCTCCTATTGCTATGAATATATGTATATTGGCCTACGCCAAGCTGCTAACAAGCTGCTTATAAACTACATGTGAATAAACTCGCATTGCAAGGTCCTGACCTTAGAAACCATGTAAACTGTCATTTTGGGTCAAGCCGCCATTTTAGGTTTTCTTGCTCTATAAAGTCACCATGTGAGCTAAAATGGTAGCCTATGTTATTCAGAACAGAACTTGATTGTCATGACCTCTGTACAGCTAATGTATAACTTGCCTGCAGGCCACTTGTTAGGGTCATGAGCTGAGACCTTGTCCTTCTGCTGACCTGTGTGCAATGAATTACCTGTATCACCGAAACTGATCTATAATTGAATGAGAACACCTGCTTAACTATATTGTATAAATTAAGTCCCGCGTTGTAATGTTAGGCCTAGAGCATACATTATTACCATTTCTTCTTGTTAATGTATAAACCTAAGATGAACTAGATTTGACCTGGCAAGGGACCCTAGAGCAGTAACTTATTTATGGAATGGTTAACCCAAAGGAGGGCTGAACAACAGGCTGGAGAAATGTATAAAAGCCTGACTGTTTCAATGAATATTTGCACTCACTGAGCACACCGAACCACGCCGGAGTTCGCTGTGTTGTACTGAGGGTCGATAGCTATCTGAATTTTGTTCTGTTCTTTTGTAACTGGATTCAGTATAAAATAAAGTACTTTGTATGTTCCTTTGTAACCTGTGTTTGGTGTGTTTCCTTTTTGGTTACCCTGCCTCATATTATTTCCTTGTTTTCACACATCCACAATTCTATGAAAAATATTTCACGGTGATTGACTTGAAAAATGCGTTTTTCTCAATCCCGTTGCACTGTGACTCACAAGACCTGACGTCATTTACTTTCAGGCAAATGCGCCTGAAAAGCACGAGGCTGCCACAGGGGTACTGTGAGTCTCCATCCATTTTCAACAGAGTCCTGCAGATGGACCTAAGCAATATTGCAGTAGACAGTGTTGTTTTGCAGTATGTGGATGACATTCTGATCTGCAGCGTCACTGAGGAACAATGCAGGCGCGACTCTGTCCAGCTATTGACTATCCTGGCTGAGAAAGGATATAAAGTTGACAAGGAAAAGCTACAATACTGTCAGCGAGAGGTGCTGTATATAGGACAGCTAATCTCACACGAAGGGAAAAAGGTAACCCCAGAAAGGGCTGAAGCTATCATGAACATGGCTAAACCACTCACGATAAAACAAATGCAAAGCTTCTTAGGCATGTGCAATTATGTCAGAGCATGGGTCTTCGACTACAGCTCTTATGTCAAGCCCTTGCTTCAGGCCCTAAAGAAGGCCTAGGCGACAAGGGAAAAAATCAAATGGACTGAGGCAATGGAAAAGGGGTTTGCAGAACTCAAGGGGGCATTTTGTAAGGCCCCAGTTCTCAGGATTCCTAATTATGCAGAGGAATTCTACCTGTTCTCACATACTGATGGTAATTTTATGATGGCAGTGCTCGCGCAGCGAACCTCACTGGGGTACAAGCCCCTAGCATATTACAGGGTGAGTCTGAACCCAGTCATGAAGGGCCACTTCCCATGCAAACAAAATCTAGCTGCTGCCGCTTTCGCCATTGAAAAGGCGTCATCCATTGTGATGGGGTGCTCCATGACATTGTATGTCGAGCACTCGTTATTCGCCATACTAGAGAAGCCAAAGGGCACGCTGATATCTCAGAGAGCATCCGCATAAGAAGTGATTATTTCTAACCCAGCGATCAAAATAGTGCGATGTAAAATTGTGAATCCAGCTACGTTCATAGCTGAGCTGGTCACAGAGGGAGAACCAGTACATGACTGCGCGTGTTATGAGGAATTCTATGACGAAATCCCCAGTGTAAAGGAAATGCCCTGGCAGGTGGTGAGATTGTGTTTATTGATGGCGGCTCATCAAGAATCGACCAAGAAGAAGGACAAAGATACACAGGCGTGGCGGGATAAAACACCTAGCGATTTGAGAGTTCCAGGTACTCGTCAGTGCACAAATACCATCTCACTATTCTGCGCAAGCTGCAGAACTATTGGCGCTGATACTCGCCATTGAGAATCATGCAGACCAGGAAGTAACGGTGTACAGTGACTCTTCCTATGTGACATCTACCGTGCACGCAGGCTTAGTATGCTGGAAAAGGAGGGCCTACCTCTGAGCGGACGGCACGCCAGTGCAAAATGCAGCCCTATTGGACAGGTTGATAAAAGCACTACAGCTCCCAGTGGGCATAGAGGTCGTGAAATGCGCCACCCACACCCAAGGGACAGATTTCGTGTCACGTGGAAATCATGAAGCGGACAAGGAAGCCAAGCGCATGGCATCCAAGGATGAAACAATCATGGACGTGGAGGTGGCACGTACCCATGAGCGTATGATTGTAGCACGAGCCACACCACAGGCCTATAGCAATATGGAACAGACTCAGCTAATGGAACTCCAAAGGGAGGCACCTCAGGAAGAGAAAAATGTGTGTAAGCGTCGAGGGTGTTCCTTAAACCCCTCTAACGGGTTGTGGAGGCAAGACAGCACTGGTAAACCAGTAATGCCTGTCGCCCTACTGAAAGTAGCATTGGAGTAATTACTCTACCCTATACATATGTCAAAAGAAAATCTCGCTGCACCGCTCGCAGAGGACTGGTTTACACTGAATTTATCAGAGCATGTTGCGTTCTTCATGGTGAACTGCATTATCTGCCAGCAATTCACCGCTGAGCACACACTAAAAGTAGTAAGAGGAGTTATCCCCCGGCCAAATGGGCCATTCCAGCACTTGCATATCGACTACGTCGACATGATTCAAGTGTGCAATGGGTACAGGTATTTAATTGTGGTGGTGTGTCCATTCTCTGGATGGATAGAAGCAGGTCCCTGTGCACACCCAGACTCTACCTGTGCTGCCAAATTTCTAGTGAGGGAAGTGTTCCCTAGATGGGGGGTGTGCGAGGTAATGACTTTGTTAATGAAGTTTTCGAGCAGATCAGCTTGTTGCTTGGTATAAAGCACAAGTTCTCATTAGCGGATCATTCGGAGGGGAATGGCATATGTGAGCGGCTCAAAGTCTTGGTAAAGGAGAGGAAGCTAAGCTGAAACTCACATTAAAAAAGGGATCGCTGCACTGTCTACCACTGGCATTGTATGCACTTCAGAACCAACCAGGCTCCGACCATCATCTCACGCCGCACGAGATAGTCACAGGCAGAAGGATGAGAACCCCTCTTGCCCCCCGAGATAGAGCTAAATGTGATGCCCAGCCAATAAGTGAGGTCTTGGGGACAGAGATGCAGGAGTACTTGAATCGTATGACATCCAGCGTCTCTGTCATTTCATGTCAGCTGCAGCGACGGCGAAAAGGGTGCAGCACAGTACAAAATACAACAGGAAATGCTGAAACAGACGGCACGTAAGGTTTATGCGCGCCCCTCATCTTCCCTGGGGATGCTGTTCTTATGAGGAACTTTTCAAGGAAGAAGTGGGATGAGCCACGATTCAATGGCCCTTTCATCGTAGAGGACTGCACTCCTTCAGCCGTCAAAGTCCAGGGCAGAAGGGCATGGCTCTTCCTGAATGACATTAAACCTTATATAGGAGAAAGCCCTCCAGCTGCATCCAACCACAAAGAAGCCACAGACAACGGGGAAGAACCTCAGCACATGCAGACAAGATCCATGGCGAGGAAGAAGGACGCATGAGCAGCAAAACAATGACAAAGATGTCTGTTTTAATTTGTGATGTTTAAATAAGAACATTTCCCCAAACCAGAGAAAGGTGATAAAGAACAATAATACGGACACTCTGTGCACCACAGTTGCAGGATAAAGAAGAGAACTACATACACAAAGCCACAACAATGCTGATAAAACAAACTTTTAAAATAACGTCACGCTCAAGTAGTATAAAGAATCAAGACTCTGATAGAAGAAAAAAAAGACATTTCTTGAGAGCGTAACACAGCATCCTGAAAGCAACTTGTGTCAAGACTTTGTTTACAGAATTTATGGTATCTCCCAGCAGAGACCTCAAGTGCGATGTGCTAACCTACTTTCAGCTGGTGGTAATATCATATCCGTCACTCATAGGGAGAGAAAGCAGTGTCACAAACTTTATTCAAGATCCTGCAAACGAGAAAATAATCAGGCAACTGCTGACTGTCATCACGGAAGCCTTCGCCGAGCTATCCGAGCACAGCGAAGAGGAGAAAAATGCTTCTGCTGCCGGTAGACATTGATGAACTCACATTCAATCATTCTTTCAAATAATCGAGAAATGCCCAGAACTCGTCGGGAGAACAACTGACACAAGTACTTTCATCAGAGACCCAAGAAACCTAGCTCAGTTGAACCAGCAGTGGACTAAACTGAATCACCTTGTGGCAGTCCATGCAACAGGAAGATGCGGAGACTGTGTGAATCAAAAGAGAAGCTCATGACCAGGACCCAGCCAAACAGGACAAATGTCCCTATCACCCGAGGACACCCGGCTGGCGCACAATGTCCTGCTTAGACTAGTCACAGACTATCCGGAAATGGTGGGGAGGCCTGCAGGTGTTGACGTCATCACCTTCCTTAGAGATCCAGCCAACGTCCCACACATGGGCACACTCCTCCACGGCACAATGCTCCAGGTGGAGCTATCTAACGTCCAGCGAGAATACCTTAGGAGGTTCCATAAAGACTTTCCGCCGTGGGACAGATGGTGGAGACAGAGAGACAGTGCTTTATCTTCCGCTGTGGGAAAGATCGTAGAGACAGAGAGACAATGCTTTATCTTCCGCTGTGGGCCAGATCGTGGAGACAGAGAGACAGTGCTTTATCTTCCACCGTGGGACGGATCGTGGAGACAGAGAGACAGTGCTTTATCTTCCGCCGTGGGACAGATCGTGGAGACAGAGAGACAGTGCTTTATCTTCCGCCGTGGGACAGATCGTGGAGACAGAGAGACAGTACTTTATCTTCCACCGTGGGACGGATCGTGGAGACAGAGAGACAGTGCTTTATCTTCCGCCGTGGGACAAATCGAGGACAGAGACACAGTTCTTCAATTTTCCACCACAGGACAGATCGAGGAGAGCAGAGACAAGGACAACACTGTCTTATTTTTTCTTTTTACCTTTTCCTCTATTTCTCTGTATTTTTATTTTTCATGTTCACTTTCATTTTTATTTTTATTTTTACAACATTTTATTTTTGTGTGATTTTTAGCAGTTCCACCTTTTCATTCCTTCACATTGAACAGGTTCCAGCATGTCCTCGGAACCAAGGCAAATTCGAGGAATGCACTGGGGCTTTACCTACTGTAAATATGCATTATTAACGTGATGTACCAAAGTTGCTAGCCTAACCCTTTTCCATAGTCTAGCACAGGAACTGTACTGCATACTCAGAAATTACCGACAGCACCCGCAAGAGGGGGGACTCTTGAAAAGCACTCGTCACTTTAGTAGTAATGAACTCATGAGCTACGAGATCAGAGCAAGAAAAGGAATAAATAATGGACTATGAACTTGTTTGAAATGGGTGCACAGAACAGTAACTTGGTTTAACCACCAGCACAGGGGTGCCCCCGCTTCCCTGGAAGGAAATGCTGCCAGATGTCCTACAAGTCTATTATGTGTATATGCGTAGTAATTATCATTGTCTTTCTATCGTGGACTATCAGAACTGCTTTCTTTATTGGTGCGCGAAGTGTTCCAATCTCAGTGCACCCACCAGATAATGAACGTCTGGGGCCTACGAAAGCACCCAGACCCTATATAGTCATCCCAGTCCCAAGAATACCTGATGGTAAAGTTAACGAACTAAAATTAAATATAATTACCAGTGATTCAGACACACTTGAGTTAACGAATGATGAGAAAAGTTGGAGACAGGGTCAGTACAGAAAAAATAAAAACGTGGCACTGACCACTGCACGCACCCACACACAGAATGCACACACCCAAGGGCTAGTGTTTATGGCTATAGGGCCTCCAATGAAGGCAGCAGAGAAGGGGAGACTGCCTGCCGAACAATCAGTTCCAGAAAATAGCAGAAGCAACCAAGGAGAACCAAGTGAGACACCAATGAAAGAGGGCATAGTAAAATCCCTCAAAAGAACAGAAGTAGCCACAAAGGAACTCACAGAGAAAACACAAGCACTGATAGATTATTTGTTCCCATTCATAGTCAGAGCAGAGAAACTGCACGAGGAGCTGAAAAATAGAACTACAGAGACTTACCAGGTTACTCACCGTAGTGACCACCTTACTCCTAATCCATAGTCCCCTTTCCTCCATACTTATGGGACATCTCTCCGTCCTGTGGGACGGGACCGGAGCACTTTGTAAAAAGCATCCATTTTTTTTTCAAAAATGTGTCCCTCCTCTCTTTCCTGCGCGGGGCCCAGCATGCGGCTGTAACCCCACCCACCTTGGCTCCGCCCCACGCATCGCGCTTCAGTCCATTTCTATCACAGGGTCCAAGGCCCATTAGCAATAACAGAGGAACCTTATTAGAGGGGACGGCGGGCAGGCGTATGGAGGACAGGGGACTATGGACTAGGAGTAAGTTGGTCACTACGGTGAGTAACCTGGTAATACTAGTACGTCCCGTCCCCTTTCCTCCATACTTATGGGAGTTTCCCAAGCACTCCTTACAGGAACTATGGGTGGATGGAAATACCCCTTACTGAAACAGGTTCTTCAGCAAAGCCTGGCCGAACTGAGCGTCGGCCCTAGAGCTCATATCGAGGCAGTAATGCTTACAGAAAGCAGATGGGGAGGCCCAGGTAGGCACTCTAGCGATGGACTCCCAGGAAACATACTTCTGAAAAGCAACCGCAGCTGCCTTGCCTCGCACCTAATGCGCATGAATACCCTTAGGTGGTTTCAGCTTTTGGACGGTGAAAGATTCCGTGATACAGGCAGCAATCCATCTGGAAATGGATGCCTTAGACACCGGCCTGCCCTGGGGTTTACCGAAGGTCACAAACAGTTGGGAAGAGCTCCGAAGCTCGGCAGTCCTGTCCAGGTAGAACTTAAGAGCTCTTCGGACATCCAGGCAGTGTCGAACCCTTTCCGCCTCCGAGGCAGTGTTCGGAAAAAAGACCGGAAGGGAAATCGACTGATTCAGATGGAATTTGGTCACTACCTTTGGTAGGAAAGCTGGGTTCGTCCGAAGGACTACCTTGTCCTTTGGAAAAACCAAGAAAGGATGCTCCACCGAGAATGCCTGGAGCTCACTCACTCTCCTCGCTGACGTAACGGCGACCAGAAAGGACACTTTCCAGGACACGTACTTGAGGTCAACCGTAGCCATTGGCTCGAAAGGTTTATGGCACAGCGCCGTCAGGACTACGTTTAATCCCAGGGTGGGTGCAGAGAACGAACCGGAGGGTAGATGCGTGTCAAACCAGCAAAATGTCTCTTCACCACTGGGTTAGTTAACAAATAAGAACACCGGTCTGTAGAGAGGTAGGCAGAAATTGCCGAGAGATAAGTCCTGCAGGACAAGACATGAACCCCTGACTCTGCTAGGGAGGAGACAAAGGACAGCACTGTGTCAATCGTCGCCACCCTCGGGTCCAATTCTTTCTTGAAACACCAATGACAGAACCTGAGCCATTTACTCTTGTATTGGCATCTGGTCGAGGGTTTCCTGGCTGCCTGGATAATGCGCATGCTATCCGCAGACAAACCCAAAGGCTCTAGCGCCGTGAACTCAGGCACCATGCTGCCAAGTTGAGCGATTGTGGGGAGGGGTGCCACATCTGCTGTTCCCCTTGGTGAAGAAGATCGGGTGTTACTGGTAACCTGATCGGCGGACACGCCGACAGGTGTTGAAGTTCTGAGAACCAAAACCTGGCCGGCCACCACGGAGCTATCAGTAGAAGAGAACAGTTGACAGAACTTTTCAACTTCCAAATTGCTCGATGAACCAGAGGAAGAGGCGGGACAGCGTAAGCTCTAATGTTGTGCCATGGGATCTCAAGTGCGTCCCCCAGAGAGGAGGATCCCAGACCCCTCTGGAGGCATACTGAGGAAGCTTCTTGTTCATCGCCGTGGCGAAGAGGTCCACCTCTGGTGTGCCCCAATGCGAGAAAATCCATGATAGGATCTCCGCCTTCAACTCCCACTCGTAGCTGACCACTGTTCGCCGGCTGAGGGCATCCGCGGTGACATTCAGCCGTCCCGGGATGTGCACTGCAAGCAGCCAGACCCCATGAAGCACGTCCAACTCCCAAATCTGAATGGCCAGATCCACGAGAGGGGGAGACTTCGTTCCCCCCTGCTTGTTTATGTAGTACATTGACACCACATTGTCCGTTCTTATGCGGACCACCTTGTTGACAATGAGAGGTCTGAACGCCTTGAGTGCCAGAAAAATTGCCAGAAGCTCCAATTGATTTATGTGCAGGAGCTTGTCCTGAAGTGACCAGAGGTCCGAGACCTGAAGAAGATCTAACGTTGCACCCCACACGAAAAGGGAGGAGTCTGTCGTGATCATCACCATGGGGCTTGGGTCCTGGAACCCGATGCCCACTGACAGGTTGCTGAGAGAAGACCACCAGTCCAGGTCCACTCTCATGGAATCTGGAATCATTATCCGTTTGGAATCCGGGTCCACAGCCTGACGCCAGGAACTCCGAAGAGCCATCTGGGTCCGCCTCATTTTGAGACGAGCAAGAGGAAGAGCCAGCACACACGAGGCCATGAGGCCCAGAAGCCTCTGGAACCACCAGGCCGACATTCTCTCCGACTGCATAAACATGTGACACGTGGCCAACAGATCCGCCATCCTGTCCCCGGTCAGATACACACGGCAGTCTATCGTGTTCCAACGAAAACCCAGGAAAGTCAGGTCCTGTGAGACCGTCATGGAGAATTTCCGCCAGTTCACCGACAGCCCAAGATGGAACAGGAGCTGAAGGAGAGACTGGAGGTTGCCCGCTGCTGCCAATGGTCAAGGGCTGCGTAGAAGCCAGTCGTCCAAATAGGGATACACATGGATACCCTGGAGACGAAGATGGGCCACGATCACCGACATCATCTTCGTGAAGACACGCGGTGCCGAACTGAGGCCAAAAGGAAGCACCCGAAACTGGAAGTGTTCCTCTCCCAGAGAGAAACGGAGATATCTCCTGTGTGGGTTCCAAATCAGGATATGCATGTACGCATCCTGAAGGTTCACCACGCTGAGCCAATCGCCCGCCTGCAAAGAGGAGCGAATTTGGCCGGGCGTGATCATCTCGAATTTCTCTTGGGGTAGGGAAAGATTAAACTGGGAAAGGTCTAGGATGGTGCGCAGGCCAGCCTGGTTGGGTTTGGGCACAATAAACAGCCGGGAGTAGAAGCCCTCCCCTCGCTCCCCAAGGGGAACGTGTTCCACAACTCTGAGGAGCAGAAGTTTCTGAACCTCGGCCTTGAGGGAGGGTGAGCCCGACAGCTGAAAAGGAGGGTTGAGGGGTGGGGTAGGGGGTAAAGGTAAGCGGAAGCCCGCCCGAGCGACTGACAAGACCCATCTGTCTTCTGTGATGGTCTGCCACGCCTCCCAATGAGACGCAATGCGTTCTCCCACCGGGGTCTTGTGCGAGCACGGAAAACCCTCATTTGGCAGGTTTATCGGTGGAGGTGCCACCTGAACCTGATGAGGAGGCTGAGGAGCGGGAGAAATACCGTGTACGCTGTTGTCTACGACGGTTATTCCCCGCAGGAGTATCCACTCTGCGATTTTTGCGGTCGAGGAAGCCCAAAAAACCAGAGGAATGTCGACCTTGCGACAACGGCATTTGAGTCTTGAAGGGTGGTTTACCAGAACAGACAAAGATTTAGCCGTCTGAGTGCTGTCATTGGTTTTGGTGAGCTCTACGTCAGTAGAAGAGTGAAAAAGCTCCTTACCATCAAATGGAAGGTCCAGGACCTTGGCTTGCACCTCCTTCGAGAACTTAGTGGCATGCAGCCAAGCTTACTGCGAGGTATCAACTCTTAACATCAGACCCCGAGCCGAGGTATCTACGTGATGAGCCGCAGTCTCCAGGAGATCCTGGGCCAAGACCCTGGCATCGAAAAGGCCTCCTCTGAAATCCTCCAGCTTCTCGACCTGGATATGCTCCTCAAACTCCGACAGACCTCTCCACATCCGCATTTTAGCTCCCGCCAAAATCAATTCTGCATTGGCCTGCCTGAGCTGCAAGGCCGAATTGGCAAAGATTTTCCTCCCTAGGGAGTCCAGGAGCTTGTCCTCCTTCCCCAAGACCTGAGTCGCCGTCGCGGAGGAGGAAGCTGCAGGTCTGGATTGCAACGTGGCCGCAGCCACCACTGTGGAGGAGGGAGGCGGACAAGACGACAAGGCCACTTCTTCCGAGGAATGTAGCCTGTACCTCGCGTCAATCTTTTTATTGACAAAAAGTCCCGCATGTGGCTTTTCCCAAACTCTTCGGACCTCGGCCAGAACGTCCTTCTGCAAGAACAGGCCGGTACGCTCCAAAGAAGACAAGGTGAACACCCCAGAAAGCACGCCCTCCTGGCACCGGAACATCCAAGAAGCTCATCATGTCCAGTACCCGGTCATAGAAAGCTCTGGTAGAGCGGGGCAGGTGCTCGTTGTCCTGATCGCCTTGAGGGTCATCTGACAGGTCCGGCTCCTGCTGAGCCGAGTCAGGCACTGCCTTGTCCACTGGGGACAATGGCAGCCAGGCGAAAGCGCAGGGGGAGGCACCACGGGCAAAGGAGGCGCCAGCGGAACCACCGACGGGACGGTTGGTGCCGGAGGCGCGGGTGGACATATCTCCTTGAAAAGCCCCTTGAAATATTCCCTCATGGGGTCGGTGCGCATAAGCGCTTGAAACTTGTTGAAACTCGGTAAGCGCTTGAAACTTACCGAAAAAGGTGTCCTCAGGAGATTGTTTCAGAACCTGAGTAGGCCTCTCATGAGGTGGACAAATCCAGGGACGGGTTCCACACCGGCCCCTCCGCTGACGTATCCACATAAATCAAGGGAGCGCCCCCGCGGGCAATGAAACATTGTGCGGAAGAGGCATCCGGGCGTTCCAATCAAAAACTGGCCGGTAAGGATGCGCACAAGGGACCTTAGGTTCACCCGAAGGACCGAACCCTACACCAGGGGCCGATGGCGTAGTTGTAGTGGTAGTACCTAAAATGGCCGCCGTGGTCATGGCGGGAACGGGCGCCATTTTGTCCTCATCTGAGGGGAACTGCGGCACGTGAGGAAGTGAGGCAGGGTTCCCCATCGATGGATCAGGGGTCTTAATTTTAGCCTTAACGTAAGGAATCTCGGCAGAGCCGGTACTATGAGCCTGGAATGTTTCTGAGACATACCAACTGCCAACTGAGCCTTTGAAGGAAGATCCTCGGCACTGCCGGTAAAAAAAGAAACCTTCTTCTTTGCCCCCTCAACAGATCTGGTGTCACCACAAGAGCGGGCACGGTGCGCTGTCACCGACAGGGCCTTGCCTGGCCCCTCAGAACTGTTGGTAGCCTTAGCCTCTGTACGAGGAACCTCAAAGCTAGGCCCGGTAGAAGCCTTATCGGCACGGGCCTCGAACATGTGTTCGGTAACCTCAAGCCCAGCCAAGACCTCGGGGCGTACCCCGGTTTTGTTTTTGAGGGAAGCCGAAAGAACGGCCTCAGAGCAAGCTCCGGTACCCCATGACTCAGTAGAACTGGGTCTACACACAGCCCCCAAAGGAGGGGCCTCGGAGTGTACTCCGGTGAACACAGGCCCCTTACGGAGGCCCTTGGAGAAAGCTCCGGTAGAATTATTAGGCCCGACAGTCACCTCAGGGCGAACACCGGTAACAGAGCGATCGACGCCCCTCCCGGCTCGAGAGGAACCCGGGAAGGTATTCCCCGGCCGGGGTGCTCTGAAAATAAAAGAACTTACCAGGCGTTTTTTCTTCTCGTCGATGAACGCCTGAAAATGCGATGGAGGAGTCCGACCGAACACCTCCTCCCACCGCTCCAACTGACATTGAAGAGCCCGGACCGAAAGGGAGTCACAGTAAAAACAGGAGTCCCAACGGTGTTCCGGAACCTAAACACTCTAAACAAAGAGGATGGGGATCCGCCCTCGCAAAGCGACGGTGACACGATGAACAGTCTGGAAAATCTAATTTAAAAGACATAGACAGACTAGTAAACGAACGCTAGCGAGAGCCAGAGAGTGAAAAACGGAAGAAAAACTTCCGAGGATGCAAGTGCGTCCGGCCCCGATCGTGCAGAGAAAAGGACTGATGGGCGATGTGTGGGCGGAGCCAAGGTGGGCGGGGTTACGGCCACGTGCCGGGCCCCGCACAGGAAAGAGAGGAGGGACACATTTTTTAAAAAATGTGGATGCTTTTTACAAAGTGCTCCAGTCCCATCCCACTGGACGGAGAGATGTCCCATAAGTATGGAGGAAAGGGGACGGGACGTAGGAGTATATAACAGTAACCACGCCAGCTCAGACTCAAGGAACTAGCACCAGACATACGACACAGCCACGCGTTGGGGAGTTGGTGAGCCAACGGCAGTTAGAGAACCTCTATGGAAGATTACAAGAGGAAAGGAAAAGAAACGAAAAACCGTCTCCTACCACTGCGATACAGCCAAGGCAGCTCGTCCTACCAAGACGCACAGAGTGGAAAAGCAGCACAGATGCTTTTAAGGACATAGTAATAGCAAACTACAGAAGAGCGCTGAGAATCAAGAGAAACCCGCATGAAGATGACAATGAGCTCAACGATTACCTGGACAGCATAGCCCATCACGGAAATAACATAAGGTACCAGCACATGAAGGAAGTAGGACGAAGGCAGTCTGAAGGAGAATGCTTCGTCTGTGCTCTTCTACCATACAGCATGGGAAAATCCAAGATCTTCGTGGCTGTAGAAATTGATGTACCCACAGCACACTGTATGTCACATGTAGCAATGTGCAACACCAGAGGACAATTTATGGGAACAGACGCCTCGTTGATATGGGCCAACGAAAAGGATTACCTGGATGAAGATGGCTACTTCCAGGACATTAAGACAAGAAACAGGGTGCACACATGGAATCACGTGATCAGATACGAGAATCCTGGCATCAAAGGATCAGGAACACATTGGGTAATAAACCTAAGATTGAACGTTTAAGGAAAAACTGCAGAAGAGGCTCAAATCTGGAAGAACAGAGGCCAAATGCAGATTTGGGGAACAGTGGTTTCCCCAGATGGATGGGAAGAAGGAGTAGTAATCTGTCGAGCTTTGATGGTCTTTGGAGCCTGCCGAGAAGCAATAGAGAATTCGCAGAGGTTATGGAAACCCCTATGGCCAAAACTGGTAAAGCTGCTAACATGGGTCGAACACAGAGGAGGACCCCTGCAGATAGCACCACTGGAAAGCCCAAAACTATGCTTCAGAAGTAACGGTATGGGGAAGATGGGAGAGAATGTAAACTGCGGACCAATCTCTCAAGCCCCAGGAATGACACAAGGAACCGCAGTTATTATGGACCATTACTGGGCATATGGATCCAAGGCATACATAAGACTGCCGAAAAACTGGGGAGGCATATGCACACTGGTGCACGTCCACATTCCCGCGCTAGTGATCCCTAAGAATGAGCTTAATTTGGACAGTTTCCCGAAAGCAGATGCTCATCTAAGGAGAAGGAGATCTGTGGAACTGGTATCCAGAATGAAGAGAGAAAAACTACTTTTCTGCCAAATCAGAAAAGGCATTCCATGTGATTCCATACGAACACAGGATATTCAGCCGCACCTCAACAGTGTTCACCACAATGCTCTTGCCACACATCCAAATCCAGAACAGATATGTGCTTGACATGATCACGCCGATGGAGGTGTTTGTGCAAAAATCGGAGAATCATGTTGCACATTTGTGCCATCTCACAATGAAGAGAATGGAACCTTAACAGAAGCCATAAGTATGTTGACAAACTTGAAAAACCAGATGATCGATGAAAGTGATGAAGGGGACAATGACAGCTGGTTTGGAGCCCTGTTCTCATGGGTCCCACAATGGATGGCAGATATATTCAAGTTTCTGGGAGCTGTATTAGCAATGGTACTGCTAGGAGTCTGTGTTATCAAGATAATCATTACACAGTGCCAGAAAACTGCGAAGAAAGCCATAGGGATGAATATAATGGTTGATGTCGAACCAGGATGGAAACCCAGAGACCTGACTTATGAAGAAATAAGAGACTTTTTGAAGGCCAGCAAATTTGCGCCAGAAGGAACAAAGTTCACATATCCTAAGAAATGAAGAAGGTATGAAGGAAAATGGATCTACTGCAGTCCAAATTGACAATATCAGCTAATGACATGCAACAAAGACGAACACCTGAAAACAACAGGGAGTTTGAAAGGGGTGATAAAAATATGGACTGCAAAGACTCACACATTCACACCATCATTTACAAACCCTGAAGACAATGAATATGACACCGAAGAATCAAAGGAAATAAATGCAAAAGAGATTGCAGAAGTGGTCGATGAACCGACCAGAGGGGGGAGTGTAGAGGAGGTCCCAGACATGGCCTGCACCCCTGCCCCTCATTTCGAGGTACCAGGAGAGTACTCACCAAGGTAAGTGATGTATGAGGAGCAGATGAACCAACAAAGAGCTGCACTGGGACTCTGCCCACTGTACATCAGAAGATCCATACCTGTTGAAGCGCCTATAACCAGACAGCCCTGGGCAGCACAGTACCCTATTAGACAGCCATACCAGCCGCTGAGATGAAATGAAGAGTATCTACAGACGGTCCATGAACAGACCCAAAAAGCCTTAATAGAAGGCCAGTGGAAATGACACAAGGGCCTGTACAGACTCGTGAATGAACAAAAAGGGCTATCGAAGCTAGCACGCCAGTGCGAGTAGCTATGAAAATAGATGTAATGGACACAGGGAAGAGACGATGATAAAATGTAAGGAAACAATGCTACAAGATAAGAGGGAAGTAACCAACCAGTTAAACGTGTGTAAATAGGTTTGGAACGCAAGAAGCTAAGGAACCAATACTGCTTGCAATGCTTAGTAGAAGATTAGAGCGGCAAGCGCCAACCACATAGCTACCTCAATAAGGCACATTATACAAGTGCGACTCCATTTTGTAAAACAGAAATGTGCCCAGGCTGCCAGAGGCCTAACAGGTCAAGTTTCATAACCCAGCCAGAGTCAAGAGAAGGAGCAGAATCGAAACTCAACAAAGAGCAGCTCATGCCTAGGAAATCGAGGTCATTCAGAGAAAGGGAGTTGAGCGCCAGCTAACAAGACTCAAGCTTCAGAGCATATCAGCCTGACCCATGAAGGTCAAGATAAGGGGACCCTTGCAGGTGGCCAGGCGAAACAGAATTAAATACACTAAAAGCTGGAAACTGAAGCAGATTCATGGTGAACTAACACGTGATCAGCCAAGCGCGAAGAAATACCACCGCCTGATGTCACCCAGAACCTGAGGGTGCCATAACTTTTCCTGATAAGCAGCTCCAGTTTCAAGGCCATAGCCAGCCAACTAATTGACACATAGCCCAAGATACTGATTGATGGAAGGGAGGCAGGGTGAAACTTGGGACACCAGGCACCTGGGTGTCCATCCTGCATGCTGCTAATTAAAAGTGGAGATTTATGTCTAGGGGTGTAACCTGTGTAAGTGACTTCAATTCAGCAATCCAACTAAGTCAATGCCTAGTCTGGGATGCCCAATGGAAGCCCTTATTTATAGATTTTTATGTCAAGTTCTTAAATCTGGATGATGAACCCTTATATAACACCCCTCTTATTGAAAAATTAAACAATGTATATATCACACTTTTATGAATAAATTAATATTTGATAGCACACTTGTGAATATGAACAGTGATCAGTATTGGGTAATATTACAATAGCAACAACTATTTAATCAGAAAGGAGTAGGAATAGGAAGGATAAAGTAGCAGAGAATACTTTTACGGTTCAAGGAAATGCAAGATGGGAAAGAATTCAGGCACAGAAATAAAACTCGATATGGATTCAACAAGAGATACTATGATCACTTTTTCCCTTATGACAACTCACTCCACCCCTATGCAATATGAAGAGATGGAAATGAGGGCACACAGGTTTTCAGGAATACAATCAAAAGCAGTTCAGTTCCCGTTCCCCCCAGCAAGCTTAGAGAAACAGGGATGATTTTAAAATGCAGGCCAAATACTTTTAAATGTGATTGCAATGAAGTCAAAAATATGCTAAAAATGATTTTAATTCCCTATATGAGATAAGGGTAGGTGACAGATACTTTGAATTAGTTCAGGTCAACACTAGAAATGACTCATGGATGATTATCAGAGTGAAAACGAATTTCAGCAGTGGAAAGCAAGAAGCAATTCGCGGCACTTTTTCCTATCTGGGTCTCAGTGGTTCTTTTTATGTCTTTTGAAAGTGGGTGGGAGGCTGACCTTATATGCCCAACCCACTGAGAATTTGATAGGTTAAAGGATTTACTGTGACCTGACTGGAGAACCGAATGGTGAGTCAGAATGAGTCATCAGGGGTCATGTTTATGGCTCAAGGAAAGAACACCCCCCTTGGTGTCCGTACAGCATATCTTCTTTTTCATAAAACACATATTTACAATATACACAACTTGTTAATATTACCTAAATTGCATGACAGATTGCTTAAGGTACAGTTCGGTTCAAGTCACATGTTTCTACGAGCTTGGGTTCAGAAATGACAACATTTTGCACTTTTAGTGGGTTTTGCCATATTGGTTTTGCAACAAATCTTACACGGAGGTACACCCCCTCTCTGCGCATATTACAGTAAGTTTTTATTTTCCTAGCATAAACACTGTGTCTGCAATATTAATAATTACGGGGCTTGGCCTCAGAACATCCCACAGCGTCCAGCTTAGTCTCAAATTGTGAGTGAATTTTTCATATTAAGAATCTCCAAATTGCACATTTTTGTCTGCTTGGTATAATTAGTTATCAGTATTCTCATAAAACATATATTTGCTTTTACTTCAGTAGACCCATTGGTTTGTCCCCACCCCTAGAAATTTGGCTTGACTTAGAGATCAGATGTCTTGCCTTCCTCCAGAGCAGTGTTGTTCAGGCA
The DNA here is from genome assembly GCF_040938575.1 of Ambystoma mexicanum. Lineage (NCBI taxonomy): Eukaryota > Metazoa > Chordata > Amphibia > Caudata > Ambystomatidae > Ambystoma > Ambystoma mexicanum. Next base: position 27,630,598 of record NC_090935.1, read on the forward strand.
CACCCAAATCAGCATATTCTATTCAATTGCAAGAGTCTATTGTTCCTTTCTCCAGGCTGCAGGGGAAATCTCCTCCCTATTAATCAACAGGACCATGTGATTTCCTGTGCTGTTGCTGAGAAGACTAGGTGTGAAGGCTTCCCGGGGACAGCCAGCCTTTGAAGTCTCCGCTAACTCAGGTTACTGTTTAGCTCCTGAAATACAGGTCGCCTGTCAGAATTTAGATCACTAGCGCCGGTCAGTGTCAAGCACCGGTATTTCACCCATTTTTGACAGCTGCCTTACCAGTAAGCAATCCTAAAAATATACTTTGTTTAAATATAGATTCACTTCTGTGGACCTCAGATTCATGTAGATTCTTGAGGGAGAATGATGTTGACCCCACAACAAGGAGGTGGGATCTTTTTAGTGGTTTTGGTGAGCAAGGATTTTAGCAATTTTTGAAATCAAATAAAATGGATTTTAAACAGCTCTATATTCCTTTGCACTGATTTTGCTCTCTGTGCAGCCGAAGGAAGGGGTCTGGCAATGGTATCCTGTATTAACACTGACAGAGGCGAAAAGAAGATGGTGGCCTATCTGTCAGGTTTTCACTGCACACTTTCTGGTGAGCAGCATGCTTTCCAGTGGTTCTTCTGCTGTTTCTGCTACCAGTAATGCCCAATGATGTTGCAGGGCTTGGATGAGTGGGTTGAAACATCCCACAAGACCCCCTCTTGCGATGGAGTTGTTTTTCCATCAATGGAACTCGCAAGACTGGGATGTCCGCCTTCTGATTCTGCAGATGGCAAAGTTCAGTATCTTTTCCTCCATCAGGGGTGGATCGATTGGTTCTCCTCGCCAGTCCTGATGGGAGTATTGAGAGATACCCCGGGCCCCTCGGATCTTTGCTCCAGGTCCCCGGGTCGTCCTCCTTGGTCAGTCTCCATCCATAGTTTAATCTCTCCTAGGATGACAAAGCAAAAAGCGGAAGAAACTTATTCATAGACATTTCCCCACCACTATTAATGTAGTGGAGTGAACATATACATTTTATAAATCAGGAGACATGTGCATTCTTCTCATTGTATTTTAGAGACTATATGTGGGATATTTTAGGGTTGGAAATGTATTAATCTGGAGCTACCCCCTCTAGGATTGCAGAGGACTCCTCCAGTTGCTGCAGAGTGTGCCTGGTATGGCAACTCTTTAGCTGATTAATATGGACCCACTTGTCTTCCCCTTCCGCCAAACTGCCTTTGGGGATGCAGATCTTGTAGGTCCCTTCCAGGTAGGCAGACATTTCTGCTGTTTGGTCTGGTTCCTTTGGAAATTGTGTAGATAGACCCGGTCTCCTACATTGTATTCTTTCCTGGTGGTCTTCAGGTCATAGTGAGTCTTCGTGCTATCGGCTGATCTTTCTAGATTTCACTGAGCATAGGCAAAAGCATGTTGAAGGTGTTTTCTTAAATGTTCAACATACTCATGAGTTGTGGAGGCATTGATCAATGTCTGCTCTTGGGTCCTGTAGAGCAGATGCTGGGGAAGCACCATCCTGCGTCCAGTCATCAGCTCAAACGGTGACATTTTAGTTGCAGATGAAGGGGTAGATCTGATGGCCATTAGAACAAGAGGTAATCGGATATCCCAACTTGGCCCAGAAACTGCCACAAACCTTTTTAATATGCTCACAATGGTTTTGTTGTATATCTCCACTGCTCCAGAAGAGGCAGGCCGGTAAGCAATGTGTAGCTTCCTTTTAACCCCCAGTATCTCCCACATCTTTGTCATTACTTCGCAGGTGAAATGGCAACCTCTTTCTGACTCAATCCTTTGGGGTAGACCAAAACGTGAAAAGATGTGGTTGATCATCAGGGCAGCTGCTGTTTCCGCCTTGCAGTTTGGGGCCGGGAGACATTCCACCCATTTAGTAAATAAGCATGTCACCGTCAACATGTACTTATTCCCCCTAGAGGAGCGAATCACGGGCCCTATGTAGTCGACTTGCAAATCTGACCATGGCAATGTCATCCCCCTCTTTTGGAGAGGCGCACGGTGTGTGAGGGATGTTGACTGAAATTGTGCACACACAAGACACCCCTTCAAATATTGGTCGAGGTCCTGCCCCATGTGTGGCCAGTATGCAACCTCTTTTAAGATCTCAAGTGTGGTATGAAACCCCTATGACCGGCTGTGGCCGCATCATGGGCGTGACTTAACATCAGGCTTCGGAATGAGGTAGGAACCACCCACTGATCATGGCCAGCTTGGGATTTCCTTACCAACAAACCGTCTTGGATTCAGAACATTTTTGGACATTTCATCAACACTCTAAGGTCCTCTTTCCCAATGTAATCGGTATCCGTCAGGGAAAAGTTCTCAGGGTCCTCAATGTGTTGGTAAAACTTACCAATTATTGGATCCCCCTTCTGAACCGTAATCAAATCAGCATCTGTGGTCTCCTTACTCCATTGTGCAGTTGAAAGATCATTGTGGGAATTTGTCTGGGACCTAGTGATAGCAGTGACCTGGATTTCCCCCAACAGAGACTCAATCTCTATTAGATTCCCTTGGATGGCCCCGGTTTTGGCCAGCTGATCCGCTAAGTCATTTCCAGTTTTGTCTGGTCCCTCTACTTTGGAATGACCCTTGATCTTTTTCCAGTAGATGGTCATCCCATTCACGGTGACCAGATCATCAATGTTTTGAATTAACTTCCCATGTTTCAAGGGTTTATTGTTAGCACATAACATGCCTCTGGTTTTCCAATTAACCAGGTGCTCCACGAACCCGTTCCGTACATAATCCGAATCTGTTATTATGACCAGTTTGTTGAGTTGATTTTGGACAGCAGTGAGGACGGCTTGATGCACAGCCATCAACTCTGCCACCTGACTACTTCGGGGACCAATCTTGTACCCAGCGGAGGGTTCTGGGGACTCATTCTCCCATGCATTCCCTACGCCGGCCACAAGTTCTTTCTCCCCGTTGTTGTCAACATGGTAAGAGCATACATCCACATTGACAGTGGGCATTCCCTTACACTTATCTTTTTCAAAGACTTTGTGCGGGGAACTGAGGTATGCCTCCATGTTGTCCTTGATTTTTAGACTTTCGTCCTCGAGACAGTTTTCTCTGGCACAATCATGCAAGTCAGCCAGACCTTGCGCAAGGGGACTCTTCTTGTTTGGCCATATCTGACCTCCACAGGAGAGCCTTGCATTGACAAAATCCAGGAAGTAATTCGGATTCTGACACTTTGGAGATATTGCAGAGGCTGGTGTGGAGTCTCCACTATGATGTGTTCCCCCTGGATAAATGGGCAGTAATTCTTCAATGCCCACACCGTTGCCAGGAGTGCCTTCTCACAATCGTAGAATTTTTCCTCCACAGAGGATAAAGTTTTACTCGCATAGGAGATTACTTTATTGACCTTGTCATGCTTTTGATATAATACTGCAGTCAAGCATGTATTAGAGAACCCTGTCTCCAAGAATAACTCCTTGTTTCTGACAGGGTAAGCTAGGCACGGCGCTTGTGAGAGGCTTCTTTTGAGCTGTCTTACTGCTTCAGATTGTTCTGCACCCCATTCCCACTGGACCCCCCTATAAGAGATGAATCAGGGGTCTATTGATCTCTGTGTAGCCCTCAATGAACTTTCTACTGTAATTAGTGAGTCCAAGGAGGCTCCTTAGTTCCCGCAGAGTTGTGGGGTCTTTCAGTTTCTGAAGTGCTTCCACTTTCTTTTCCTTGGGACAGAGACATTGAGGAGTAATCTCATGCCCCAAGAAATTAACACGGGTTCTACACCACTGTGCTTTCTGAAAGGAAAGTTTTGCTCCAGCGGCCCTCAACTGTGTCAGAACATAACGGATCTCCGCTATGTGTTCCTCCACAGATGAACATTTGATGAGGACATCATCTACATAAGCCAGGTTACCCCTCGCACCCAGGTCGGGCATGGCCTTGTGTAGGAAAATGTTGAATTCATTGCCGGAGTTGAGGTATCCGAAGGGATACCGGGTCCATGTGTACTGCTGGCCCCCAAAGGTAAAAGCCAGTTTGTATTGGTCCTCCCTACTGACAGGCACAGTCCAGTATCCATTGGTCAGGTCTATTGCAGTGAATACCTGTGACCCCTGGATCTGGGCCAGCCCATGGTGAATGTAGGGAAGAGGCCATCGGGAAGTGTGGACTTGTTTGTTGAGCTCCCTAAGGTCGGCGCAGAGTCTCCACTGGCCGTTTGGCTTCAATATTCCCAGCACCAGATTATTGAAGGTGCTGTGTACTGGACGGATGATCCCGCGGGACTCAAGGTACTTAATTATTTCAGTAAGGGACTCCATTGATGCAAGAGGCAAGCGATATTGCTTCACAAACACTGGAGTCATGCCAGGATCTGTGGGAGTTGTTTTTGTGTGGATGTCGGTGCGACCACAGTCATATGAGTCCACCGCAAAGAGATCTTGAAAATCCAAGAAAACTTGTTTCAACTTCTGCTTCTTCTCCAGAGTCACACAGGCATCGGCTAGGTTGACTCTCTCTTCAACCATCTGCCTGAAGCCTGGAAAGACTTCTGGTTTTGTTATCTCAGCGGCCTCCTCCAGCTGGGTGGAGATGTCCCTGGTCAGAGTGCTGATTTGGACTGGTGGCTTCAGGTGGGAAAGGCAGCCCACATGGACCTGGAAAATCACCTCATCCCCTCTGAAGTCAGAAGTCACATCTTCCTTACCATAAGGGCAGGAAGTGTACACCAGAAAGTTCCCCCCATGCCGGGCAAAGATCCTGTCTGGTGTTGTATGGTCATCACTGTCACTGTAAAAACAGTCCTTGGGGATTGGTCCTAACAGTTAATTTCCTAAATCCATGGAAAAATGTCGGTCATCAACTGCCATTCCAATAATGGTGCCTGCGGCTAGAGTAATACTCTTTAAGTCGCTGTTATCCATCTCTATTGGAATGGTGTCATGTTCTATGTTGACTAATGGTGTTGGGTTTAACCCCCAACCCTTGCTGTTGGAGAGAAGCATTTAGATGAATATAAGCATCAGGGTTTTTCAATTTTTGTCCTCTTTTAACTTTCACTTCCAGGGAGAATTGTCGGGTCCTTTCTGGGATGGTGACTTCCTCTTTAATCTGAATTTCAACTGCATAAGGTAGCAATTGAGCTGACCTAAATGCTTTCTCTGGGGCATCAAAGCCCATGGGATTATCCGCTAATCGGGACCAAGCTTTGAAGTGTATTAGGTCCAAGTTAATGACAAAGCAATTGAGAATGTTACTGCCTAAGTAAAAGTCGGCAGTGACGTCTCGCACGACCCAACAATTATGGACTATGCTCTTGTTGCCAATGGAGATTTTGAGCATACACCTGCTTGGCAGGAGATGTTTGGAATTGGTTGTTTCCAGATCCATTTCCCATTTGACTATCAGTTTGAATGTGGGAATGGCTGGATCTTTTGGGAGTTGGCGGAACATGGCTTCGCTGACGAGGCTCTTACCGTTGTTCACACACACTCAGACGAGAACAGAGTCCTTCCCTTCATTTAACTGAACCGGGATGAAAAACTGCTCTCCAATTTGCTGAATATTAGCCAAGCTCTGAGCTGATTTCACTTCTTTCTGGACTATTGGAGTGGGAATGTCTGATTGTGGACTGGTAAAGAATTTCAGAGTGTTTCCTTCCAGTGTGGAATACCACCTTAAACTGGAAGGAAGGTTGATTTTCAGAAATAGAGAGGACCCCCCATCACCAGTCTGTTGTCCTACCACTATTACTGTCACGTCTGGAATTTGGTTGTTCTGGAAGTGAAATTCTACTTGGTCAGATTTTTGTTCAACCATGTGGCACGTGCCGTTTAAACTAACATGGTTGACACTCTATTTTAATTTTATTGGTCGGCTAGTCTGGGTCCAGAGGACCTTGTTTACGCAATCTATTAGGGGTGACAACCTTCTCAGGAGGTCATTCCGTAGTAAACAAGGGGTGCACTCTGGAGTCACTGCGATGACCGGGTGTTACACCTTGTGTCGCCCAATTTTAATGTTCAAATCTGCAGTCCCCTCGACGGGAATTTCCTTCCCGTCAAAGTTCTGAAGTTGTCCAGGAAGAGAGGTGAGAGGAATTGGTCATTCTCCCCCCTCCCTGAATTCAGTTCATCAAAGGCCTTTTTGGACAGAAGGGTAGCTTGGGACCCAGTGTCCACCAGTACCAAAATTGTACCCTGCCCCTGTACCGGGGCATAGTATCGTCCCTCCTTCTCCGCAAGGGGCACAGATAATGCACATTTGTGGACAAATGGTGGGCTAATTTTCTGGTTTGGGACATTGAAAGAGAAGAGTTTTGGGCAGAATTCTATGGAGAGTCTTGGGAATCTGAAAGAAAAAGTTGGCAACTAGAAATAGAAGACGTTTTGGGTTCCCCTGGATCCTGTTCTGGGCGCCCCCCCCCCTTTTTGGAGGCAGTCACCAGGATGGGTTTCAAACAGGGGATTTTGATGTTGTTGGTTCTGGGATGAGAGGATTGGCGGCACTAGCTCAGTCCCCACATCTACCCAGTCTGGAGGTGAATCCCTTGGGACCCATTTTTCTTTGGGAGGAGTTCCCACATCTCTGAAGGAGAAGATCCTTTTCTGAGGATCCTCTGAGGATCCCTCGCCCTCAAATTGGAAGATCTGTACCTCCTCCACAAACTGGGTCTGTTTGGGTCCTTTGTTTCTCCTACCTCCTCTCTGCTCCTTGGGTGGCAGACTTTCAGGGGTAGGAGATTTTGTTTCCGGTTCCTGGGTTTCCAGGGGCTGTTTACAAGTGGGGAAGGAAGCTTCCTCCAAGGCTTTACACCGCCCTTGCCCTTGTGCCTCCTCCCTGGGAACCGGTGGGTTATCAGGGTGCTGCCCCCGTCATTGTTCTGGAGCACCAGGCCCAGAGTTTGGGAGCATTCTGCGCCGGCATGCTCATCTGAGGGTTCTGTTGAGCCCTCAGCATGTGACCCAGATCCCGTGCCATATTTTGGACCTGGCGCTTTAACTGTGAAACCCGCTCAGGCTGATAGGGGGTTCAGTTTTCTCCCCTGGGCTGATCACGGGAAGGGTAGCTATCCCTTCTCTGGTAGTACCCTGGGTTGGGAAGATTTGGATACCCCTCCACCCTTGGCCTCCCCTCTCCCAGATTAGGTTTTCGGGCTCAGGGAATTGGGGAAAGAAGGATGGATGATTTTGGGGTTGGAAATTGGGTGGATACTGTTAGGGAGCATTCTCTCTTTAGGCTGAATTTCCTAACCTAGTGAGTCCCCCAGTAGCTTTGCTGGATTTCTGGAGTTTGTTTTTTCTCCTGCCAAGAGTGAGACTTTTTTTCTCCCACACTTGGACATGATTTATGGTGTTCCTTTGAATGTTTATGTGTTTTATGGGCTATGGGGTCTTTTACTCCATAGGGCCTCATGTGTTTTTACTATGTGTGTTACACAGCACCCTCCGTGCAGTGACACAGGGGTGTCATAGTGACACCCCACCATAGACTCCATACCCTGGGACTGACTACTGTCTCCCAGGGCATGTAAAGTCACCATTGGCTTTACTAGTCCCAAATTATTAACAGACACCGGTACCAACCATCATATTGTGGACGTACTGGTCGGGGCAATTCGATTGCCCCGGGGTCTGTTAGTCGAGGGGGCACGTCTCCGTCTCCCCTGATCGAGTTTTGGCTGGTGGCAGTGGATACTACTTTTTATATTCGACCTCAAAGTGGCCCTTGGTGCCTAGAAATTTCTATAAATAATAGAGATGATCCTGGTGATTGAGACCCAGCAGTTCTAAATTTCATATTTTTAAATCTAATATTTTTAAATTGTATATTTGAGATTATGACATCATGTTTCTTATCTAGACTTGTGGCTGGTAGTTGTCTTTCCTTAGAATCAGGGATAATGATGTTCTAGCACTTTATCTATTGTTCATCTACATCATTTTGATATGGATTTTGCTGCTTTTAAATCGTAATTTGATGGACATGACTGTGTTTTTCATCAACAGGTCAAAGCATTTGCAGTTTAGAAAGATGAAGCTGCTTTGAATTCTACGTATATGCTGCTGCTTACTAACATGCTTTTTCATTATATTGCACTTTATAAACCTTTCTCTAATTTGACATTGCATTTGCACTTTAGAAAGATTATTGCATTTGTATTTTGAAAAAATGTGGAATTTCGACTAAGTGACACTGTGTCAACTTATGAAAATACAAAGATGCATACACATGTATGTCAGTTCAAATTGGCAGAGATGTCCGCGCTGCGCTATGATCTATGGCATCAATAACACTCCAAAGCTCGGGGCGTAATGGTTAGACGTTTATCAAGTTAGATAAAAAATAACCATGTTAAAAGATAGCGCATTAGCGCTGAATACCATCTATAAAATGTACATGTTACAATTTTAATAGGGAATTGGAAGCTTGGCCTTTTGAACTTCGGGCTCATTTCCTTGCCTCATTTTAGAGTCAATTACATATTTGACTGCTAGATGAAATAATTTCACGGTACCATTCGCCTATCAGGCAAACTAGCCAGTCCAACATGGCAGTATTTTTTAGACTGTGGGTAATATGACCTAAGGTGATCACATGACCTAGAATAATGAGAGGAAGGGGAGGAGCCTAACGCTCGAGCCACGCTTGTCCCCGTTTTTCATTTAAAATGGTGTTTTTCACGAATGTGGATGTTTATCAGCCTAAGGAAGCTTGGTGAACAAGCGGAACGCGGGGCGAACTTCCACCCTAAGGGGGTGAGTGTTTTTTAGACCTGTATGCCATGGGGAGAGACCTATAGCTTTGTATCCACCCTGATAATGCTAACTTGCATTTTTTGTTGGTTACGTGTCTTTTTAAACTAAATAAACTCTCCACCATTGTGTGTTTTTTACAAATACATATATATATATATATGCAGTGAACCCTGTCCAGAAGTCCAGGGAAGGCGGAGAGAATCTCTCTTGTCCAGAAAATTAAAAATGAAGGACAAGAAAATTAGGCTAATCACAGGGTTCAACCATCAACATAAGCAAATTAAAAGAATTATGAACAAACATTGGAAGGTGTTATTCACCGATCCTCATCTCAAGGCAGTTCTAGACGATGTGGCTAACATCACTTACCGCAAGGCCCCGACCCTTAAAACTATGTTATCTCCTAGTATGGTGGTTACTAAACCAGTTGATAAAACAGGGATGATTAACATGAATAGAGTTGGTTTTTACAAATGTGCTTATTGCAAGTTGTGCAATCATGTGTCCAAGGTTCCTTTTCGTAGTGTGACTGGCCAGTGTTGGACATATAAACATAGAATGTCATGCATTACAAAATATGTGGTATATGCCATCACTTGTGCTTGTGGCCTTCATTATATAGGCTCAACGATAGGACCTCTAAAGATGCGGATCCTCCAACACTATAGAGCCATAAAAAATGGAGACCTTACCTATCCTCTAACTAGCCACTTCCAAGAAGTGCAAAATGGCGATGTTAAATTCTTATCGTTCACAGGTTTGGCCCATATACCATCTCACAAACGACTAGGTAATCGTGAATTAAGATTGAGGCAATTGGAAGCCACTCTCGTTTGCAAATTTGATACCTTAAAACCGAAAGGTTTGAACATTGATGCTGAAATGTATGTATTTTTGCAAAAATGAGTTTTTCTATCCTGTTTTCTTATTCTACTTTGTGGCTATCCTTCTTTTAATGTCTGACATAGGCATTATGTATAGACATAGGAACTGCCTTATGCACCTTTCAATATTGCACTTCCTCCTTTTCGAATTCATAAAGACATCCCTACAATTACTGAACATAGAAATCATTGTTCACATTAGAATTGTTATATGCGGTTTGCATATTGCTCTTCTATTTCCAAACTAATTGAGAAAAGTTTGAATTGTGTTGCACGTAATCTTGATTGTGACTTTGATCATGACGTGTTTCTCATGTCATGGTCTAGTTAATTGTAGTCTATTCATCTATACTATTGAGTAAAATTTGGCACTGGCCGTTTGAGAGACTACATGCATACTACAAGTATGCGATCAATTGGGGATTTTCCCCAGTATAATATTGCTGCTGTCTTTTCTGATCGTCGCAGCTGGTTTTAAAGTACCAGCCCCGAGAGGTGTGTGTGGCTTACTTTTATATCTCCTACAGAAGGGAACATAATACCTGTGTGTTGGGGTAATGCTTAGGGGAAATGGAGCCCACAATTTACTTACCAATAAACCTTGTTGGACAGGGGCATTACCAGGTCAGATTATGCCCAGGGTCAAGTTATAGACCACAGCTAAGTGAGGGCCTTAATGTTAGCCCCAGGGCATCACCACACCGGGTGATGCCGCTGCCCGGAGGAGTTTCCCGGAATGCTTTTTTCTGGGATGCTAATGTTTTTTTCAAGATGAGAAACAGCATGTTTGCCATTTCAACTTGAAAAAAACTACAAGTCGTTCTTTCTCCTTTTCCATGGTGACCATTACCACGATGGGGATGCGTTGAGGGACAAGGAAGACACAGGTAAGTGGTGTGGCTGAGGGAAGTGGAAGTTTGGTTTAGGGGTGGGGGAATGGGACGTGGGGGAGCACATTGGTGCACTTGCCAATTTTGAGCTTCCTGATTAGCTTGGTGGCTGCCTACCACCTGATCCACCCCCCTGCCAGATTGCTAATTTCAAATATTTACTGTGGCTACTGTTATAGCTTGAGTACTCATAGCTGGTCTTGTTATAGAGTGAACATGAACAGACCACCTTAAATGAGGGATGGCCTTAAGGGTGAGGAGGAAAGACACTGTGGGGGGACAAGGAAGGAAAAGGAAGGGCTACTAGAGCCAGGCTGAATTCAGCAGAGGAACAATAAAGAAGCATCTATCTTCCGTTTGTCTCTGCCCTCCGCCATTCCTGGCGTCCAAAGGCAAGCAACAACAAAAAACGCCAAATCTGCACTCCACCGTGCACAGCATCCAAAGACAGGGACATGAGATGGGCCCTCCGCTGATCCCGGTGTCCACAGGAGTACACTGCAGTAGGGCTCTTCTTAGCAAAGAGAAGAAGAGACAGTCCGCCCTCGGCCGCTCCTGCTGAAGAAGTGAAGCCCACTGCTGCCCGAAGAAATACACAGCACTCGACTGGTCCCCAGCAAGTGTGCAGATAGATCATAGCAATCTGCCAACATAAGAGTCAGACAATCCACCGATCCCGGCAGTAACACAAGCCGCAGCTGCGACTGAGCGCGGCAATCTGCCAATCGTCCCAGCACTGCCACCAACCGCCTCCTCCGAAGTACAGCAATTCAGAGCCAGCAATCGCTGGCCCACCGTCTATACTACAAGGTCAGTACAGCTGCAGGCCACTCTCCTCCAACCAACTAGGGTCTTCCACAACCAACAAAGGTCAGTACAGCTGCAGAACACTCTCCTCCAGCTAACTAAGGTCTGCCTCAACCAACAAAGGTCAGTACAGGTGCAGGCCACTCTCCTCCAGCCAACTGGTGTCTGCCCCAACCAACAAAGGTCAGTACAGCTGCAGGCCACTCTCCTCCAGCCAACTATGGTCTGACCCAACCACACTTGATTGCTCCGTGGAATATGGAAAGAAGCGTAAACCAAGCGGGGGCTAGGACTTGACTGCAGGTCAAACTGTGTTCAGTTGGTACCGATCAGATGGCGAAGAGCATAAATTCGAGCTCAAACTCCCAATGCAGACCAGCTAAAAGCCTGCTGGGAAATGGGCTATTATCAAAAACTGGAATTTCCCTGATAGATATGTTAGCTTCATAAGCTTGCAATCTAACAAGGGGCTCTTGGCACAATGAAATAATTGGATTACAAACTAGAATCCAAGACAGAGAGTATACTCTGACGGATACAGAGGCCAATGTTAATACAAATCAAATGCCTGGCCTCTCAAATTTTGAGCTTGCTGCAAAACTGGCTGGTGATCTCTCAGCATTATCAGAAAGAATCAGCTTCCAAAGACGTCAGAGCATCTCATTTATAAAGGACAGACTTCATGCCCTTGTTGAGGATCCCGCAACTGAAAAAAGATTAACGGCTGACGAGCCAAAGCAATCACCGGAACAGGAAAAATCACAGGCTACTTTGGATTTAGCTGTGGTTGCTCAAAAATCCCAGCAAACCTCAGCAATAAAGTCAACCAAGTTGCCAGAAAGTCATAAAATGCTAAAGGACACCACATTGATTGAAGATTAAGGAGAAGAGGATGAATGCTTCGGGGAGCTCAAGGGGAATCACAGTGATTCATCATCAGCGGACTCGAGCATGGCTCGAAACTACAGTGAGACAAGAGAGGGAAGACTCCAGGAACTGGCCAGTATACAAAACACGGTAATGGCCTCCCTGACTATCTCTCTATCCCCTTTATGCAAACTCTATGAATCCATCCACACAGCAATTCAAGAACAAGTCAACATAATGCATACTTGGCAGTTGAAATTGGCAAACCTGGACACATTCACAAAGAAATTGGAATCACGCCTTGATTCGGAAGCTGAGACTTCCGATCAGTGGCAGAGAAGACTGTGTGATATGGCTAGGAGTGAGATGGCAGATAAAGCTATCTTAATTGATGCCATCATTGAAGACGGGAAGTGGATGAAGGAGCACTGGAAGGCAAAAGAACGAGAGGCCGCAAAGAGCAAAAGCATCTCCCGGGATAGCCACGGAGTGGAAACTGATTGATCTGACTAAAATAGCCAGTATAGGGACCTCAAAGAAAAATGCCTTCTCTATATTTAAATGCTCTGCTTCTTCCCTACCCAGTAAAGAAGGTACTCGTGGGCAAAAAAGGAAAACTAATGTCCTACAAGAAAAGAAATAAAAGAATCTGAAATTTGTTAGTAGAGGTCGGTGCCTTGTCTGGATATAATGTCAACTGGAGGAAAACAATTGTTTTACCTCTGATTGTGAATCCAGTGAGTAGTGGTTTGTTGGATTGGACTTGTCAATGGGCAAACACTTAAGAAAAGTATTTAGGAATTTATCTGGGGACGGATATAAAGATGATTATGGATTTTAATATAGATAAACTAGCTGAGACTTTGCAAAGAGATGTACGTTAGTGGGATCGTTTAGTTTTGCGCCTTTGCGCCAAAGTGAACGCTATAAAAATGATGCTTATTCCTAAGGTTCTTTATTACATACAATCACTCCCTATAAGATTTACCAAAAAGGGCTTAAACGGATTGATAGAATATTTATGGATTTTTTATGGGGGGTAGGTAAAAGACCAAAAACACCACACGTTATCATCACTCGGCAAGTTAGAGCTGGAGGTTTTGGATATCCAGTGCAGGAAAAATATTATAGAGGATTTCTACTCAAAAAGTCTTCTAATTATTTCAGTCAGAGAAAGGGGTCGGAACTGTTCTGGCTCACAATGGAAAGGGAGAAACTTAGACCCTTCTCTTTAGAATGTTTATACTCTTTTGGGAGATTGCCGAATCCAAGAATAAAGTTGGAATCTGTGGTTGTGACTAGATCCGCTTTGATGGAATGCATTGTAGGGTGTGGACAAGACTTTTTTATGTATGAAGATGCATCTATTTTGTTCAGTCCGGCGTTGCAAATTGACAACAAATGCTTAAATTGGAGAAGCTTGGTTAATAGGGGCATTTTGAAAATTAAAGATATATGGCAGCATAAGAATATAGTTCCTTTTGGGGAGCTAGTTGAGGGATATGGTCTGGCCAAAAGGGAATGGGGAAGATAAAGCTCATTAAATAAATTAATGATTGAAAGACAACAAATGTTAAATGGTCCTTAGACCAATAGACCCAACACATGTGGTTGGTTTGACGCTCCTCCTCGTAGGGTATCAACTTGTATTAATCTTATGCCAATTGATGGTGGTATGAGGAAGGCCTTGGAGAAGTTACATCTTAAATGGATGTCAGATTTAGGAAGAGATATTTCGCTGAAAGAGTGGGAAGAAATATGGAGGGCAGTAGTGAAAACCAAGATGGATCTGAAACTGCGCTAAATCTATCAGCGAATTTTAGGCCGTATCGATTGGACACCTGAGAAGATGTGCGCATCGGGTCTTTTGGACAATGATCGTTGTTTGGGCTGTCAACACATGAAGGGATTCTTAGTGCATATACTATAGGATTGCAAGAGGGTGGTGGATTTTTGGAGAGAAATTATTGATAGAATTGATGTTGTGATAAATATTTCCTTTCCACAGACTGTTGAGGTGGTCCTTTTGGTTTCAAATGAGGGTAGATGTAAGGAGGCTTGTATCTCGTTGTTTTGGATTGACAGAGCTTTGGTGGCAACCAAACTAATTTTTAAAGTTTGTGGAAGAGTAGGAAAAAGCAACAACTAGAGAATTGGTTGACGGATATGCATATACTTTCTCATTTCGAAAAATCCCAATCAATCAGGCTTAGGCGACAGAGTGATTACTTAGAAAGATGGAGCGCTTTTAATGATGGGGATTGATGGGTCAGCTAGTGTAGTTAGGTTTTTTACTGATTGTTTAGGGATAGATGTTGAGGGGATGGAGGGGGTTTGTTGTCCTGTGGTTTTGTTGTGAGTGTTGTGTCTTATCTTGAGTCCTGAAGGTGGGTAGAGAATATACTTATAAATTGTACTTATGTATTTATGATAATAATGAATATGTTTAGATTATTATATCTGTCATACTCACCTTGGTATTGTTTCATCTGTTTATGTGATAATACTAAATAAATAAAGAGGAAAAGAAATTTGAAGCTGGTGCCTAAGAAAAAGACAAATGGATCCAGAGCCAATTCAGTCTGCTCCTCTTGAAAACACGAAAAAGAAAGCAAAAAGTGATGAGCTTGCAGAACCTTGCACAGCCCGAAGAGATTGTCGCCGAGCCTGACCAAACTCAAGGCTTCTGCCCCAGCCTGGAAGAAACATCATTTCAATCTGATGCATGTTTTAGCGACCTCCTGGAAATCATGCAGGGTGAAGACGATGAAAAATTGAACAATCTGAGTGAATCAGACTAGAAGGAAATAGAAAAACAAGAAGCCCTAATATCACAGAAAAGTAACAAGAAAACTGGAGGGATTTGTTCCCGGTCCCCAAATGTTGTTACAATCTTTCACACAATGGAATATAAAAAGAAAATTGTGGATCTAAAGAGAGGCTTGATGTCCCGGAACAATAAAATCAAAGAGAACGTGGTGCTGCCTGTGATAGATCTTGAAAGTCTGAGCTCCAAACAGAGGGATAGTAAACAACCTGATAGGGAAACTAAACAACCTATTAGGGCTACTAAAATCCCTAGACCAAACTCTCCAGAGAAAGAACATTCAAACTCCAGGAATAAGTCCAAGGAGATCCCCAAGCTTCTATTGATGAGAATAATAACGGACCAAATGTTCTTGCTCCTTAAGAGGAGCAATGTGATGAAGCTCCTCCAATGCGTGCCAGCCTTACGATTCATATCTATGGGTCCCATAAAAGTAGTGGAATTCCCATTGGAAGATCCGGGAGATCGCGTAATTCTCCATCTGGATTCGATTCTTATAAAGGAAGCCATGCTGGAACAAAGTGAAAGACTACTCTTCCTGGGATATGATCTCAGTGACTATACTTGAGTGCCTCAGCAAGTCGATCAAGCGAAGAAGGGATCTCTTTGGGGAACCCAAGCTCTGAAGCAGAATGATCAATTACCTCTACCTAAACCTCCAGAAAATCTAACAAGAAAAATAGAGGCAGTTCCAAAATGGCTGGCAAATCCCACACCAAAAAAATATCTATGTGAGCTGGGTAGCTTCACCGTCAGAAATGAAGGATGTGGAAGCTACGGAAAACAAAAATCTGCCCCAGTACGGAAAGAAGCTTCTGGACAGATAAACTGGAGTTGGATTGCTGGAAGTCTGGTGAAAAAGAGGGATGAATAGACTGCCCCAAAAGAGTCAAGTGAACTATTAAGAGTGGGATTTTGGAACACACGTGGCTTTGACTTTTTGTTTACAGCTGAAGGGTCGATTCTTGGGGGCTATGATAACATATGCCTCCAAGAGACATGGGGGGTCATTACGAGGTTGGAGGTAAAAAACTGTTTTTACCGGCATAGAGCAAATACTGTGTCCGTGTAGGGAAGAGGCCGCTAACAGTGGGTTTATTACAAGTATGCGTGCACGAGTGTAGCGGCATGCCGGTATCGACTGTACCGGCATGCCGCTAAAGTCCCAAAAATGCCCTTTAGCAGCATCATGGAAAGCAGAAACAGCACTACCGCCGCCGTCCACCCCTAAATAAGGTGCCCGGCATCAATGGATACGGCATTAGCGGCCGCCGCTATTAGAGGTGGCCGCTAATAAGCGGAACCGGAAGTAGTGTCATCGCGCCGGAACGGGAAAGGGCAAGTCGGCCATCTTGAAAAACACAATCCATTGCCATCCTCACTACACAGGACCTGGAACCTCATTCCGACTGCAGAAAAAAATCATCACCACCAGCATCATGCCAAAGGCAGTGAAATAAGGTGCATCCCGGCAGCGCAAAGAGCGCTTCACTGAGGACGAGCTCACAATGCTCGCAGAGATGCTAGCAGAAAATGCTGAGGTTGTCTTTGCCAATAACCTCAAGAGAGAAGCTCAGATCAAGAAAAAGGAGATCTGGCAACTTGTTGCCCAAAATGTTGGTGCAGTTGGGAACACCCCCCGCACAGTCAAGGACGTGCGCAAATGATGGGACGACTTACGCCTGAGAGTCCGAAACATCATGTCAGCCAACCGGAGCCAGGGCCTGGCTACTGGCGGTGGCCCTAGCTCCTCAATCAAATTAAGCCGCTGGGAGGAAATCTGCACCAGCACTATTGGCTTTGAGGCGATTGAAGGAGTGGGTGAGATGGAACCTGGCGCCACCTCATCAGCAGATGGAGGTGAGTGTCCTAAGAAAACACTGTAATGCAAAGTACGATGATAGTCCACCAATTTGACCGTGCCATGAGGCAATGTATGGCCCATTACAGACACATGGGCACATCCCTGTCTAGATGCCGTCCTCAGCACTGACACATCCACATGGATGCAGCATGCCAATGCCATACCTGAGACACACCACACAAACATGGAAACGGTATTAGTCACACTGCACGCAGTCCACAGCAGAAATGCATGTCACACAGCATACACCACCTCAAACATGTGTGACCCTGACGGATGCCTGCATGCTCCACCCATATAGCAAGCAACCTGATTGTCAAAACTCCAATACCTAATCCCCTCTAATGTGTAGAACAGCAATAATACCAATGTATGCATGATGCTTGTAGAACCATCACTGATGTCGTCCCTCTTTCAGTCCCCCGCAGGCTCAGATCCTGACAGCGAGGCCCGGCACTCAGCGGCACAGGCAACAACTCCCCGGAAGAGGGCCAGGGGCAGGAAAGAAGGCAACAGGCCTTCAACATCAAAAGGGCCAAGCAAGCCACGACTGGCACAGAAGGGGAAGGCACCACAGGATGCCACATCACTGGTGCGGCTAAGGCCCACCTGCAGTTCCCACAACATCTGTGTCCCCTGCACAGGAGACAGTGGCCGATGGGGCCCTTTCAGCTGCAAACAGCTCTGTTGGGGAGGCGGCAGCCACGGCACCCCAGACGCACAAGGATGTGCAGAGCCAAGGCCAGGTGTCTGTCCCTGTGGAGGATGATTCTTCAGACCTACCTGCCACACTCAGTCCCCCACCATCACCCCAGATCACACCGTTGTACTCCACCAATGACAGCACACAGGATCAGTCTGGAGGGGAGCCAGGTCAAGGGAGCATGAGCCCCAGAGAGGAGCGACACATGCAGTATCCACTTCCACTGGTGTCTGGGATGGGGTGCAGTAAATGGAACATACGGTGCTGCGCCAGGAGGAGCTGACAACCCTAGTCAGGCAGTTTGTTTCCGATGGTGCCCAGGCAAGGCTGGAGGTGCGGGACAACACTGTGTCCCTGAGACAGGCTATTGAGGCCAGCACTACGCGTATCTGCGAGGAGGTGCCTGCTCTGAGGCAGGTCCTTTGCCGCATAGCGGATGCCATGGAGGCAGAACGTCCTGCCCCGAGACTGGAGCAAGCGGGCACGGCATCATCATCGAGCTCCACTCAGACCAGCCCCCTTCGCAGGTCTGCGCGCACCTTGTGGCGATCGGACATGCCGCCACGAGATGCGGGAAGTGGACAAAAGTAGATGGGGCAGCCTGATAAAGGCAATTGACGCAGAAACCTGCAGCATTTGCTTGGACACCATGTGTGGGGGAGTTGTGGAGGGAGAGGGTGTGTGGAGGAGTTGTGGGGCGAGGGAGAGGTGGGAGAGGGTGTGTGGGGGAGTTGTGGGGTGAGGTGGATGGGGGAGTTGTGGGGGGATGGGGAGGGAGGAGAGGGTGTGTGGGGGAGTTGTGGGGGGAGGGGGAGGAAGGAGAGGGTGTGTTTGAGGTGGAGGGTATGAGCCCTTTGTACTATTTAACAGTTAAATACACCCGTTGTGTAGCAGAAAAAATACTTGAGTGGACATTCCTTATTGCATATGTGTCATTTATTGGTCTACAGTGCATACTGTACATGTACTCCCACACCCAGTGCCCTCTGTCCCACTTTCATGGCACCCTCTGCACCCATGTGTCTTAGAAATATTGTGCAATCACAGACTGGCGCACAGCACGTCCCTCCTGTGCATCGGCACCGCGATGATGTGCGCCCCCATCTTCTTCATCCCCTTCTTTTTTTTTATTGTTTTGGTTGAAATTAATCAACCTTTCAATATTTATGTTTTACATATTTCAAATAACAAATTATACAAAAGATATAAGAGAACAGATAAATAATGATAACATTCTTTCAATTAACTTAAATCATATACAACATATTTCACATTCATTAAAACATGACTGATTGACAACATAAAAAAGCAGAAGTTACAAAATATAGTGCTCTTGAGAACTTCTCATTTTTCATTAAACACGGCTCCTCCAGCAACCAACAAATATCCTTAGTCAGCATGGGTTATTCAGAGGGCACTCAAAACTAAATATAGCAGTCTCCGATGTTAACTATTAACTAATAAGTTACTTAGAGATGTTATTTATGGGTGCCTCTATTTGCAGGCTGTCTAAGAAATGAATGGTTGCTAGCTGGAGCACTATTTGTTCATTGCCCAAGATGATGTCCCAACATGCGCTATATTGCAAGTTACCCAAAAACCTGCAATGTTTATCATAATGTATCTGCCTTAAATGGCTCAATGCCAGACATTGTGTGACCAAATGTTCTAAAGTTTCTGGCTTATTGGCATCATTACAAAACCGGCAAACATTTGCACGAGGTTCCAGCATGTGACGTTTAACCAAAATTTCCTTTACAGGCCACAAATTAAAACATAAACGTAAGATTGATTGTCTATAGTGTGGCAATGGTACTCTGATTAGATAGCAAGGCAACATACACATTTTTTTTGGAGGGAACCTACTAGCATTGCCATCTTTATAGGTTACACAACCGTCACATGTAGAAATCCAATCCATGTCGTATAACTTTCTTTTTGCTTTGTCTGTATTAGCTCAATGCTAATATCATTCTTTGTTAGAATTTTGCATACATGATGTACCCATTTAACCATAAAAGAGTGCTTTGTTGAAAACATGAAGATGGTCAACACTTTCAACACAATGTTCTCATTTGTGGACATTAAACATTTTTGGAACAATGAGCAACATCTCCAATTGAATAAAGCATACAAAGAAACCAACCCCAATTCATATCTTATCCAGGTATGTGGAAAACAATTCGGGACGTACAGAATCTTCCTCCAAAATGTACTCTCAAATTTGTCAAACTGAGAAACAGCTGTTATTTGGAAGGCTTCTAGGCTATACAAAATGGCTGGTACTTCCTTCTGTTTCCAGTATGCCCATGCTGGTTTGAGTGAGAACTTCCCATACCCATGCATTATAATTTGTGTTTGACATATAACGGTATTGATTTTCCTCTCAATACAATTGAACTGACTCGTTGAGTTTAAAACTCCTTCAAAACATGTGCCCAAATAATTATATGTAGTAACTGTTTGCAGTTGTACTTTGTTTACCGACCATGTAAAATGCCTCCGAGCTCCTTTCGCTGGACAATATTGAACCACCTGTGTTTTATCATGATTTATTTTAAGTTCATTGCTTTGTATAGATTCCTGAAAGGCTGATAACAATGTTTGAAGACCCATTTGTGTTTTTGAAATTAAAACAAGGTCATCTGCATTGAGTAAATGTTTTATACAAACATTGGCAACTTTTGGAGAATCTGATTGTACCTCAGAAAAAACATTTTGTAAATCCTGAATATAGTAATTAAACACAGGGGAAGCCAATGAACAGCCCTGTTTAAGTCCACGGGCTGTGTGGATCTGTGCAGACGGACTACCTTGCAATGAAAGTCTGACAGGGATAGTTGTGATTGTGTATAGTTCTGGAATAATCTCAAAGATGGTATTTGGGCAGTTGTCTCTAATTCATTTCTCAATCAACTTCACTCGCGATACAGAATCTTAGGCGGAATGCAGATCCACAAAAGCAAAGAATATTGGTTGTTTTGTGGAATGGCATTGGGCCTTGATATCATTTAAGCACATTAAATTGACATGCGTGCCCATGCCTCACACAAACCCAGTCTGGTTTGGGTCACGTAAGTTGTTAGCAAGTGTCCAATTGTTGAAGTCTTTCAGTACCAATTTAGTGAAGATTTTCCCAGGCACATCTAACAGCACAATATGGTCGATAATTCTGTGGAGACATGCGATCAAATATTATACCTTTTCAAATATTGGTATAATCAAAGAGGACTTCCATGTCATAGGCACTTGTTGTGTCCTTATTATAGTTTTAAAGATGTTATATAAAATCTGTGCCCACTGAACTGGATTATTCTTGAACATATGATTGGTAAGTCCGTCTGGACCAGCAGCTCTAGATGAGCTTGCATGTATAATTAATTCCTCAGTGTCTGATACCACAAAGTTCAATTGCCTTTTTTAAATTATTATGTGGGATATATGTTGTTGAGATGAAGATTGGGTCTTTATATAGAGAGGTATAGTGTTCAATCCACTTGGCTTCATTAATCATGTTAAGTTGTGCATCTACTTCCTTGTCAGACGATTGACCATTCAAGAGCTGCCACATTTCGGCAGAGTTTTTGTTTGCCATTGCTAGTTCCATGCGCTCCCCATCGTGTTGTAGTAATAGATATTTATGTGATTTGAGCCAGTTCTTGTATGTATTGTTTGCCTTCTTCAAAGCCAGTTGACAGGCCGGGAAACCCAAGGCTAGAAGTTGTCTTCTCTGTTTTCTATAAGCTGCAATTTCAGAATCAGATGTATGCTTATGCTTTGGATGACCAGTCTTCATTATTGTTAAGGTGTTAGTATAAAAGGCTAGCAACTCTACATACGGAACAGGAACAAGTGTAGCTGTGTTACTTTCTAATTTGTGCATAAAAGACATTCGTTTGGGGGCAGTCCATCTTATCCTATGTTTCTGCCGTGTTCATTACTAAACCTTTAGTGGCAACATTCTCCCTAGGAGTGGGTAGCCACTCGTCATGGTCAGTGACAGTAGTTTATGATCACTATATGGTAAAGTAATGACCTCTAAGTGCTGTAAATGTTGAAATAATATTTTATCAACATAGATGTAATCAATTGTACTTTCCAGGTTATTGCGAAACCAGGTTGTTTTTGCAGAGATGTCACCCTGAATGGCTCCGTTTACCATAATATACTGTCTTTCTTCCATGAAGGAGGACCAGAACCGAACTTGCTGGGGTGGTGTTTTGTATTCAAGCAATCAAGGTTGATATCACCTATGATGATTGTGTGGGTGATAACATTGGCAATGTATACAAGTTGTAATATACGCCTTAGCCCTGTATAAAAGGCCTCATCATTTAAGGCAGCAGGATTCTGATATAGATTTATTAATGCAAGTTTTAAATTGTCAATTGAAATTGTAACCAATAAGATGTGATCACTTTCAGCGTCCCACTCCTCAATGGATAACCCCAAGTTTAAATTCACGGCCACCAACAGTCCAGATGCTGGTCTTCCTCCAGTTGTTCGAGCAGGCAATAACACTACATCATAGCCGTCCCATACAGGTGGACATGTTAACCATGTTTCCTCTAGGGCAATCATTTGAAACACATGTGGAAAGGATAGAATGGCAGCTTTTAAATGTGAATTGCCCCTTGAATTCCAACAAGCAATGAATAATGTTTTAGTTGGAGACAACAATGATGGTTACTGGTATGTAGTCATTTGAGAGTTCATACTTCTCATTTGACTTGCCTCTGTCCATTGGTAGATGTTTGTTTTGGGACTATTTGTGGAAGTGTTATTATTAACTCTAGCTCGATCTTCAGCTAACAAAAAACCCAATCCAAACAGCTGCATCTTGGCTTGCCATATTAAATTGGCAACCACCCCTGAGGGTATCCATAAGCGGATTATTGATTGATTTCTGTTAGCTATAAATTCTATTTGGTCATGGGAGGTGATATCTCGCAAAGTGTGTACATCCTTAAAGATGTTCAAGACACTCTGTCTATTTAAATTGTATCTGGGAAAACCGCCCTCCTTGCATTTAAATATGAATGAGTGAATGTTACTAGCTCTTGACTGAGTTGTTTTTTTCAAATTTTGTGTCAGGCCAGCAGAGTGGCTATCTGCATTTAGGGGAATCAAATTATATTGTGGCGCAAGATTTGTTTGCACTTCGCGTCTTGCTTCATTAGAGCTAAGCACAGGATAAGCAGGTAAGATGGCAACACTTGATTTGGGTTGACTGGAATTGAAGGAGCCTACAGTTGGCGTATTTGTTCCCTGTGTCAAAGCACATTCCAGCAGATGGGACTCTATCATATTTTTGATGGCTTCAGTTGACTCAGTGGTTTGTCCGTTACATTCCACTATCTGCTCTTTCTGAGAAAGTCAAAGGAAACTGACTTTTTTGGGATCTTGAGCCCTCTGCCCTATTGTTTTTGAGTGTTCAGGGTTCTGCACATTATTGACCACCATCAAAGGTTTACTTTTGCTTCTGCATTTTTGATTGAGTCTATCAATTGATTCAGGGGAGAATGAGGAATAGGGGTAACAGCACACTCACTTCAGGTGTAAGCGTGGTTCCAGAGGTTATTGTCTGCACAGAAGGCACAGGAATTTTTTCTTGGATGTTGCTAGGTATTTTAATATTTGCAGATTTCTTAGGTTTAGTTGTGGATAGAACAGTTCCACCAATCGCTTGAAAGAACGCATTTAGCGTGTTTTTGGGCCCTTTAATATTTGCCATAGTTTTAGATTTTTTTGCTATGGCACAAGGGCCTTTAATCTGGGTTTTAGTGTTTTTTGTAATGTAATAGGTTGCCTGCTAAACGTCGCTCAGTATCAATAGTAGGCACAACTACTTCCACCTCACCTAGATCACCCGGATCGACCGAAAGGTTATTATAGGAAGAGTCTTTCTCAATGGTTATTACATCAATCACTGAAGGTTCATCAGTCATGCATATTACATCATCAAACACCGGAAGGACCGGTATATGGATGAGTCCTCCATTAACTGCACAATTCAACATATGCTCAGAGAGCAAAACCTGGTTTTCATTTATTTTGGATGCCATGTTTGACAAGGTGACCGCCTGAGACACCAGCCTATGATCCAGAACCTCAAATAGTTTTACCAAAGTTACCACTGAAGTGTTGATAGCTGTTAAGGCCAATTCAACACCACGGGGGTGATTGGGGCATATAGGCTGGAGAAAACATCTGTCTTGACTTGTTTTGCTCAATGCGCGTGGAGTAGGCAGAGCAAAAGAGGGTAAGCTAGAGGAGGGGACAGATAAAGAACAGATTACCTGATCTGTTCAGGTTTTTACTGCAGCCAGCTCTTCCATTATGGATATGTGAGACTCACACTGGCTCGCGTAAATAGAAATTTCCGAGCAGTCTCCATGGTCTATTGGAAACGGGATTGGGGATAGAGCAAGTGGCCTATTGAATTTGGAATGAACCCCATGGCCTCTGAGGGAGTCTAGTATAGTTAGATCCGACACTCCACGAGGTTTGGGGTTAGCCATCGAGGTTGACTCAAGAGCACCGTTAGGAGCGGATCTCACGGGGGTGTCTGTTGTACCTTCTACATGTCTCAAGACCTGCATTAAGGAGGAATTGCCGTGGGCTGGAGCAATGGTTCTAAGATCACTCAGGACCTCAGTGACTGTTGGAATTATGTGTGTCCGGCCACTCAGGGTTGAGGCAATATTGCACTTAGTCTCAGCGAGGCACGCAGGCATCTGTGTTTTTGAATTATATATTGAAAACGCCATTTAGCAGCAGTATTTAACGGCTAATCACTAAGAACTGATATAGTATGTCAAAGTTGGCACTCTGATACAAAAATAACCACACGTATACCACAAACAACGCTTACCCAATCAAGATTGCAATAACTGGGATTTGGGCTCAAACCACGAGTAACTCGCCTTCGCCGCTCGGATGCCGTGGGCGCGCTGTGCGCGTGCAAAATGGATTAAGTAACAGTGCACACTGGGAAATAATTCGGGAGCCAATCCCCACAATCCAAGGCAGAGTCACAGTGTCACTCACAGTTCCAATTCTAGAGAAAAAACAAACAAGCGTCAAACCACGTATCAAACCGCGTTAATGTGGCGTTAATGTGGCCACGGCTCAGGAGCTGAGAACCAGCTGCAATATTCACTTCACAGTCACCTGTTAGGAAGTTTTCTTGTTTCATGCAAGACCGCAGAAGTAAATTCCACAATTGGAAGGTAGGCAGGAACGAACAGCACACAAGGTAAAGCGGTACTTACGAGTACTTGCTCATGTGCGCGCGTGCTGTATGTGTGTAAAATGGATTAAGTAACAATGCACCTTGGGAAATAATTCGGGAGCCAATCCCTACAATCCAAGGTGGAGTCACAGAGTCACTCACAGTTCCAATTCTGTTAGGAGGTTTTCTTGTTTCTTGCAAGACCGCAGAAGTAAAGTCCACAATTGGAAGGTAGGCAGGAACGAACAGCATACATGGCAAAGCGGTACCTACGAGTCATCCCCTTCTTCATCACCTGGTGGTGTCAGTTCAATGTCAGGGGGCAGGGACACGTTCCGTCAAATACACATGTTGTGCAGCATGACACATGCCATGATGATCTTGGCCACCTTCTCATGCCTGTAGAAGAGTGCCCCACCCGACCAGTTAAGGCAGCGAAAACGTGCCTTCAACAGGCCAAAGGTCTGCTCGATGACCACACGGGTACGGGTATGGGAACGATTGTAGTCCTCCTCCTGCCTGTTCTGCGGGTTTCGGACAGGGGTGAGGAGCCCCGGCTCTAAGGGATAGCCACTATCACCTGCAAGGGAGCAAAAAAAGGTATGTGTTAGTCGATTCATGATGGACAGCTGTACTTATCACACATGCCTGCGGATATTTGTTGGTCACATGCACATGTCCCTGGTTGTATGCACACATGTTTCCTTGCCTCAATGTGTGCTGTGCCATGGTCTTATGGTGTGGATTGCATCTTCAGATGATACACGGTGTACACTGCCTTGATGTTGCTCATGCATTGTGGAGGCATACCGCTGTGTTTGTGATATATATGTGATGTGTAGTGTTCTGTATGATTGTCTTAGTGGCAGCGTTGGCAGTAGTCTCTGCATTATTTTGCATTCAGCGCTGATTATTCCCATGGTGACATTCTGCAGTACTGTGGTTGTGGCCCTGTGACGAGCAGTGGATTCCCTTGGTGGTTTTGTTTTGTGCACTCTCATGGATGCTTGCCCTGTGTAGTGATTTGCTGCAGACATTTACATTGTGAATACTCACAGCATTTTACAGGATTGTATTACGGAGGGTGAGGTCCGATGATGTGTGGTGCACATGTTGTGGGATGTGGGGTGGTTTAAAGTTTGGCATGTTGTGATAGGTGTGCAGCTTACTTGCTTGCTATGGGAATTGGTTGTCATGTTCAGTTTGGGATGCTTTGGTGCACAGCGTTTTGGCATGTGGACATCATGCTGTCACCACAACAATGACACCATGGTGGCGTGTGCATCTCTCCTTCCATTTCACTGCCATGTGCCTGTCATGCAATTTACCAAGCAGTCAGGCACGTCGTCCTGCATGTCGCTCCATGTAGCGTGGTAGCGTGGAGTTCTGCAGGACCATTGAGTCATGAGTTGAGCTGGGAAATCGGGCACAACCATGAGTGATGATCTTGCTGGAGTCACATACCATCTGTGCATTGATTGAGTGATATAGCTTACGAGTGCGGTACACCACCTCTGTTGCAGCGGGACCACCAATTCCACATGGGTGCAGTCAAGTGCACCAATACAACTTGGCATGCCTGCCAGTGCATGGAAGCCAACTTTCGTGTCAAAGATCTCCTGGGCAGTCTGTGGTAGGGATATGTAGTCCCTTGTGTGCTTCAGGAGGGCATACAGCACTTGGTTCAGTATGCGAGAAAATAAGGGTTGTGATATGCCATGCATGTGCCCACTGTGTGCTGGTAGGTGCCTGTGGCTAGGAAGTGGAGCACAACACTACCTTCAGAAGAGGTGGGATGGCGGTGCGTATTTCAATCAGGCTGTCAATGTCATTGTGTATCATGTCCACAATGGTGGTGATAGTGTCCCGGTCCAGGCGGTACAGGGTGTGGATTTGCTCAGGGGTTAGGTTGAATGGACTGGTTCTGATGCGATTGGGGGCTGCTTGCGTGGTACCACTGGCTGCACTGGTGGGGCTTGCTGGCCCCGTCTCACCCTCCTTCTCCTCCTATGTCCTCCTCTGTGGTGCCTGGTATTGTTCTGGTGTAGCAATGCAAGCATGTCCTTAAGCCCCAGTATTTCTACTACAAGTGGAATCATTTTGGTGTGGTGGAGGGGTGTGGTGTGTGGGTGTGCTCCTTTTGTGCTGACCCAGACTCCATTGCCACCACCTGTGCTGATTGTGTGCACCTGAGGCAGTTGGGAACACTGCACATTGCTGTTTGTGGGTGGTTCGTGATGCCGGTATTGCCGGCATCCGGTACGCCTCATTACCGCCTTCATGATGCAGGTATTTGCATGTCTGCCTGACTTGTGATGTCCTCCTGTTAGTGCCATCCCGCTATTGCCGGGCCCAAGGGCCACTTGCCTGTGCGCATGCCGGTACGGGGGAGCACGCTATCAGCGGTGGCGTTAATACCGGCTTGTTGAGTCAGAATAGCCCAGAGGTGTATGCGGTGCCAGTAATCCCTTACCGCCATCGTTTTTCCATTACCTCCAACCTCGTAATGACCTCCCATGGTTACGGAGTAAGCCAGTCTGTGGTGGATATGAAGTGTATTTAAACCCGGCTCTTAAGGGGGCGGGGGGTAGACCTTTTTCTGGCTTGCGTACCCTAATCAAAGTTGAACGAGGCTTCAAGATTCTTCATCATTATAAGCCAAATCCATATACTCAAATATTACAAATCGAAAGATTCCATATAAAAGAGACCTCTAAACTGTTACTGATAAATGTCTATAGGGGCATGAAAGGTCCATCAGAGGAAAAATGGTTGAAGGTGATTATGGAGAAAGTAGATCAATCTCTTATTGAGGAGGAAAACCTGGAAATGTTCATTTGTGGAGACTTTAACTTCCGCCTATTGTCCAAGGGGTGTTTGCCCCTACTGTATGAGAAACTCGATGGACTTGCAAAGAGGTGGATGGAATAGGCAAATATCCGGGAGTTGGAATTGCTAAATGGGCAAACTGCGGGTGATTGCCCTGGGGCGTATACCTAGTGCAATTGCACACAGGTGGCCTGTTTGGATTTCTGTTTTGTCTCCTCAACTCTGGGGGAGAAGATTTCTAGCTTTGAGGTCATACACCTGCCTCAGAGTGATCATGACTTACTATCTGGTACTATAGAGTCTCCTGTGGGATGCTACAAACACAATGGGCCTCATTACGAGGAAGGCGGCCACGGAATGAGCGGTGCCAGTAAGGGAGCGGCACCGTTCATTCCGGGCCGCCACATTACGAAGTCTGCAGCGGGCCCCGCTCTGCACGCCTGGTCAGACAAGACGTGCAGAGCGGGACCCGCTAGCAGTCCAGGATGCTAACAACGGGCCCGATGTTAGCATCCTCCCCATTCCCCCCATTCCCATTGAGCCCCAAGAGGGCTCAATGGGAATGGGGATGTACGGGGTCCGGGTCCCTAGAATGGGAATTACCGGGCCGGCTAAAGTCGGCATTGCCCGGTAATTCCCTATTTTTGGGAACCGGACCCGGTACCCAGTTTGGGGGTAGCCATGCCGCTAAAAACAGCATGGCTACCTCCAAACTCCTAATGAGGGCCAATGGCATGCCCCCCGTAGAGTTGAATGAAGGATTAAATAGACTAAAAATCCCCCCTGGAAAAACTCTCTTCTGGCACCCTGGCTTGATGAAGAGATCGCCAGAAATGAACAGTTCGTAGAGTATGGTTGGATATTGAAAGGTTTCATACAAACAGTGGGGAACAACAGCTCCTCCCAACTAGTGCCTAAACACAATTATGATATTGAACTTGTGAAAACTCGTCGAATCCATCGGGCGGAGGTGAGGAAACTAAGACGTTTAAATACTGCTTCCTCAAAGATCCTAATTAAAAAGTGCAGACAGGTTTATAAAAACTGGGTGAGAGTTCACAGATCCATACTCATCCAAAAGGAGGCAGAGAAAATGTTTCTTGCAGTATGCGGGAAAAACTCCTGTAATATGTGGGACTTGATTAATACTGGAGGACGTTGTAAGAAAAATCAATTGATGGGGGGGCTACGGAAGAAGGATGGGTTAGCCACTATAATAAAATCTTTGAAGGGCTGTCCAGTATATATCTGGTCCAAAAGAGTGGGAGCCCCGAGGGCTGGCGTTTGGAATTTGAGGAGGAGGAGGCCAGGTCAATGATTATGAAACTTAGCTCCTCCGGCGGGGTCTCAAACAGCATGATGAAAAGTAACCCTGATGCCTGGGCAAAAATCACGTTATCCCTATTCAAACAAGTGATGCTAAACAGGCGAGTGCCGAGACCTGGCAGGAGGCTTTAGGTGGTGCCAGTGTTCAAGAAGGGCAATAGGACTGAGCCTAAGAACTATTGTCCTATCACCCTCCTGGACTCATTAGGCAAGCTCTTTGCCTCTGTGATCCTTTGTGATCTCAGCTCAAGGGCATCTGTAACGGGAATTCTTGACCCTACGCAAATGGGATTTACAAAGTGGGTGGGGACCCCCATAAATCTCTTCATCCTTAACCTGCTAAAACGGAGGACTTTGTCAAAAAATACTACAGTATATATGGCTTTCTTAGATCTACATCAGGCCTTTGATGGAGTTGACAGAAATCGCCTGTGGGCTAAATTGAAAGTCTGGAAGTGCCCTGCCGATATCTTAGAGGCAATACAGGCTCTGTATACGGCCACCTCTATACAGATTAGATTGGGGTCGGAAGGCCTGATGTCTAGAAAGATCTTGGCATTTTGTGGCCTCAAACAAGGCTGTGCGCTCGCCCGATCTTATTTAGCCTGTATTTGTCTGACCTGGGCATTTCACAAAACACCATTCACGCTTTTCCACTAAAGTTGAATGGGTGTGACTTACCATGGCTGCTTTATGCAGACGATATCGTTTTCCTTGATCAAACAGTAATAGGATTACAACGCAGAATGACAGCATTTAACAATGACTAAAAAAACAATGGCATGAGAATGAATGTAAACAAATCACAAATTCTACTCATGGCCACTGCTAGGAAGAAGACAAAGACAACCTCATCATGGAGGGTTGATAACATAGAGGTGGGCGTAGTGGAAACCATTATATATCTGGGAGTTTAAATGAATAGGAATATAAATGAAAATGCTCAATTGATCGGGCTGAAAATAAAACTGCAAACCCTGACGAATCAAGGAATTGCCATCCATAGACGCTATGTGGCCTACTCTATGATACCTATTTTGACCTTCTATCGGCAAAAGGTAATACAAGTCCTCACCTATGGCGCGGAGACTCTACCCAATCTAAGTAAATAAATACGGCCCATGATGGAAGGCCACTTTTGGTGTAAGCCAAAATTCGAAATGAGCTACGTCTCCTATCAATGGCCTCCATAGTACTATGGAAGGAAATGTCTTTCTTTAGGAAATGTATCATGATGAATGCCCCCCCACCCCCTCTGGTTATCTTGAGACCAGATAATAAGCCAAATGAAAAATCACTGAATCATGGGGAAAAGTGATGTTGGAGATATTGCACTACCATGGGGTGGATATTGATCTACTGAGGGGAAATCCCCTTAAAATAAAATCAAAGATTGGATAAATACATGTGAAGCGAGACCAATTACCCCCTGACGTTTAGATGGCGGATTGAAAAAAAGGTTTTAAACGACCCCTCTTTATACCTGTGCAAATGTCCTTCAGTATTTTATAGGGATCTTCTGCTTCAATGCCGTTTGAATATCATGCACACACGAGAAGTTCAATTCAAACGGCGAGAGATTTGTATTGAGAATGATAACTGTCGTTATTGTAAGAAGAGTGCTCAAACGGAATCGCTTTTCCATATTGCAATGGAATGTGAAGAGCTTAAAGAGGAAGGATTACATTTCATGGGAAATTACTTAGAGGGATCCCCAACTTTGGAAAAACAATGGGACTGGTTGCTAAATAGGGTGAATTTTAGCAATGCTAACATGTATTGATTCAGTAATTGGTTTGAAACATGAAGGGGCCTAATTGGTGCTCCGCTTGATGAAATGCTAAGGTAACCAAGAATAATCTGGAGCCAAAGATTTACAAAAAAAGAGTATGTGGATCCCTTGGGGTTGAACGCTAGTGTTTTTTGTTAGATACCATGGTGTGCCCTTTATCCCCTTTCTCTTGCACTTTAGTTCTTTTTGACTCTTATTTTACTGTGTTTTTAGTTCGAAACCAATAAAACTTTTTTTTTAAAAGGTCAGTACAGCTGCAGGGCACTCTCCTCCAGCCAACTACGGTCTGCCCCAACCAAAAAAGGTCAGTACAGCTGAAGGCCACTCTCCTTCAGCCAAGTAGGGTCTTTCCCAACCAACTAAGGTCAGTACAGCTGCGGGCCACTCTCCTAGGGTCTGCCCCAACCAAGAAAGGTCAGTACAGCTGCAGAACACTCTCCTCCAGCCAATTAGTCTCCCCCGGCCAACTAAGGTCTGCCCCAACCAACAAAGGTCGATACAGCTGCAGGCCACTCTCCTCCAGCCAACTAGGGTCTGTCCCAAACAGAAAAGGCCAGTACAGCTGCAGGCCACTCTCCTCCGGCAACTGGAGTCTGTCCCAACCAACAAAGGTCAGTTCAGCTGCAGGACACTCTCCTAGGGTCTGCCCCAACCAAGAAAGGTCAGTACATCTCAGGCCACTCTCCTCCAGCCGACTAGGGTCCTCCCCAACCAACAAAGGTCAGTACAGCTGCGGGCCACTCTCCTAGGGTCTGCCCCAACCAACAAAGGTCAGTACAGCTGCAGAATACTCTCCTCCAGCCAACTAGAGTCTGCTCTAATCAAAAAAGGTCAGTACAGCTGCAAGCCACTCTCCTAATGCCAACTAAGGTCTGCCCCAAATAACATAGGTCAGTACAGCTGCAGGCCACTCTCCTCCAGCCAGCTAGATTCAGCCCTAACCAAAAAAAAGGTCAGTACAGCTGCAGGCCACTCTCCTCTAGCCAAATAAGGTCTGCCAAAACCAACATAGGTCAGTACAGTTGCAGGCCACTCTCCTCCAGCCAACTAGGGTCTGCCCCAACCAAAAAAGGTCGGAAGAGCTGCAGGCCACTTTCCTCCAGCCAACTAGGGTCTGCCCCAACCAAAAAAGGTCAGTGCAGCTGAAGGCCACTCTCCCCCAGCCAACTATGGTCCTCCCCAAACAACAAAGGTCAGTACAGCTGCAGGCCACTCTCCTAGGGTCTGGCCCAACCAACAAAGGTCAGTACAGCTGCAAGCCACTCTCCTCCAGCCAACTAGGGTCTGCCCCAACCAACAAAGGTCAGTACAGCTGCAGAACACTCTCCTACAGCCAATTAGTCTCCCCCGGCAATTAAGGTTTGCCCCAACCAACAAATACAGCTGCAGGCCACTCTCCCCCAGCCAACCAAGGTCTGTCCCAAACAGAAAAGGTCAGTACAGCTGCAGGCCACTCTCCTCCGGCAACTGGAGTCTGTCCCAACCAACAAAGGTCAGTTCAGCTGCAGGACACTCTCATAGGGTCTTCCCCAACCAAGAAAGGTCAGTACATCTGCAGGCCACTCTCCTCCAGCCAACTAGAGTCTGCCCTAATCAGAAAAGGTCAGTACAACTGCAAGCCACTCTCCTCCAGCCAACTAAGGTCTGCCCCAACCAACAAGGATCAGTACAGTTGCAGGCCACTCTCCTCCAGCCAACTAGGGTCTGCCCCAACCAAAAAAGGTCAGAACAGCTGCAGGCCACTCTCCTCCAGCCAACTAGATTCAGCCCTAACCAAAAAAGGTCAGTACAGCTGCAGGCCACTCTCCTCTAGCCAAATAAGGTCTGCCAAAACCAACATAGGTCAGTACAGTTGCAGGCCACTCTCCTCCAGCCAACTAGGGTCTGCCCCAACCAAAAAAGGTCGGCATAGCTGCAGGCCACTCTCCTCCAACCAACTAGGGTCTGCCCCAACCAAAAAAGGTCAGTGCAGCTGAAGGCCACTCTCCCCCAGCCAACTAGGGTCCTCCCCAAACAACAAAGGTCAGTACAGCTGCAGGCCACTCTCCTAGGGTCTGCCCCAACCAACAAAGGTCAGTACAGCTGCAAGCCACTCTCCTCCAGCCAACTAGGGTCTACCCCAACCAACAAAGGTCAGTACAGTTGCAGGCCACTCTCCTCCAGCCAGCTAGGGTCTGCCCCAATCATCAAAGGACAGTATAGCTGCTGGACAATCTCCTCCAGCAACTGGGGTCTGCCCCAACCAACAAAGGTCCGTTCAGCTGCAGGACACTCTCCTAGGGTCTGCCCCAACCAACAAAGGTCAGTACAGCTGCAGGCCACTCTCCTCCAGACAACTAGGGTCTGCCCCAACCAACAAAGGTCAGTACAGCTGCAGGCCACTCTCCCCGAGCCACTAGGGTCTGCCCCAACCAACAAAGGTCAGTACAGCTGCAGGCCACTCTCTTCCAGCCACCTAGGGTCTGTCCTAACCAACAAAGGCCAATCCAGCAGCAGGCCACTCTACTCCAGCCAACTAGGATCTGTCCCAACCAACAAAATCAACAAAAGGACACAGGGTTGCGTTCAAGAGCCCACATATCCTGAATCACTCGTAGTTCTGAGATACATCTGCTCCACACAAATAAAGAGAGAAACGTTTAATAATAAAGTAGACATGGGGCCTCATTACACGGTAGGCGATAAGGGATTACCAGCAACCGTAAGGGCACCGGTGCCGGTAATCCCTTACCGCCCTACTACGAGGTCCCTTAGTGGGTCCCTTCCCTATGTTTTACCAGGCCTTATGGAAGGGACCCGCTGAGGGACTTCAGAGCTAATAACGGGCCTGCTAAGAGCGGGCCCGTTATTAGTTCCATCCCCATTCCCATTGAG
This sequence comes from Ambystoma mexicanum, assembly GCF_040938575.1. Classification (NCBI taxonomy): domain Eukaryota; kingdom Metazoa; phylum Chordata; class Amphibia; order Caudata; family Ambystomatidae; genus Ambystoma; species Ambystoma mexicanum. Next base: position 27,664,257 of record NC_090935.1, read on the forward strand.
CCCTATGGGGGCTCAAATGGTAATGGGGAATGGTTCCCGGAATGGGGATTTACCGGGTCCTCCAAGGTCAGAATGACCCGGCAAGTCCCTATTCCGGGAACATGGACCAGGAATGCGGTAAGGTGGTAGCCATGGCGCTATTAGCGCCATGGCTACCGCCTACCGTGTAATGAGGCCCATGGACTCTCACGACAAAGGAGAGACCAGAAAGTGAGACAAAGCAGCACAGACACCCACAATGGGCACAACCAAATTTAAAAGAAAAGGATTTAAAAGAAAAAGGTATTTCTGCCGTTCAGAACAAAGAGGCAAGTACACCATCCAGACCAAAAGGCACCTCTGCCATCCAGGAACCAAGGCGCCTCCACAGCCCAGATACCGCAGCCTGGGGGAGGGTCCACACCACAATCTGCTACAGCCCGCTGCTCCACCACCGCCCGAGGAAGGACTACCGGCACCAACATACCCTTACCAGCGTCCCTCCACAACCAAGAAAGAACGTTAGAGAGTGCTCCTGCACCGACCAAGACAGGGCACGTCATACTTCTGTTCCGGCACGTCCGCCGTCCAGCACAGACAGCAGTCCACTGTTCCACTAAGGAAAGGAAGACATGGTGCTACACTTAAGGGATGCTGAGAGAAGAATATACAGTAGAAATAGGATTCAGGAACAGACTGCTGCCACAAACGCAAGTGAGGAAATACAAAGATGCATCCATGCCAAAGATGGCAAAGTAAGAGGCTGGAAGAAATGACACAAGGTTCTCTCACTGGTCTCGCAAAGAACGTAGAAGAAGACAAGGGTCACATAGAGGTAATGGAACGGTCAAAGATGAGGTTACAAGAGGTAGTAAGTGAAGACGGCGGAAGAGGTGCATGAAGTGGGACTCGCACCAAGGACGAGTTGAAGACTTCAAGGAAATGGTGCTGTATGATGGAAAGTCCAGTGACAGAAATACTGATGCAGACTGAAAGGAGTAAAACAGAAAACACAGAGGAGCTCCACAACAAGCATACAAGAAATGAAGAGCCACCCAACGTGATGGGCAGGAAGGGGAAGGAGATATCCCAGTTCCAGTGTGAAGTAGGAGCGAAGGATGTGGGAGAACAGCAGCAGGCGAGAAATAAAACACACAATAGAGTGAGGGCAAAGCCATGAAAGAAGTGATGTCCTCTGGGAAACGGCTGCAGGAGGAAGTGATCAACTCTGCCAAGGAGGCCGAGGACTATAGCCAGTGGATACAACAGCTTGGAAAGCTGGCAGAAGTGCCCCTGAATGAAGAATCTGGCCTCGGAAAGTATTCCTGAGTTGTCAGGTTTCTGCATGAAATGTAAAATAGAGAACAGCGAACGAAAACCAGACCAAGACCAATACCATGACGACCATCAGAACAGCAGTAGAAGAAATATTGACCCCTACAAAGAAGATAAGCAAGAGGGAGATGCTATAGAGTGAACAAGAATAGACCACTTTAAAGGAGAGACGACCTTTAGGGTGAGGAGGAAGGACATCGCACAGGGATCAAGCAAGGAAGAGGATGGGGTACTAGAGCCCGGGCAGAATTCAGGAGATGAACAATAAAGATATCTTCCATTTGTCACCGTCTCCTTTTTGGGCCTCCGCCTACATTGCTCCCAAAGCACTGCTCTGTCCATCCACCCAATACATGGTTCTGTTACCAGTACCATAACAGGTCTTAATTCGGAGGGAAAAGCTAAAGACAGGAGAAGTAGTTGCAGAGCCTGTGATAAAGAGCTTAGAATGTGGAGTCCCACTGTTGAGATGTCGCGAGAGCCCCGCACTCGCGAGATCTCGCCCGCGACCACAGCTCCGCCCCCGCGCGCTACGCGCGCATTACGGGACGAGCTGAGGACGCGGACAGATGCGTCTTCCCGGCTCCTCCGAGCACGGGACTCGATCAGCATTAAAGCTGAAATATTATATCTGCTGCAGCCCTGCCCCTGCTGGCCACGTTGGCCCACGCTCACCCAGGCACTGTCTATATAAGAAATGCTCCGGGGCAACCAGGAGAAATAAAGCACTGGTAAAACCCCTGCCTGACTCCTGTCTTCCTTCAGGGAAATTTATACTACATAAATTGGCGACGAGGATCATCACCAGAAACCGCGCAGAAGCATGCAGGGAGCCACACCGCCGCCACCCTTTTTACAAACGCCAGGTAGGCCTGCCATTCCTTGGCCACAATGGCAGCCCCTGTTCACGACGTACGTGGAGGCCATGGGTGGGGCAGGATTTTCAGCGGCAAGACGCAGGGCCATGTTACTCAATGCCTTAGGGGTGGAAGGGCAAAGAATATTCGAGGGCCTTACCCCGATTCCAGTAGAGGATGACAATGATGATGTGTACAAGGAAGCGGTTAGAAGAATCATTAAGAGGTTCGCCAGTAAAGAGAACACAGTACTCCATAGGATACGGTTTTACACGCGAAAACAAGAACAATCCGAACCCGTCGATGACTACGTCACGAAATTAAGAGAACTAGCAGCCTTGTGTAACTTCGGCACCAATGCTGAGAACCGGATATGCGACATGCTAGTCGTCCACACCAACAGTCGGAAAGTTCAAGATAAGTTCATCCTTGAAAAAGAGCTACAGTTAGAGAAAGCCGTTGAGATCGCCAGAGCAGTGGAAGAAACGGCGGGAAGAAGGAAAGAGTTTACAGGGCCCCAAGGTCCCACTGAAATACAAGCTGTGGGGTTCCATTCAAGAAAAGAAAGGTCGGCACCAGACACGAGAGAGGTGAGAAGCAACAAGAAAGAACCCCTCAAGTGTCATAGGTGCACCAGTACCAAACACTTGGCCTTTGACAGAGAGTGCCCAGCCAGAGACAAGGAGTGCTCCGTCTGCAAACGCATTGGACATTTCTCGATAGTGTGTCGATGGAGAAACAAGAAAGTCACCAGCCTCAACACAGATCGCACAAGTGAAAGAGAATCCTCCTCAGATGAGGAAGGAAGACCCCCAGTTATCATGGTGAACAGCACACGAGCCAGGAGAGAGAAGCCCCACTGCGTGATCAAAATTGATGGAAGAGAGACAAGGGTCATGGCAGACTCCGGTTCAGACCTCACCATCTTACCCCTTCAGACATACAAAGAAATGGTGGGTAAAGAGAAAGTGGAAGTGCTCACCACGCGACACAAGCCCACAGTGTTTGGGGGGGCCTCAGTCGAACTGCTAGGTTATATCAACGGCAAAGTCGAATTCAAAGGAAGAGAAACCATCACCAGGGTCTACTTCAGCCACGAAGGGCCGGCAGTGTTGGGCTGGGACGATCAAGACAAATTAAAAATCAGACTAGATCCCAGCACAGAAGATCAAGTTCTATCAGTCAATGCGAGGAGCGGATCCGTGGTCAAGAGTGATTACCCAACACTTTTCTCGGAGGAGCCGGGGCACATTAAAAGTTTTCTTCACAAAATTGTGCTCAAAAGAAATGCTGTCCCCGTCAAGCACCGGGTGAGACCAGTACCGGCCACAGCAAGGTACGCCCTTAGACAACAGCTAGACAAAATGAAGAAGGAAGGAGTGATAGAAGAAATTGAAGCGTCCGAATGGCTGAGCCCAGTCGTCCTCATAAAGAAACCCCAATCACAAGAATTAAGGGTGTGCATAGATCTGCGCAGCCTAAACTTAGAAGTCATCACGGACAATTACCCGCTCCCAAGCATAAACGAACTCATCTTACTAATGAAAGAGGCCAAAATATTCTCTAAACTAGACATGAGAAATGCGTATCACCAAATACAGCTGCACGAAGAATCGAAACCCTTTACGGCATTTATCACTCCATTTGGCACGTTTCAATTCACCAAAATGCCTTTCGGGTTGTCATCAGCCGCATCAGCCTTTCAACGTATGATGGACGTCCTTCTACGTGAAGTTAAAAATGTGGTATACTTTCAGGATGACATATTGGTCTACGCAAGGGATAAACAGACGCACGATGCCACACTCGAATTGGTTCTCAACAAGCTACAAGAAGCAGGAGTGCGATTACGCCATGAGAAATGTTCTTTTGGGGTAAAAGAAGTCGAATATCTGGGGTACAAGATTTCGGAAAAGGGCATCAGTCCAAAACAGAATCTCATGCAAGCCATCATCAAAGCTCCAGAACCTACCACCAAAGAAGAGGTGAGGTCATTTCTAGGATTGGCTGAGTACTATGCGAAATTCATACCCAAGTTTTCAGAAACCACTTCACCCCTACGCGATCTACTCAAAAAAGGGACAGAATTCTCGTGGAAAGAACCCCAGAAGATGGCGATAGACACCATAAAGCGACATATCACGAAAGCTCCATGTCTTCAACCACAAGCACAAGGGACTGGAACAGGAGCAGATTCTGGAAGCCACAGACAACAGCAGCAATCCACGGATCAAAGCACAAGGTGCTGGGAGTAAATTCAACGCAAGAGCCCTGCTCTCCTACAGGCAGCTGCTTAAATATTGACCTACCTTGTGCTGAAGCAGGATAATAAGTGGATGTGTATGATTTTACTGCAACGGAATTGACCGCAACGAAAATGCCTATATAAAAAATGACCTGCATATACCATTTAGTCGCATGGTAGACATTTACATTGAACATTTATTTAAAACTGAATTAAGGCACAGTGGCATTTAAAGTAAATATGAAAATCGATTAATGTCTGAGTAATATCAATAGAGTACCTTTGTAAAGTAAAGGCTAATCAGGAAGTAAAAATGACCTGAAACGTAATCACGCAATTTATGTATGACGAAAACGCAACCAATAAGAAAAGGTTTACACTAACTGGAACTGAAAAAAATGACCAGTAATGTTCAATCCGAACCATATGAGAAAAAGAGCTGAAATGTTAATATTACTAAATGACTGACGAACAAGGAAACCAATAGATATATCGGTGGACTTAATACTGATTTTGGTTTACTGAGGTAAGATTCATAACGAATACTAGAGTAAAAGGAATTAGATGTACGGAAATATAATTGATTTTAAAAGACTGACTGGTACATTTTGTATTTATTTCAATAGGAGATTTGCAGTGAAATGTGGAAATGGCAATTTATTTATTGTTGAAGAAAGTGAAAGAACAGCTAAAACACAATGGATACACAATCTGCATCGGTATTTCCTGCATGGAATGGAATGCATATATCGCACCATTGTTTCCCCGCTCACCCCTACGCTCTGCTTTAGAGCGTGGGCCCTCCATCCTATCTTCACAAATTGCCACCATTGGTGCACTCGAGGTGCCCCCATATTCCAAGATGGCTGCCGCCCCTGCATTGCCATGTCCCCACTCATGCCTGCCTCCACCAGGCTTCTAGCCGGTATCTGATTGGCAGATACATTGCTGCAAATAGCAACGCGATTCGCCGACAGGTGGAGCCGGCAGCCAGAAGTAAGGCGACGGAAAGAAGGCTTGGCTCTGACTGAGCTGACTGAGCGCAGCCGGCGCCAGGCGACGTCCCTATACCCTAATAGATGCCGATTGCATAACTACCAGTTGTCCTGCCTGATACCACCCTGCGCTAGGTAACTTCCCTACCTACTTTGCAATAACGCCAGTAAGCCTCTATAATCCCGTGATCTGCTAATCACTTCTCAGCAGTCCTGTACTTTACCGAGTTTGTTAGTGCCTCCCCTTGCCACCCAAAGCCGCAAGCCCTCACCCACCTGGCCAGATCATACATCACTACCCTCACCACTACTATGTACTTGAGCTCCTGGCTTGCTGCGCCTTGCATTGCCTATCCTGATGGACCTGCACAACTAACATTTACCCTGGCTGCACTCTGCATTGCTAAGCCTTCCGATATTTATTTATTTATTTATTGCATTTATTACTCGCCCAAACCCTTGGGTACCACGGCGATGTTACAGACAGCTTGGTTAAAACATTTCTTGGACTTTGCCAATCGGGCGCAGTGCATGTGAATACAAAAATAATCATACACGAAGACATTACATGCAGGGTTTCAGTACACTGATATTTCCTGAAGCATGGAGGGGGATTTTCTAGTCTTGGTTAAATAGCCACGTTTTCAGGGATTTCTTGAAACCTGAGAATGTTTGCTCATTTTTGATGGGGAGGGGAAGAGTGTTCCAATATGTGGGTGCGAGGTATTGGAAACTACTGCCTCCTGCCTTGGTTGTCTTGTAGCGGGGGATAGCTAGGAGTAATTGACTGTTAGATCTGAGGGGCCTCTTGGGTACTTTTCTGGTGATGGCGTGGTTGAGGTAGATGGGGACACATGAGTGGATGCATTTGAATGTGACGCATAGAGCTTTGAATGTGACCCTGGCTTTGATGGGGAGCCAGTGATGGTTTCTTCTAATATTTGAGATATGATCTGACTTCCTTATTCCAAGGGCCGCCCGAAGGGCTTTATTTTGGATGAGGTGTAGTTTGTTTAGATTGGCTTTTGAGGTACCCAGGTAGAGTACGTTGCAGTAGTCGAGCCTGGATAAGATTAAGGCTCTTGCCAGCGTGATACAATTGGTGGGTGTCAAGAATTGGCGACTGAGAGCAATACGTTTTGCGGTGTAGGATGTAGAGGAAGAGAGGGCGTTGATGTGCTTGGTCATGGTGAGGTTGGCATCAAGGTAGACACCTAGTGTTTTCACTTGTTTGAGTACTGATATGTTTGTGCCATCAATGTTGATGGATGAGTAATCAGGATGTAATGCTTCTATTTTGGATTGGGAGCCCACAATGAGAATCTCAGTCTTCTCATCGTTGAGACAGAGGCTATTTAGTGCCATCCAATTTTGGATTATGGCATATATTTTGTTGATAGTGTCGGTGTCTTGAGTGTAGTCTCCCGATAAAGGGATGAGGATCTGGGTGTCATCTGCAAAGTTGGTGTAGATGACACCCATGTCGTCTAGCGCTGAGAAGAGGAGTTTGGTGTATGCATTGTATAATGTTGGTGAGAGACAGGAACCTTGGGGGACACCAATGGGTACTATGATGGGGTTGGCGGCTTGTTTACCTATGGCGACCCTGGAGGTGCGGTCAGCAAGAAAGGATTTGATCCAGGTAGTAGCTTCGGTGGAGAAGTTGAAGTCTTTCGCTAGTGTGGCGCACAGTTTATTATGGTCTACTAAATCAAACGCTGCGGAGAGATCGAGTAGGAGGAGGATGCAGAGTTTCCCTGAGTCTCTGATGGTATCCATCTGGATTTTTAAGTCAAGGAGCGCCGTTTCTGTGCTATGGTTGGGGCGGAAGCCTGATTGCCTCGTGCCAAGGAGGTGGTTTTGTTCGAGGTGAGTTTGGACTTGGTTGTATGCTAATTTATCCAATATTTTGAGGAGAAATGGGACAGTTGTTATTGGCCTGTAATTAGTGGGCCCCGTGGGGTCTAGGGTAGGTTTTTTCAGGAGAGGGGTGACCCAGGCTTCTTTAATGCTAGTTGGTACTAGGTTAGTATTGAAGGATGCGTTGACGAAGTTGGTGATAATGGGGGTGAGGGTGTGAGCGCAGGATTTGACTACTGATGCTGGGACAGAATCGCCTTTGCAATTGGAGGCTTTAAGTTTGGCGATGGTATCAAACACTACATTTTGGGATACTGGTGTGAAATGGAATGGGGCGCTGGTGAATTCCTGATGTGGTCGATTTAGGTTAAGGAGGGCAGGTTTGTTGGCTAGTGATTGTTTTTTGGATGTGATTTTTATTTGGAGTAGTTCAATTTTGGCTGTTAGTGCGTCTTGTATAGTGGTGCACCATTCCTTGCTGGGGATGGTTGGGTTTATGGCTGGAGTGGGGTTTTCCAATTCTTTTAGAATGGCAAATAATTCCTTGGTATCTGAAGTAGCATTGCTGATCCTATTATTATACGCATTAGATTTGTAGGTAATAGTAGCTGTTTTATAGGTTTTGTATATTTCTTGGTAGGCTTTTTCTGCCTCTGCAGTAGGATGCTTTCTGTAGGCATGTTCACACGCGCGTTTGGTTCTTCTGAGGGCGATAAGATCATCATTGAACCAGAAGCTAGATCGCTTGTCTGTGCGTTTTGCCTTGGTGGTGAGCGGTGCTATAGCATTAATGGTTGTAGTGAGGCAGTTGTGATATATGTCTGCTAGGAGACAGGGGTTGTCACTGGTGATCGAGGTAGAAGCTAGGATTTTTGAGAGAGGAGGCGTGAAGTTTTCTGGCGTGAGTTTGCGGGCGTTTCTAGTTTCATAGGTAATCATAGTTTTAGGTTTCTTTTGTGAGGGTTCGGAGGGGTTGATTGTAAATACAATGTTATGGTGATCGGTCCAAATAAGAGGGGAGATGACCTCAATGGTTACGGGGGTATTAAGGGAGAGGATCCAATCAAGAGTCCTGCCTTTGATATGTGTGGGTGCATTAACTAGTTGGCTGAAACCCATGTCCTTCAGGGCGGAGTGCAGTGATTCTGCTTTGGCATCTTGGCTGTCATTGAAACCTAGGTTAAGGTCGCCCAGGATGATGTATTTCGAGCTAGGTTTTATTAGTGGAGCTAATAGCAACGGAATTTCAGTCTCTGGGTGGTTGTTGGGGCTAGGTGCTCTATAAATTACTATTAAATTAATAGTAGTTTTGGCATTTATGGGAAATTTTACGAGTAATGTTTCATACCCTTCAATACTTTCAATGGGACAAGATCTAAGCTGTAATTTAGTCTTGGCCATAATAGCAACACCGCCTCCTTGTGAGTGGGTCCTATCTGTTCTGAATATGGTGTAGTCGGATGGGATTGCCAGAGTTAGTAGTGGACCTGATGCTTGATGGAGCCAGGACTCTGTGACTACTAGTATATCGAGCTGTGATTCCATAATGAGGTCGTGAACTTCTATAGCATGCGCCCCTAAGGAGCGGGCATTGATAAGCGCTCCTTTAAAGGTGGATAGTAATTTATTGGGGGTGTCCGGAGCTGGTTTGGAAGTAGTGTTGGGTTTCTGGATAGGAGTATGGTTTTGATGAGGGGGAGGTACTCTGGGCCTAATTTGTTTGGGAGGTGTGTGTTCATGTTTGACTGGGTTGGGGTGGTTGAAGGTACGAGACCTTAATCGGAAGTGTCTTGCTGCACCTGTCACGGGGTTAGAGAATTTTTCGGTATGGCTGTGGTGAGGTGACTCTGCTGTGGGCAATACATGTGAGATTGGATCAGGGCTGATAGCATGATGCTTGATGGTATTCAGATAGGTCCTAGGCGTAAGACTTGCGCTGTTTGGGAATGGGGGAGTGGAGGAACGGTCTAGGACATGGGATAGGGTGATGCCGGGGGCATGCCGGCTTGCTGAGACCATTATTATGGGGCCAGTAGTAGTGGGCCAAGCAGGGTGTGTGGTTGGGGAGAATGCAGAACGGGAACATGATGAGGGGCAACCAAGTTTGCATATTGGATTAGTGTCAGGGCAAACTGCGACCATAAGGCACAGCGCTAATTCCTCAAAGTGGTCTGTATGCGACCAAAGGGCGCAATACGGCAGTCTAATGTGGTCTGTAGGTGATCCTAGGAACAATACAGCAGTCTAATGTGGTCTATAGGCGACCAAAGGGCACAATACAGCAGTCTAATGTGGTCTGTAGGCGACCAAAGGGCACAATACAGCAGTCTAATTTGGCCTGTAGGCGACCAAAGGGCACAATACAGCAGTCTAATGTGGTCTGTAGGCGACCAAAGGGCACAATACAGCAGTCTAATGTGGCCTGTAGGCGACCAAAGGGCACAATACAGCAGTCTAATGTGGTCTGTTTACTATTACATTCAAATTCAGCTTTGTTACACTATGCATTGTATTACCTTGTTGTGCTTCCACTCAAACCTAGCCGTGCTGCTTTTTGTACTGTTTTGCCCTGAGTGTGCCCACATTTGACTCTAGCCGTGCTGCCTTCAACTGTATTACTCCGTTGTGCCTTCCTCAAAGATAGCCGCTCTGCATTTTGTACTGCTTGCGCCCACATTTGAATCTAGCCGTGCTGCATTTGAATCTAGCCTTGCTGCATTTGAATCTAGCCTTGCTGCATTTTGCACTGTTTTACCCTGTTGTGCCCATATTCGAATCTAGCCTTGCTGCATTTTGCACTGTTCTACCCTGTTGTGCCCACATTCGAATTTAGCCTTGCTGCATTTTGCACTGTTTTACCCTGTTGTGCCCACATTCGAATCTAGCCTTGCTGCTTTTGAATCTAGCCTTGCTGCTTTTGAATCTAGCCTTGCTGCATTTTGCACTGTTTTACCCTGTTGTGCCCACATTCGAATCTAGCCTTGCTGCATTTTGCACTGTTCTACCTGTTGTACCCACATTCGAATCTAGCCTTGCTGCTTTTTGCATTGTACTACCCTGTTGAGCCTTCCTCAAGCTAGCCGTGTTGCATTCTGCACTGTTCCTTAGCCCGTTGAGCTGTGCTCTTGTTTTTAGCCTTGCTATTGTGCACTGCTCTAGTATTCTGCATTGCTGAGCCTCTCAACTAACATCAACCTTGGTGCAGTCTGCATTACTTCCTAGGCATAGTCATAATTGATCCCAGCACTGGTGTACTCTACTCTGCCCGACACTAGTCTTCAGCGTTGGGCACTTTTGCACTGTGTAGCCTGTAGAGACCGTCAACTTTAGCCTTGTTGTATTTGCATGTCTATCCAGTTATATCGTTACATCGGTCTGGTGACCTATCCACACCCTATTCTAGTATCATGTTGCCACACCTACCCACCCAAAACCCTCTCCTCCCACTATTAAGAGTACTTTTCATACTGTGGGCCTAGCACTGTCCCCCAGTACCCTAACATCTATCTTAATGCTCCGGCCTTATGGCTCGACCACTTCACTCAAAAACCTACACCTAATCAACCTTGCACTACAGCCCTAAGAAACCTAAGACTAGGCTCTAGACTTATGGGCAAGAAGGGTCACCCCATGTATCCTAGCGTATCTCTGAAAACCCTGAAGCCTAGCTTGTCCCCGCAAACCCCGACTGCATTCATGCCCCAAAGCCTTCAGACCAACCTTGCCACCACAGACAACACCAGTCTGATTAAGGCAAGGCAAACCCTGATCTCACCCATGCCCCAAGGCCCTCAGACCTTCTTTGCCGCTTCTGGCAACACCACTCCGATTAAGGCAAGGCCAAGCAACACTGGCCTGATCAAGGCCGCCATAATTAATGCACGGTCCCTTGCAGCTCATGCCCTGGACATTGCTGACCACATCAAGACTGAGGAGCTTGACTTCATCACCATCTCCGAGACCTAGCTGCACCCCACCTCCGGCCCGGCTCTCTCACTGGCTATCCCACCAAACTATTCCATTACTAGATGCGACCGTACCTCCAGAGGTGGAGGTATCGCATTCATATACAAAAACTCACTAGGACTCAGAACCCTACCGAGCACTAAGATGGAATCCGCAGAGCTACTCTCTGCCAAACTCACGTTATCGGCCAACCAAACGGCCACTATCCATTTAATATACAGACCTCCAGGTCCCCCCACTTCCTTTGTGGATGACATCACCGCTCTAGTACTAGACAAAGCGAAAACCAACTCGCTAACTATTATCCTCAGTGATCTTAATTTTGGTCACTAAGATCCCGATGACCCCGCAGCCCTTGATCTTGCCAATACCTTAACAGATCTAGGTTTTTCTCACCACATACAAGCCGCCACTCACATCAAAGGACGAGCCTTAGACTGGCTCAGCGACACCAACTGCAACATCCGCTTACTCTCAAACGACCCTTGCGCTTGGTCGAATCACCACATTATCACTTTCAGCATTGAACCAATGCCGCCTGTCGCCCCAGCTACCCTCACTAGAAACAAAAAGAACATAACTGCTGAAAAGATACTCCCCCTCATCCTCCCCACCCTCAACAATGCCACTGACTCCTGCTCGGACCCCACTATCTTAGCAAACATTTACAACCAGTCAGTTCTTACAGCCATAAACTCCATCGCCCCACTCAAACTTAGAAGACCCAAACAACATGCGCACCTTAACGCGTGGTTCACACCACAGCTCAGAGTGCTTCGCAAAGAGAAACATAGTGCGGAGGCACGCTGGAAAAGTCACCACTCTGACACCCATAAGCACAGTCTCCTATTAGCCACCCTTAAAGGAGTGTTCCGGGACTTTTTTTTTATTGTCCCTACGGTTCGGCCATGTGTTTTTAAGCATAAATCGGTAGATCGTAGAAAACTTTCCTATGGACCTTACCCGACTTTTCGTCCATTAACGCACTCGAAATGAGCCGCCATTTTGTGATAATCCTATCATTTCCCCCCATCGACCTGGCTGACCTGCGTTTGCGGCACTAAATCAAATCCCCCGCCCCTGAGCCTGACATCAGCAGACGCGTACCGCCCATTTCCCAACACCAAAGCACGTTTCGTGTCAACAATCGCTGCGCCTCAGCTAATGAAGTGTCGCCATGGAAATGGCAGGACGCCTCTTTCCTCAATAAGTATAAACACACCGTTTCACAACACACAGCAGCAGATTTTCGATTCCATTACTCTCGCTGTGTTACTTTGAGTATTCTGTGACTCGTTTCTGTGCTCTGGTCAGCTACCTTCGCCGCTTCTAGGCCTTGTGAACACCTGTACCATCTCTGTAAATTATTTTACTTTCTTTACCACACAATGGCTACAATAATGCCGTATATGTACGAGCCCGAGTACACCGAGGAAGAACTACTGGAAAGGCAAGCACGCGAAAACGATGGGGATTCGGACGGCAGTTGGGAGGACCAGTCAACGGATGAAGAGCCTGGACCATGTCGCATGGACGGCGTCTCCACCTGGTGCACGTGCAATCGGTGCAAGCTAATGCCAACTGAGGAGGAGAACTGCTGCTGCCGTGAAAATTCCGGGTGCTTGGCCTACATTTCGGAAGGCGAGCCAAGTCCGCAATGCATCACCGAGCTGCCAGAGTTCAGGGAAGCCTGCCTCTCACGGACCGTGTTGAGGATGATGATGGTGCTTATGCACGAACTTCGCGGCACTGTTCGTCCGCGTAATCCGAGTAACGAGTAAGTATACTCTGGTTGTGATGTCAGTGTTGCCACTACTATTTCATGCTCGTCTCCCACATATAAAATTACATCTACATATCATTCGAATGCATGTAAATTGGTTCCATATTGTGCATTTTCTAGATCGAATTTTTTTCAAAGCAGAATGACATTTTTTACCTGAATCGACAGTGATAAGAAAGTTTTGTCATTTTAATACAGTTTGCATCTTTCATTTTCACAGGTGGTACAGGCTGGTGGCCTATCGTTGCTTCACTTGGTGGCTTCACGGGAGGCTCGGACACCGCGTTCGGAGAGTAATACCTGCCTGTGCGGTACTTGCCATTAGACAACATTTCCCCAGCGACAGTGGACAATACCGCGGATTTTCTCTGGATGTGCTGCAACCGGAACTTTACAATGTTTAATGTTTATTATTTATGTTCAATTGAAATTAAGATCTAAAATAAAACCCAACATATATTTTAACAATGGTTGTTTTGATTTATTAAATGAATCTAGTGTGTCTCCATTGAATAGTCTTCCTGTGCCTTGTCTTGTCACACCACATGTCTCCGGCCAGCATCCTCCCTCACGCTGGCCGCCCACCTTCAATCCACATAACCGTTGAACCCATATGCAGCAGACATACATATGTTATTTTGCGGGTTGGCATCAAGCCTCCCGGCCTTGCCTCCTCCCCCAAAAATACTTACCACACCACTTTGTTCAAGCGTTGGCAATAAAAGGCCGTTGGATTTTATTGATACAAAACATGGTTATAGGTAAATAATCAATATAGTTGATCATAATAAATCATCCTTTTGGGCACCGGGTACAGAGATGACCCCCTCTGGCCCGTGCCGCCTTGCCACCACAGGACAGCCTGCTGCTGACTAACTGCCTAGGCATCCAGGGTCTCCAGGGTGAACTACACCCATATATTCTCCTGGGAGGGTGAGGTATTTATAAACTCACCCCCCTGCCTTCCATGTACTAGATCCTGCAGCCTGCCTCTTACATGCAGTTAGATGGCCTCTCTTTGGTGAGGCCCTGCGGCAAACGAGTATTGTCTGCACGACCACCGCCCCAATCCACCCCCCCGCCCTATCAAAGGCAGTTCGCACCGGGGTACTTGTGCTGGCAAGTGGAGCTGTCAGGGAGCGATAAAGGCCAAGAGGTGCCAAAGACCATGTACACATCAAAGTGGTCTATAGAGCATGGGTTGTTGTTCCCATGTCTACCTCCAGACCCCGTGTCTCCTGCCAAGCATCCCCCCTCACGCTGGACGCCCCCCTGCAATCCACATAAGTGTGTCTCCATTCACGAGTCTTCCTGTGTCTTGTCTGCACGACCACCGCCCCAATCCACCCCCCGCCCTATCAAAGGCAGTTCGCACCGGGGTACTTGCGCTGGCAAGTGGAGCTGTCAGGGAGCGATAAAGGCCAAGAGGTGCCAAAGACCATGTACACTTCAAAGTGGTCTATAGAGCATGGGTTGTTGTTCCCATGTCTACCTCCAGACCCCGTGTCTCCTGCCAAGCATCCCCCCTCACGCTGGACACCCCCCTGCAATCCACATAAGTGTGTCTCCATTCACGAGTCTTCCTGTGTCTTGTCTGCACGACCACCGCCCCAATCCACCCCCCGCCCTATCAAAGGCAGTTCGCACCGGGGTACTTGTGCTGGCAAGTGGAGCTGTCAGGGAGCGATAAAGGCCAAGAGGTGCCAAAGACCATGTACACTTCAAAGTGGTCTATAGAGCATGGGTTGTTGTTCCCATGTCTACCTCCAGACCCCGTGTCTCCTGCCAAGCATCCCCCCTCACGCTGGACGCCCCCCTGCAATCCACATAAGTGTGTCTCCATTCACGAGTCTTCCTGTGTCTTGTCTGCACGACCACCGCCCCAATCCACCCCCCGCCCTATCAAAGGCAGTTCGCACCGGGGTACTTGTGCTGGCAAGTGGAGCTGTCAGGGAGCGATAAAGGCCAAGAGGTGCCAAAGACCATGTACACTTCAAAGTGGTCTATAGAGCATGGGTTGTTGTTCCCATGTCTACCTCCAGACCCCGTGTCTCCTGCCAAGCATCCCCCCTCACGCTGGACGCCCCCCTGCAATCCACATAAGTGTGTCTCCATTCACGAGTCTTCCTGTGTCTTGTCTGCACGACCACCGCCCCAATCCACCCCCCGCCCTATCAAAGGCAGTTCGCACCGGGGTACTTGCGCTGGCAAGTGGAGCTGTCAGGGAGCGATAAAGGCCAAGAGGTGCCAAAGACCATGTACACTTCAAAGTGGTCTATAGAGCATGGGTTGTTGTTCCCATGTCTACCTCCAGACCCCGTGTCTCCTGCCAAGCATCCCCCCTCACGCTGGACGCCCCCCTGCAAACCGCATAATGCCACGACATATACACGTCATTCATTCACAAACACACCCCTGTTTCGAATTCTTTATAACCCACTTCATATTTCTAATGAGAACTTCTTTGCGCTTTGCTAGTCAACCCGTGAAGGTGCTGGTTATCTGCTCTTCGTCTCTGTGAACTTCCGTGACCACTTCGAGGAAACTCGTCAGTTTGTAACCTGTGAACTGCTCCCTGTTCTACGACAAGAAACTACTCTGATCCCTGCATCTAACTGTTTGTTCGTCAAGGTAAGGCCATGTACCATAATCATTTTGCGTCCAATTTCTTTTCGTTCAAGACAGTACATGCAAGGAACTAGTCACATGTTCTGAGTTTAGTCAAATTATTTTTCTATTTTTTTAAAGTTATTCAAATACTTATCCGCATTTGAATAACGTGTATAGTTCCAAGAACCAAAACGAACCTTGCATTGAACCCTTTATGTGTCATTTAATTTTTTAACGCATTGGTATTCATATAGAATTGTTGATCTTTACTTTTCAGAACTTTCCACAATGCCTGCCTGTTCCATTGGCGGTTGCCCTTCGAAGACCCATAAAAAATCTGAAGGTACTATAATGTATGTTTTCCCTAAGACAATAGATCAGATAAGAGAATGGGTCCGATATTGCAGATATCCACCGTCTGAGCTTGAAAGTAGAGTCCTAGAAGTCTTTGCGGACAAGAGGGGTGATCGATACCGCATCTGCAGCAGGCACTTTAGCTCAGACATGTACTCCACATCATTGGTAATAAAGAAGAACACACCGCGAGCGAAGCGAAAATTGCTCTCAACCGCTATTCCCACTCTATTCGTCCACATCCCTCCACTGGTGAGTCAAGTTTACGTATTTATCTCTCAGCCTTGCGGTAGTGTGTAGCATTAGCTAACAATAATTTCCCCATTTATATATCCACTCAATATGAAGGCGGAAGATTCTCCATCCGTGTCGTTATTGCAGTCATCAGCCACTTCAAGCGCCTATCGGGTAATCTTACTTGGCTATTCTGCCACTGACTTGTTTTAGGCATGTAAATCAATAGTTTTAATTTATCGTGTAATTATTTTACCTAATGGTACACCCTTGTACTCGTCCTCTAGTCTTTGTTTTCAGTTATAATTATTGTTATCCAAAATAATGCAAGTACTGTCTTTCAGGGAGATGCTGAGGAGTCCAACGCATTGACGACAACCGTTGATGTCACTCAGATGCTCGAGGTACGTTTCCGGACAGTTCCATCGATGGAGATCATCAGATCTTGCATTCTTGTAGCGTGATTGTTACACACAATGTTTCTTTCGTTTTTAGCCATTGATATGTCCTTCTGTCGTCGCCCTCCTATGTGTCTTCTTTTTTCAATATTGTGTTCATTACTAATGAAAGTCCTATGTTTCATGGAGTCGATGGAGCATTAGTCCAAGAAGAAGGGGGAGCATGCAGTTACGGGTCGGCGCAACAGCTTGCAGAAGTGTGCACCGCAGTTACATCGTCCCTTGATGTTCTTATGCATTTCGAGGTATGGATACTGACAGCTCGATCAAGCGAAATCATATGACGTGATTACATCCGCTATACTTCCTTCTTTATTAACGCAAGTACTATGTTTCAGGGAGATGACGGAGCTTCTTCTACAAGAACATCACCCCTAGTAGTTGATGCAGATCTCTGGGTGGTGACACTTCCAACGATCGAGCAAATCGAATCATATTTAGATATCCATTATTTATTTTAGACAACTGATCATTTGTGCAGGTCTATTTAGATGAGCCGTTGACGCCTGCACAAAGTTTATGTGCTTTTTAACAAAATAGAAAACCATACTAATGCAATGACTGTGTTTCAGGGAGTCACTGAAGCATCATCTTCAATAATATCATCAATGGAAGTCTATGAGGAGCCCGAGGTATGGATCTTGACAGTTCCATCTAACTAGATCAACAATGCGTGAATAATTGTCGTTTGAATGTTCTACACAATGCGTTCATTCGAGTTTTGCTATTGTGATGTACGTATGGGTATTGGTCCCCAAGTACATTTTGTGTTTTCGATATTATTATACATACTAATGAAAGTTCTATGTTTCAGGGAGTCGATGGAGCGTCAGTGCGTGACGGATGTGCTTATCATGAAAATATAGTCGTTGCAGCGCAAGAGGAAGTGGAGACATGCACACACGAGTCGGAGCAACAGCGTCCTGATGTTGAAGTTCGAGGCAAGAAAGTTTCAAAGAAAAGAAAGCAAAAGAAGGTTAGTGTCCTGGTCACTATATTATGTTGTTTTTCACTGTTAATAGTTCAATACTGCAAGTTGTGTTTAAACTGAACATCCCTTTTCCAATCTGTCCTCTAGTTGCGAGTGGGTGTACGAACTAGATCTACACAGACAGTGAAGCGAACGAGAGATGTTGCTTGTCAAACCTTTTGGCAGGGACTTGAGACTGGAGATGCATCGTGCCAATGGGAAGAATATGAAGTGATTGACAACGGAGCTATACCACCACCAGCCATTGATAGTGAATGTCCTCCTGGTAGTTCGGATGCAGTCGGAGATCAATTCACAGAATCCACACCCGCAAAAACTAAGACCGCGAGAAAGTTGAAGAAATTGTTTTATTCACCCATCGCCGGAGAAGGAACAGATGTTGCAATGGAAGAGAATGAAGTGGACGACAATGAAACACCATCAATATCACTGAACATAATGGAAGACGATATCAGAGATTCTACCTTTCATGTGAGTGACATGTCCTCAACGTTACAGGCCGAACCAGCTGGGATGCAGAGTGACAGTATAAGGAAAGAGGCCAAATTCATTGTATTCGATAGTTGTTTGATTGATATTATTATTCGGATGAAATGTGGGCATTCGGTTGGTGGGGAAGTATGTGGGGAGCCATTGATTAATGTGACTCGTGCAATTCGAGGCACTAACCTTAAAATACATGCCACCTGTACAAAATATCATCCTTTCTCATGGTCGGCACAACCCATGCTGGGGCAACTGCCAGCAGGCAATCTACTTTGTGCAGCGGCTGCACTTTTTAGTGGTTCAAGTTTTAAAAAGTTAGAGTCTTTCTTTCAGTTTGTGGGAATCCATTTCATTGCGAAAACTCAGTTCTACAAATACCAAACCGATTATCTATTTCCAGCCATTAGCGAAGCTTGGAGAATGGAAAAAATGTCTATCGATAGTACATTCGCGGGCAAACGGTTCACGCTAGCCGGTGATGGACAGTGCGACAGCCCAGGATTTTCAGCCAAGTACTGCACCTACCACTTTCAGGACATGGAAAGTAAGAAAATTGTGAGTTCGGTGGTCGTGCAGGTGTCACAAAGTACATCCTCAGTGGCCATGGAGAAAGTTGGCTTTGTAGCATCATTGCAAGAACTACAATCGCGGGGAATGGTGATCGACCTGATAGCCACGGACAGACACGTTTCAATTGCCAAGACAATGAGAGAAGAGTACAAAAATATAAATCACCAATTTAACGTTTGGCATCTTGCAAAAACAATCAATAAAAAAATGTCGGCTGCAGGTAAAAAAAAAGATATGCAAGGTATTTCACAGTGGTCCAAGTTGTTATTGTTATTTTGCATTTATATAGCGCCTTATATACCATTGGTATGGTCTGAAGGCGCTGGTAGGTTGAACGCCCTTGGGAACCGAAGTTCAGGTCAGTAGAGAGAGTAGAGGGAGTCCAAAAGTGCGTGTGCGCACCAGGTATGTGTGCAGCTGGTGCGGAAATCGAGTGGTAGCTGCTTCTTAGCTGTACTTGTGGTGGTTGAGCGGTCAGGAGTATGTGTTCGGTCTGGTCGGTTTTACCCAGAGCGAGTGTGGCTGCGTTAGGCCTGAGGAGAACGCCTGGCTGGGGGGTGTGAAACCAGCAATGATTACTTAGAGTGATGTGGAGTAAGCGGGAGAATGTAGATATGAGAACAGTTATACCGAATGGTGTCATAGTATCTCTGTGTTCTAGATGAGTGGTGGTGTAAGGGGGAGAGTAAGCGTGGGGTGTGGTATGATGTATGTTTTCAAGTGTTTCATTCATTCCAAAGCATATTAAGTATCGTCCGTTGCACATATTCGTCCGTTCCTCATACTCGTCCGCTCCACACATTCGTCCAGTCATTATCATCGTCTAGTTCACACACTCGTCCAGTCGGCACACTCGTCCAGTCCGCACGCTTTCTTTGCTGCGATTGGTGTGAGAGAGGGTAGGGGGGTCAGAGGGGGAGACAGAGGCAGCTTTGGTTCTCGCTAGGACTAGGCGCGCAGTTTTTAGGGAGGGGAAAGGGTGCGGTCGGGGGGGTGGCAGGGATATGATGGCGTGTGGTAGTGGGGGAGCGGGCACGGGCAGTGCTGGTGGGTCGGCAGTGGGGTTCAGGAGAAAGAGAGTGGTCTTGGGTTTCTGATGGGCACTGGTGGAGTTGGTGCGCTCATGATTGGTGTGGGGTTGATTTGGGAGGGTTTTCTGATTGTAGTTCTAGGGTCAGTGACTCACACTTATAGGTACACTTCTGGGCTCAACTAGTCAAGGACTAATTGGTGCTTCTAAGCAATTGGATATACTTCTAAGTGCAACTTGGTACGGTTCTAAATGCAATTGGGTACACTTTCTTAATGCAGTTGGGTATACTACTGAGTTGAGCAACTTTCAGAGAGGCTAATGGGCGCAACTTCAACTGTAGTTGGATATACTTCTAAATGCAGGTGGGAAGAGTCCTAAATTCAACTTTCTCAGATAGGGTATTGGGTGCAATTTCTAAATGCAATTGGGTACACTTCTAAATGTTGGTGGGAACAATTCTAAATTCAACTTTCTCAGAGAGGGTGCAGGGTACAGTTCTAGATGCAGGTAGGAACAGTTCTTAATTCAGCTTTCTCAGAGAGGCTAATTGGGCGCAGCTTCTAATTAAGATTGGGTATAATTCTAATGCAGGTGGGAACAATTCTGAATTCAACTTTCACAGAGAGGGTGCAGGTACAGTTCTAGATGCAGGTAGGAACAATTCTTAATTCAACTTTCTCAGAGAGGCTATTGGGTGCAACTTTCAAGTGTAATTGGGTACACTTCTAAATGCAGGTGGGAACAGTTCTAAATTCAGTTTTCAGATAAGCTATTGGGTGCAGCTTCTAAATGCAATTGGGTACACTCCTAAAATGCCGTTGGATACACTTCTAATTGCAAGAGGGAACAATTCTAATTCAACTTTCTCAGAGAGGGTGCGGGGTACAGTTCTAATTGCGAGTGGGAACAGTTCTTAATTCAACTTTCTCAGAGAGGCTATTGGGCGTAACTTCTAAATAAGATTGGGTATACTTCTAATGCAGGTGGGAACAATTCTAAAATCAACTTTCACAGAGAGGCTATTGGGTGCAAACTTTCAGGTGCAACTGGGTACACTTCTAAATGCAAGTGGGGACAGTTCTAAATTCAGCTTTCACAGAGAGGCTATTGGGTGCAGCTTCTGAATGCAATTGGGTACACTTCTAAATGCCGTTGGGTACACTTCTACATGCAAGAGGGAACAATTCTAATTCAACTTTCTCAGAGAAGCTATCCGGCGCAACTTCCAACTGCAGTTGGGTACACTTCTAAATGCAGGTGGGAACAATTCTAATGCAGGTGGGCACAATTCTAAATTCAACTTTCACAGAGAGGCTAATAGGGGGCAGCTTCTAAATGCAAACAATTCTAACGCATCTTTCTCAGAGGGCTATCCGGCGTACTTCTAAATGCGATTGGGAACAGTTCTATATTCAATTTCGTAGAGAGGTTGTTAGAGATTCCATCTAAGTGTGGCGTATGCTAGCAATCATTAGTTGACGTTATACTGCGGGCCATTGAAATGTAGGTTAGGGTGGGCAGGCTATTGGGAACACTTCTAGATTCAATTTTCCAGAGAGGCTATTGGGCACACTTCTAAATGCAACTCTCACAGAGGCTATTGGGCACACTTCTAAATGCAACTTTCACAGATAGGCTATTGGGCACATTTCTAAATTCACAGAGAGGCTGTAGGGGGCACTTTCTAAATGCAAACTTTCACATGCTAACATTCACAATTCCATCTAAGAGTGGACATGCTAGTATTATGGCACTCTGTTATTGGTAGGTGAGATAGAGTGGCGGGGGTTTTCTGGAGTAGAGTGATTGCTCTACTCCCCACCCATGCCACACTCACGGTTTTTGTTGGTGTTTGTTGGCTTCTTTGGCGTCCCCTGCGGACACCTGCTGACACGTCCTGGAGCCGCCTCTGTAGGAGCCGCCCTTTGCCTTGTGGCCCTTCGCCACAGGGGCTGCCGGGCAGAGGGCTGCCCTGGGAAAGTCGGGATAAAGGGGAGGTGGACGAATCAGGACCAGGGGAGGACAAAGGGGGCGGCACTAAGGGAGGAAAGCTGCCGTGCAGAAGGGAGGCAGCAAGGGCCTCCTAGCCCCATATTGGTGGCATGGGGGGGCAGGGGCAACACAACCACACACGCTTACCTGGGCCAGGATGGAAATTGCCGGGAGGGAGCGGAGAGAGGGGGACGCAAAGAGGGTACAGGGGCCTGGGGGCACAGAAACTACTTTGTGGGGGGGCATCTGGGGTCGGCTTGCCCTGCGTAGCACTCACCTGCTTCCTGATGGTAAAGGAAGCAGGGAGGCTACCGCGGGTCGCTAGACCCGAGACCACGGGCCAAGTTAGCCAATGGGGGACGGGGGCGGGATGGGAGGCGGGAGCAGGGAGATCCAGGAAGGAGCGGGGAGAGGGGGACGCAAAGAGGGTACAGGGGCCTGGGGGCACAGAAACTACTTTGTGGGGGGGCATCTGGGGTCGGCTTGCCCTGCGTAGCACTCACCTGCTTCCTGATGGTAAAGGAAGCAGGGAGGCTACCGCGGGTCGCTAGACCCGAGACCACGGGCCAAGATTGCCAATGGGGGACGGGGGGCGGGATGGGAGGCGGGAGCAGGGAGATCCAGGAAGGAGCGGGGAGAGGGGGACGCAAAGAGGGTACAGGGGCCTGGGGGCACAGAAACTACTTTGTGGGGGGCATCTGGGGTCGGCTTGCCCTGCGTAGCACTCACCTGCTTCCTGATGGTAAAGGAAGCAGGGAGGCTACCGCGGGTCGCTAGACCCGAGACCGCGGGCCAAGTTAGCCAATGGGGGACGGGGGTGGGATGGGAGGCGGGAGCAGGGAGATCCAGGAAGGAGCGGGGAGAGGGGGACGCAAAGAGGGTACAGGGGCCTGGGGGCACAGAAACTACTTTGTGGGGGGGCATCTGGGGTCGGCTTGCCCTGCGTAGCACTCACCTGCTTCCTGATGGTAAAGGAAGCAGGGAGGCTACCGCGGGTCGCTAGACCCGAGACCACGGGGCAAGATTGCCAATGGGGGACGGGGGGCGGGATGGGAGGCGGGAGCAGGGAGATCCAGGAAGGAGCGGGGAGAGGGGGACGCAAAGAGGGTACAGGGGCCTGGGGGCAC
Organism: Ambystoma mexicanum; assembly: GCF_040938575.1. NCBI lineage: Eukaryota > Metazoa > Chordata > Amphibia > Caudata > Ambystomatidae > Ambystoma > Ambystoma mexicanum. The sequence continues at coordinate 27,687,132 of NC_090935.1, forward strand.
AGAAACTACTTTGTGGGGGGGCATCTGGGGTCGGCTTGCCCTGCGTAGCACTCACCTGCTTCCTGATGGTAAAGGAAGCAGGGAGGCTACCGCGGGTCGCTAGACCCGAGACCACGGGCCAAGATTGCCAATGGGGGACGGGGGGCGGGATGGGAGGCGGGAGCAGGGAGATCCAGGAAGGAGCGGGGAGAGGGGGACGCAAAGCGGGTACAGGGGCCTGGGGGCACAGAAACTACTTTGTGGGGGGGCATCTGGGGTCAGCTTGCCCTGCGTAGCACTCACCTGCTTCCTGATGGTAAAGCAAGTCAATCAGCAACCATCTTTGGTGGAGCTCAAAAACATGTGGAGGGTCGTTGGAAATTCTACTGGAAAAATGGCGGTCAGTAATGCTACACTGTAGCAACGTTCACCGCTGGACCACAAACCAACATTTCCACAATTGTGAACATGGCCATTTGTCCACAGAGGAGGCACGGAAGAAAAAGTGGTTGATTCCTTCATCACCCACTCACAAAGCCATTGAAAAGATTGTATAAAGTTTGATAAAACTATAACAAGAGATTTGAGGGGACTCACGGAATTCTGCCACACAGGAGATTTGGAGGTGTTCCACAATATGTGCCTAAAGTACAGGCCAAAACGATTGCATTTTGGCATGGAGGGCATGATAAATCGGACTCTTCTAGCGGTCTTGGCACATAACCATAATGTTGGCTGTCAACAAAGTAGGACGACCGGAACTTTAGGGACGCTTCGCTACAATAAGGCCTTCACTAAAAGAAGTAAACAATGGGTGATCAAACTAGTGTTTGAGGATATGCAATATGAGTTTATTGAGAGACTTATTGTTGATGTCCTAGATAGGCACATACATGGAGTTGTGAACGAACCTGTGCAGGGGACAACTGCATTGCCACCCAACATTGCCTCTGTTCCATGTCCACCTAAAGCAGAGCTCATTGAGAAATACACATCACGGTTTAAATGATTGTAATTTGATTGTCTGTTCTCTCGAGTCTCCTCATGTTGCAGGCCCATTGAATATGTGTAGCTATGTATTGTGTAAATAAAAGTGAATGCTCAGTGTACATGCAATGTGTCTCTCCACCCTTGCCCCTCCCTTCACCGTGCAGTAGTGCGAACCACCCGGGTGTCACCTGTGACTTTGCTCTCGAGTCTCCTCATGTCGCAGGCCCATTGAATATGTGTATCTATGTAATGTGTAAATAAAAGTGATTGCTCAGTGTACATGCAACGTGTCTCTCCACCCTTGCCCCTCCCTTCACCGTGCAGTAGTGCGAACCACCCGGGTGTCACCTGTGACTTTGCTCTCGAGTATCCTCATGTCGCAGGCCCATTGAATATGTGTAGCTATGTATTGTGTAAATAAAAGTGATTGCTCAGTGTACATGCAATGTGTCTATCCAACCTTGTTCATTTGCGCATTAAATTAAACCAAACAGTAATATAAATCATTTTTCAAAAAATATAGAATGTCTCCGTATTTATGGTTCTCTGGGGCTGCAAAGCACGCAGACAAAATGCAAAGATGGAGTGTAAATTTCAAGTCCTGTGAGATGGCCTTACACTGAATGTAGCTAACTAGGAATGTGTGCTCGTTCAAAGTGAAGGTCAGCTGCTTTGATTTTTTGCTCGGGTGCCGGAATGGCCCACAACTCAGTATAAGGTTCTATTGTTATTTGACCTTGACAGGCCGGGACCATCCCGAAAGACTTCTTTTTGGGGGTGTGGTGCAATAACGTAAGAAACGATAATGAATAAAATTTCAGAAACGATAGCCATTTAATGTTCGTTCATTAGAAGAAATAACGTCGGCATAGAAGGAGTGGTATTTCGGGGCTGCCCTACGCACAGACACAATGGAAAATGCAAATATAATGTAAGTAACTCTTTAGATGAGTTTATACCGCAATTTAATTACTATACAGTAGCTTTAAAGACGGGTTAAGTTGTACTTGTTCGTTCTATGTGGCATATTGTTTTGTACCGCGCACTATCTTGAGGAGAACCATCTCCTTTTACGGAAGCACCTCAAAACCTTCCTCTTTGCTTCTGCTTTCTCTCTCCCTCTCCCCTGCTACAACTGGTCCACTGTCTGCGACCTCGGTCCTGGGCCCTTCCACTCTCCACCTCCACTGCCTCCCTGTCAACCCCTGCACTGGGGGACTGTCTCAGTATCCTACAGCCCCCCCTTGACGTATAATACCCAGTTGCACTGTCCTAGCTATGAAATAATTTCCCGACCTAATATATAAAATGAATAATTTTAATAAAGATCTGATGGTGAGACTAATTTCATTTTTTATGTTTTTAAAACAGGTACATCCTTCATTATTGTATGTGTCACGAGTGTTAGGGAGAATTCTCTGTTTAGGCTGAATTTCCTAACCTAGTGAGTCCCCCAGCAGCTTTGCTGGATTTCTGGAGTTTGTTTTTTCCATCCTGCCAAGAGTGTGACCCTTTTCCTCTCACTCTTGGACATGTATGTGTGTGATTCCTTTGAATTGTCAATGTGTTCGATGGGCTATGGGGTCTTTTACTCCATAGGGTCTCATAAGTTTTTCTATGTGTGTCACTCCGCACCCTACGTGTCGTGACACGGGGGCACCCTAGCTGGTCCCCCCACCATAGACTCCATACCCGGGGACTGACTACCGTCTCCCCGGGCATGTAAAGTCACCATTGGCTTTACTAGACCTAAATTTGCTAACAGAACTAGTACCAACCATCTTCTTGTGGACGTGCTAGTAGGGGTAATTCGATTACTCCTGGATCTGTTACTCGAGGGGCACTGTCCCGTCCCTCCTCGTCGAGTTTTGGCTGGTGGCAGTGGAAACTACTTGTTATGTTCGACCCCGAGCATAACCCCATGGGATCCGTCCCATTGTTGAAGATTGATACTGTTTTTCGTTAATCTCCAACGTACCACCGATCTACTTATCTTAAATAGGTTTATCGAGTGGTATTTTTCTGCCAGAACTCGGGTTGTAAAATGGCGTCTGTGTTTTTCTCTGTGACTCCTAAACCAAAGGTTGAGCCCTTTGTTCCACTTTTGGCGGGCCTCTGGACAGAGACCCTCCAAAGTGGCGCCATTCTGTCTGGGTTACCTCAGGGGTGTGGGAGGGGGTTTAGGCACCCTGGACCGAGTTGCCTTGCCAACTCAGGTCGCACTCTGGAGTGATTGGCCCAGGTGGTGAGCCTTCCCGCTCACCACTTAGCATGTATTGATTGACAAGCTAGGCTGAATGAATGGGGGACGTCTGCATAAAAGCAGGGCTTTTGGGACTGGATCTTCAGAACGTCGCCACTGGACCTAAAGAATCCGACGAGGGTAACGCTGAGCCGACCTGCACGACGACACCTCCGGTGAAGCCCTGCGGAACCGTCTCACAATCTCCCGACGACAGAAGAGATCTCCCTGCCGGAGAGGCTCTTTCCCTGGCTGGTGGGAACAACCAGTCTTCTTCTTCTTTGTGCTTTTTGATCGCCCTGGACGCAGTGGTCGAATTGCCCATGCAGAGCACCCGGCAACCGGATAGCCACTACTCCGGCATCGTGATCGAAAGGTGGTGCCTTGTGACGAAGCCCTCCGCGGCTGGTTTCTTCCCTGGTGGTGCACCGGACATCTTCTCTTCGATGACGAGAGCATCTCTTCTCTTGGCCAAGACCCGTCGTGCATCCACCACCAGGAACAACTGCCCCCGCTGGAGTGGTCTTCCACAACAAGGTACCGTAACCGCCTGGCTTCCCTTATCGATCGGTTCGTGTGAGGTATCTGATTCCTCTCCGTTCCGTTGGGTTGCCTCCAAGCTTTATTCACTCTTTGTTCTGAACTGGTTCAACCTGTCGCTAACCAAACTGCTAACTGAGACTTGAACGCATCACCCATAGAGACTTTCCAGGACATCGTGCCTTACCTCTCACCGAGTGGGCCTGGCCGCCGAACTGTATGATCTAGTGTGATTAATGCCTTCTTGCCTTGCATTTTTACCTGCTTCAGTACGAACCGTGTTGACTTCATTACCTGCCTATCTCTTCTCTCCCTTCCTTACTAAATATTCGAGTGTCATCTGGGTTGAGGTATACACCTCTGTCTGAAAATAAGTGGTGCCGTAGAACCTGGAGTTGTCGATATTGTGTTTCGGGGGATTGAGCTTTATTCCATTCTGCAGAGTAATTGTATTTTGATTTGTTTGCCGTGGTTCGCTTTAGTACTTTCCGTAGATGTTCTGTTATTAATAAATAACTTGCTACCTTTATGCTAAAGCCTGGTTGCGTGTTTACTCGTTTTGCTGCGAAGAATTACCCTATATTGTATGCTCCCTATACTGACCAACTTTTCTTGAGAGAAGTCTGACTGCTCAGCCACAGCTACCAATTGAATCTGTGTGGTACAGACTGCTACCAAGTGGGTTCATCGCAACACCTGTAGTCCTAAATCTTTTGCAGTGGTCCCAGAGGGAGCTGCACAGGTTTCCGCCTAACACTGGTGTACAGCGGTGGGATTAGTATCGAGTATACAGTTTAGAGTGTTTTTCGACGCTGTGGGACGACTAACCACAAAACGTTACAAAAGCAACTTTCAAAAAACATGTCTACGATGGAAATTTACAGCCAAGAGTCTTTGTCAGATAAAAATACTGAGAGTCTGCGAGCTCTCTGTAGACAAGAGAATATTCCTGTAAAAGGCAAGAAGTTAGAACTGATAGAGAGATTGCTGGCGAACCAAAGTCTGGGTACTGGTTCAGAGGAACCAAACTCTCCAGCAACTGTAGATAACAGTAATGGTGTTGATCTGAATCGTAATTCTGATGATAGCGATGAAGAGGCTGACGAGGACGGCGAGGCTAACGAAACTGTCTCCCCCGTTCCTCTACCTGCCTTACCAACTGTGCCTACGGGGCCAATACCAGGTCCCACGAGTAATTCTGCTTATTTTGAACTTGAAAAAATGAAGCTCGAATTAGAATATAAACGGCTCTTGGCTCAAGCTGAACGAAACCAAGAGCTCGAGTTCAGACGAATGAATGCCCAGGCTGAGCAGAAACAAGCTGAGTTAAGACTCAGGGAAATAGAGCTTAATCATGAGTTACAAATGAAAAAGTTGTCTATGGAAAATGCTTCTCTCTCCTCTGGTTCCTCTAGGAGCTCCAGTCCCAAAAGACCCCGGATGCCGAAGGAATTAGTGGGTATGTACGAACCGAGATTGGATGTGTTGGATTGGTTGAAACTGTTTGAATACAATCATGGGCTCCAGGACATCACCGGGAATGCGTTGCTTCCCTGGTTGTTCTCTTGGCTTCCCCCTGTTGCGACTGATGTGGTAATGGAATTGGGGGAGGTGGATAAGACGGATTACGAAAGTGTGAAACTAGCGTTGACAGCTAGATTCGGGAAGACCCCTTCCCAGTATCTTAAGAGGTTTAGAACCCTCAAAAAGCATGATGGTACCCCTTGGGCTACCTGGGTGAGTGAAGGGTTGAAAAACTTAGAGGGATGGATTAAGGGTTACAAAGTTAACACTTACGAGGGTATGTGAAATCTTTTTATGTTGGAGTCGATTTATGATGCCTGTTCTCCCGAGCTCAGACAGCACTTGGCTGATTCGAAGGAATTAGATTCCAGGGCTCTAGCTAAGGCTGCTGACTTGTGGGTTGCCAACAGGGCTACTCACAAGGATTCTGGGGCAACTCAGAAAAAGGACAAGGGAAAACAGCCTAAAAAAGACTCAAAGGAGAATTCGAATAACTCACATTCCAAAGAGGGCCCCAAACAAAACCAGAAGGGTAAGCCACCGGGAAAACCACAGCAGAATAGTATGTCTTCTGGTGCCAAACCGGAAGGAGGTCAGAACAAGCCACCATTCCAGAAAGCATTCGGGAAATGCTTTGTTTGTGGCTCGACTGATCACGTGAAAGGAGATCCCAGATGTAAGGGTAAACCTTCAGGGGTCCAGCTTGTCTCCTTAGCCTTCGCTCCAGAGGAGGAAGTCCAAATGGCAAGTGGAAACTTTCTACTGCTAGCTGACGAACCCATTGGAGTCTCAGCCAGCGTTTCTTTAGTATCTTTGGGGTTGTGGGAACAACAGAATTTAGATGTCTATAATTCTATCCCCGATAATACTAAAGAGTATTATAAGGACAGTGTCCAGGTGAATGGTCAGGAGACGCCTGCCATTAGGGACACTGGGGCCAGCATAACTGTGGTGGATAAATCGTTTTTTCAGGCTGAGGATGTTGCTAAGGCACCCAAACGCCTCACCAAGTTAGCTGGAGGGCCTGTGCAGATGCTTCCCCAATTACCAGTTCTCATCCAGTGTAACGACATGACTGTAAAGATACCTGTCAGCATACAGAGTGAGGTACCAGGACGCGTACTGTTGGGTAACGATTTGAAAACTCTCGGAGTTGTATCGCATACTCCCAGACCTCCTAGTAAACGGTTACAGGAGCTAACCAGACCTGCAAGAGAGAGGACCCTGCACGGAACTCTCGGGGAGATGATGAAGAAAGAAATCACTCCTGCTCCATTGGAAATGGCGGCCGCTGTCTCTAGGAACACAGAAGTAAAAGGGAAACCTAAAACTTCTAAACCGAAACCAACAGCCCACATTCCAATGCAGCCGACACGGACTTCCCCGCGGTTGTCCAACGTCAAACCCGTAACTCCACCTCCAGCTGAGGCTGAGGGGGAAGTACAACCCTGTATGGTAGAATTAGACTCTGAAGAAGAGCTAATGGAAGGCCAAGAACTCATTGGAGATCTGGATCCTGTTGACCATCCTGAGCTGCAGTCGTCACTGGCAGAAGGTGGACCCAGCAGGGCGGACTTCAGTAAGGGACAGAGAGAATGTCCAACTCTGGAAGGTCTTCGCCGTCAGGCAGAAACTCAGGCTGAAGGGCAAGAGCCTGGGAAACATAGGTTGCACTGGGAAGATGGCCTCTTCTATAGTGAACCGACCGAGTCTGCACCTGGAGACTACAAACGCCTTGTAGTACCCCAAGAGAACAGACCACAGTTCTTGCAGTTAGCCCACGAGATTCCTTTGGCTGGTCACTTGAGTTTCAAGAAGACTAAGGAAAGGCTCTCGCTCTACTTCTATTGGCCAAAGATGGGGGCCGAAGTAGAAAAACACTGCAGAAGCTGCCATACCTGCCAGATCTCTGGTAAGGTTGGGTCCAAGAATGTGGCACCGTTAGTGCCTCTTCCCGTTGTGGGAGTCCCATTTGAGAGAGTAGGGATTGATATCGTTGGTCCCCTTGATCCTCCAACCTCCTCAGGCAACAGGTTTATACTTGTTGTAGTAGACCATGCTACTAGGTATCCTGAGGCAATTCCTATGAGGACTGTTACAGCTCCGGCTGTGGCTAAGGCCCTCCTTGGTATTTTTACTAGGGTCGGATTTCCTAAGGAAGTTATCTCTGACAGGGGGTCAAATTTTATGTCCCACTACATGAAAGCCATGTGGAAAACCTGCGGGGTAACTTACAAGTTCTCAACGGCTTACCACCCACAAACCAATGGGTTGGTAGAACGGTTCAACCGAACCATGAAGAGCATGATAGGTGCTCTAGAAGAACCCCTTAAACGTAAGTGGGACCTTCTATTGCCATGCCTTCTTTTTGCTTATAGAGAAGTCCCTCAGGAGGGAGTAGGCTACTCTCCCTTCGAACTACTCTATGGTCATCCCGTCAGAGGTCCATTGGCCCTGATTAAGGAGGGGTTGGAGAGTGCTCCTTCCCCCAAGCCAGTCAGAGTGACTGACTACGTGATAGGTCTCCGGAGGAGAATGTCGCACCTGATGACAGAAGCAAGCGATAACTTGAAAGCTGGACAAGCATTGGTCAAGCACTGGCACGATCAAAAGGCTAACATGGTTGAGTTCGCTCAAAACCAGCTTGTTCTTGTTATGATCCCCACAAGGCAGAGGGCCTTGCAAGATAAATGGATGGGACCCTACCGAGTAGTGGGTAAGCTCGGTGAGGTTAACTATCTGGTGGACTTGGGCAACCCCAAGGAGGCTCCGACAGTCTTTCACACCAACCGACTTAAAGCGTATGTCTCACGACCTGATGTAGGAGCGTTGCTTCTAGCATCGGCCGAGGAAGAAGAAGAGAGTGAAGCTCTTCCGGATCTCCTCAGAGGCTTACCTTTAGATGAAAAAATTGAAGGAGTAAATCTCTCCTCCAATCTGACACCCGAGCAACAAGAAGAGTGCAAGTCTATGTTGAATCAGTTTGCCTCTCTGTTCTCGCTCTCACCAGGCTTGACCCCATGGGGCCAGCACGAGATACTCACTGGTGACTGTCTGCCTGTCAAAAGCAGAGGATATCGCATGTCAGAAAACGTAAGAACCCACATCAAAGGCGAGGTCAGCAAGATGCTTGATCTCGGGGTAATAGAGCCCTCTACTAGTCCATGGTCTAGCCCAGTTGTGTTAGTACCAAAGGCCGGATCTAAAGAACTTAGATTCTGCATGGATTATAGAGCTCTTAACGCAGTCACCACGACTGATGCCCACCCTTTGCCAAGGACAGATGAGTTGGTGGGTAAACTTGGCGCCGCCAAGTTCCTCAGCACATTTGACTTGACGTCAGGCTATTCGCAAATAGCCCTGACCAACCATGCCAAGGAGAAAACTGCATTTTCTACCCCCGTTGGTTTATACCAGTTTACGGTAATGCCTTTCGGACTAAAAAATGCACCTGCTACGTTTCAACGGATGGTAAACCAGGTTCTAGCCGGGATGGAGGACTTCTGCATGGCATACTTGGATGACATAGCAGTGTTCAGCAATTCCTGGGACGAACATGTAACCCACCTGAGAGATGTTTTGCAGGCTCTTGGTTGAGCCAATCTGACCATAAAGGCGAGTAAATGCCGAATTGGACAGAGTAAGGTAGTCTACCTTGGGCATGAGGTAGGCGGTGGAGAAATAAGGCCTTTGCTCAGTAAGATTGAAGCTGTGCAAAATTGGACAACACCGACTACTCAGACTCAGGTGAGAGCCTTCCTAGGCCTCACCGGGTATTACAGGAATTTCATAGAGAACTATGGGACCATAGCTTCTCCACTGAATGTCATCTCCTCGCCCAAATTCCCTAAAAAGGTTAAATGGAACGAGGAGTGCAATCAGGCTTTTGAAAACCTGAAAAAGGCTCTTTGCCAAGCCCCAGTACTCAGAGCTCCTGATTACCGCCAACACTTCATTGTGCAGACAGACGCTTCCAATGTAGGGATAGGTGCCGTACTCAGTCAACTGGATGGGAAAGGTAGGGAGCACCCCGTTTGCTACATCAGCCGCAAGCTGAAGGATCCTGAAACAAGGTGGGCAACAATCGAAAGAGAATGCTTTGCTATCGTGTGGGCTCTGAAGAAGTTTAGGCCATACTTCTTTGGTTCTACTTTTGTTATTCAGACTGACCACCAACCCTTGAGATGGTTAATGCAAATGAAAGGGGAAAACCCGAAACTACTGAGATGGTCGATCTGCCTGCAAGGGTTCGATTTCACCATTGAGCACAGGTCAGGGTGTCACCACCAAAATGCTGATGGTCTCTCTAGGATGTATATCATCGACTAGAGGTATGAGATTCATCCAGGAGTGGATTAAATCCTCCTGTCCCTTAGTCTGGGGGGGGCGAGTGTTAGGGAGAATTCTCTGTTTAGGCTGAATTTCCTAACCTAGTGAGTCCCCCAGCAGCTTTGCTGGATTTCTGGAGTTTGTTTTTTCCATCCTGCCAAGAGTGTGACCCTTTTCCTCTCACTCTTGGACATGTATGTGTGTAATTCCTTTGAATTGTCAATGTGTTCGATGGGCTATGGGGTCTTTTACTCCATAGGGTCTCATAAGTTTTTCTATGTGTGTCACTCCGCACCCTACGTGTCGTGACACGGGGGCACCCTAGCTGGTCCCCCCACCATAGACTCCATACCCGGGGACTGACTACCGTCTCCCCGGGCATGTAAAGTCACCATTGGCTTTACTAGACCTAAATTTGCTAACAGAACTAGTACCAACCATCTTATTGTGGACGTGCTAGTAGGGGTAATTCGATTACTCCTGGATCTGTTACTCGAGGGGGCACTGTCCCGTCCCTCCTCGTCGAGTTTTGGCTGGTGGCAGTGGAAACTACTTGTTATGTTCGACCCCGAGCATAACCCCATGGGATCCGTCCCATTGTTGAAGATTGATACTGTTTTTCGTTAATCTCCAACGTACCACCGATCTACTTATCTTAAATAGGTTTATCGAGTGGTATTTTTCTGCCAGAACTCGGGTTGTAAAATGGCGTCTGTGTTTTTCTCTGTGACTCCTAAACCAAAGGTTGAGCCCTTTGTTCCACTTTTGGCGGGCCTCTGGACAGAGACCCTCCAAAGTGGCGCCATTCTGTCTGGGTTACCTCAGGGGTGTGGGAGGGGGTTTAGGCACCCTGGACCGAGTTGCCTTGCCAACTCAGGTCGCACTCTGGAGTGATTGGCCCAGGTGGTGAGCCTTCCCGCTCACCACTTAGCATGTATTGATTGACAAGCTAGGCTGAATGAATGGGGGACGTCTGCATAAAAGCAGGGCTTTTGGGACTGGATCTTCAGAACGTCGCCACTGGACCTAAAGAATCCGACGAGGGTAACGCTGAGCCGACCTGCACGACGACACCTCCGGTGAAGCCCTGCGGAACCGTCTCACAATCTCCCGACGACAGAAGAGATCTCCCTGGCGGAGAGGCTCTTTCCCTGGCTGGTGGGAACAACCAGTCTTCTTCTTCTTTGTGCTTTTTGATCGCCCTGGACGCAGTGGTCGAATTGCCCGTGCAGAGCACCCGGCAACCGGATAGCCACTACTCCGGCATCGTGATCGAAAGGTGGTGCCTTGTGACGAAGCCCTCCGCGGCTGGTTTCTTCCCTGGTGGTGCACCGGACATCTTCTCTTCGACGACGAGAGCATCTCTTCTCTTGGCCAAGACCCGTCGTGCATCCACCACCAGGAACAACTGCCCCCGCTGGAGTGGTCTTCCACAACAAGGTACCGTAACCGCCTGGCTTCCCTTATCGATCGGTTCGTGTGAGGTATCTGATTCCTCTCCGTTCCGTTGGGTTGCCTCCAAGCTTTATTCACTCTTTGTTCTGAACTGGTTCAACCTGTCGCTAACCAAACTGCTAACTGAGACTTGAACGCATCACCCATAGAGACTTTCCAGGACATCGTGCCTTACCTCTCACCGAGTGGGCCTGGCCGCCGAACTGTATGATCTAGTGTGATTAATGCCTTCTTGCCTTGCATTTTTACCTGCTTCAGTACGAACCGTGTTGACTTCATTACCTGCCTATCTCTTCTCTCCCTTCCTCACTAAATATTCGAGTGTCATCTGGGTTGAGGTATACACCTCTGTCTGAAAATAAGTGGTGCCGTAGAACCTGGAGTTGTCGATATTGTGTTTCGGGGGATTGAGCTTTATTCCATTCTGCAGAGTAATTGTATTTTGATTTGTTTGCCGTGGTTCGCTTTAGTACTTTCCGTAGATGTTCTGTTATTAATAAATAACTTGCTACCTTTATACTAAAGCCTGTTTGCGTGTTTACTCGTTTTGCTGCGAAGAATTACCCTATCTTGTATGCTCCCTATACTGACCAACTTTTCTTGAGAGAAGTCTGACTGCTCAGCCACAGCTACCAATTGAATCTGTGTGGTACAGACTGCTACCAAGTGGGTTCATCGCAACACCTGTAGTCCTAAATCTTTTGCAGTGGTCCCAGAGGGAGCTGCACAGGTTTCCGCCTAACAACGAGTACCAGACACCGGCGGATGGCTTTTACAACCGCCAGTTGCTTCTCCGCGTGAACAACGTTACCACCCTGACCATTTTATGGGACGATCGCCAAGTACAAGTATGCCCTTACGCGGTACTAATGGCTAGATGCAACATACAGACCGTTGTGGTGGCCTAGTGCCTCGTTGTTGGAACAGCCATGCGATTATCAGTGCGACCGAAGAGCTTATTTTATCGTAAACCAACACCCTGTGTACTGCACACGAACATTGCTTGCCTCAAGACGAACAATTTTGGATCGAGAGCAAAGAAAAATGCAAATCGCTGAATATTCTCGAAACATTTGATGTCCAATAAATGTACTTTGCCAAATGTACAATCTTGCCGTTTGCTTTTAAACCACAGTTTCATATTCCGAATTGTGGCGCTGTATTGTGAGATGATCGAAGACACTGTGTACAGCAAAGGAACATCGCGTGCCTCAAAACGAACTTTTTGGAACGTGAGCAAATAAAAATGCAAATCGCTGAATATTCTCTAAACATTTGATGTCAAATAAATGGACTTTACCAAATTTACAATCTTGCGGTTTGATTTAAAAGTACAGTTTCATATTCCGAATTGCGGCGCGCTGTGTTGTGAGCTGATCTGTGTTGGTTTCCGGGTTCTGTGTGGAGTCGTGTAGAAGACGCCTGGGCGCGTTTGCCTACGCAGCACAGTCACGTCACGGATAGAGGCGGGGAATATGAATGTTTTGATAAAGTCTGTTTCAGGGGCGGGGGATTTGATTTAGTGCCGCAAAAGCAGGTGAGCCAGGTCGATGGGGGGAAATGATAGGATTATGACAAAATGGCGGCTGATTTCGAGTGCGTTAATGGACGAAAAGTCGGGTAAGGTCCATAGGAAAGTTTTCTACGATCTACCGATTTATGCTTAAAAACACATGGCCGAACCGTAGGGACAATAAAAAAAAAGTCCCGGAACTATCCTTTAACTATAAAGAAACTCTACTCCAGGCCAAAAAAGATTCTTACAACAACCGCATCACGTCAGCACAATCAAATGCAGAGGAATTATTCAAAATTCTCAAGGAACTTGAGACTCCCGCAGCACCCCCTGATTCCTGTCCTAAAGACAGAAACTGGTGCACGAATATTCAGACAGCACTCCTAGGCAAAATCGGCACTCTCCAAACCAAAATCAAAGATAAACAAAAGTCTTTACAGTCGAACCAGCCATTGCCCACTTCCACACCTAGAACCCAACACCAAGCCAACCCGCCACTAAACCATTCACCTTCTCCCCTCTTACCATCCTTGAAGTAGAAGGAATCATAAACAACCTCAAACCATCTAACTGCCAAGGTGACCCTTGCCCGGCTCCTATCATTAAGGAAGCCTCACACTGAAAGGGGCCCTTAGGGGTCCCTCGCGATATGGAAACAAGGCAATAACCATACACGAAAGGATGCGCCAGACACGAGGTTCAAATTCCCAATGCTAGGGTTTATTGCAAGCAAAATAGTCCCAATTGGCCAACTGTGGTCTCACGCCCCGCAACGTGTATTCTCTAGACCTCGAGGGACGCAAGAGAGCGAATTACGTACATCAGTTACATATATACAAAATGCATATCATACAATCAGCTATGTCATGTTTAACACCCCCCTTTTATTGAGTTTCTTTGAACTCGGAATGATGATGGACATTTCCGACGAGTATGACGATTATGACACTTTCGATGTCTATTCTAGTAACAATGTGCCATTTAGAAAGTGCAGAGGCATCTTCTAGTTGTTGCACAGAACATGGTGCTTCTGTTCTTGGAAGCAAGCTGCACACGGGGGAAGAGTCACATTCCAAGCTTTGCTATCTATGAGGTGCTATTCGTGTCCTGGGAGCCGACACGCTCTAAAGGGTTTTGTGAGGGGGGGGGCGTAAGAAGAGCATAATTCAAGCCTTTAGCTGCTTTATTCTAACATATTCTACCACAGTACGAGACTGGCTGGCAGCTGTGAAATGATTAAATGCCCTGCAGCTCTCCCTCAAGGCTACAGAGAGGGAGCGTGGGCATTCCTTTCTGGGCTGCTCATGAGGAGTTTCAACAAACTCCTCAGTCCTGCGGCCTTGCCCTTTCATATTCAGACAACAATGTTAACAGTTGAGCAGAGTAAGCAGAATTCGCAGGAATTGCAAGCTGCAAAGCAGTTTAGACAGAAAGCAATGAGCAATGGTTAACAAGCAAAATGGCGATTCTTGCTACGTTTAAAATGGCCGCTTGTTGGTCAAGCATAGCAGTCTGTATTTCTATATTCTGTGCATAAAACGGTTGGCCTTCGGCCATCAAGATACGTCTGTCATTCAAATGAAGGGTATTCACTTTTCCAGATTGACAAACCCTCCTTTTGGCCATATGCCAAACGTCTTATTAATTCATTGTATCCTCCTCTGATGAGGATAAGTCTGGGGTATCTATGTCTAAACCTTTCATTTTATCATAAGCATCATCTTCATCATTAATGTCTATAGCCATGAATTGTTTTATTGTTTTTCTTTCATCAGTGTCTCTGTTATTTCGGCCATGCGTTTGTTTTCCTCTCGACACTATGTGCATACATCCCTTAGTACATCCCTCAGTTATCTCAGTGCAAACTATTGGTAGGCATTGTATGCAACAGCAACATGTTATGAATATACCAAGTACCACCACTAGTATCGAAATTAGCTTCCATCCCCAGGACCGCAATAGTCCCCAAAACCAGGATCCTATCCCCCAACCCCCTTCTTCAGTAGAGAGTGTGGAATTTAGGACATGTAATTTCCGGATTGCTTTAAATATCGTAGGGGAGTAATCATCTATAAACACACAGCATGCAGTTTCTATGAGTTTGCAAACTCCCCCATGATCAACTAATATTATATCAAGAGCCATTCTGTTTTGTAGTGCCATTAGCCTAATTCCTTTTTCTTCCAATGTCATGTTGTATAAGATATCCGTTGTTGTATCTATTGTATTTTTTAGTATTCTGGACAGTTTCATTATGTTATAGGAGTTTTCATTTTGGGCCAAGAATGGTATAAACGATTTGGCTACATCCATTGCTATCATTCCATCTTCACTACTCCTTCGGGTTCTACCTTTTAATCGCCTCACTACTTCTGCAGTTTCTAAGAGGAACACTCCTGGGAATAGTAGACCCAAGTAACACGTACCTCCCCAGTTTCTAGGTAACCATGGATATGCTTTTTCCCCACATATAAAGTAAACAGGGTCCCCTACGTACACAGGTTCTATTTCGTGCTTTAAAACCACTGTGTTTAGGCAGCTGCTAAACGTTCCTACTTTATAGGAAACATTCTTCTTTAAACATAGGGAGCAGTTTTGGGGCGGGCTATAATCCACTGTATAGACAGGGGGTACAGCATCTTTACTCCATTCATCCCTTATTGGGAATGTCATTACTGATGTTTCTTCTGCTGGTGGGGTCGGTCTATTCTCCCTATGTAATCTATCTAGTCTTGTTGTCTTTCGTGTATTCTTCCTCATGGGATCTGGTGAAAACACGCGAGCTTTGTGGAATATGGAACAACCCACAGGTCTCATGATCACTTCCTCAAATTCATTCATATTGGTCTCATCTAGCTGACCCGTATTACTCTTGTTCCATTTCCCAAAGAACATTGCACTCAACGATACTTCACATGAATAAACCAATGATAACGGTTGTACATACCAGCCTATCCCTTTCCCACCGTGCTGTGGTAAATGGGCACAAACCCAGCAACCTTTTTTCTTTAAAACCGCATGGGTCATGTTCATGATGAGCAACAATGTATTGTTGCCATATCCTTCTCTATGTCTTTCTTCCATTGGGGACAAAGTACCATTGATTACATGAACCGGGCTTTCAGTAGCTGCTTTTGGCAAAAGTGTTTCTAATGGGTGCGCGGACTCTAGGAACCATAGTGTAATAGCTATTATTGTTGGTACTACCATACTTAGAGAACACAGGACCAATGTCCAAATCAGTACCTTATTCCTTTTACCATGCTTTTTTCATAAATGTACAGTCTCTAAAACTATCATCTTTTCAGCAGGGGTGCAGGAGGAGGCTGAAACCGGTCTTGATTTGTTCTTCATCGTCCTTCTTCTTGCTGGCAAAGTTCGTTGCAAATGTCTCTCGTTCTTGATGCCAAAAGTTCAATGAAAAATGTCACAGTTCAATTCTGCCAACCCTTTCACAGCCTAGATCACTTATCCCCTCCGAGCAAGATTAGTTGTTCTTTCTCCCACTACTCAGACGATTTCTGAACAGTTCTTTATTGACAGAGTACTATGTGCATCCAGCTTGTCCCGCTCTGGCTTAGGACACATGTACTCTATCAGCCTTAGTACTTATGTGCGTCCAGCTTGTCCTGCTCTGGCTCCTGACACATGTACTTTATTATAAGTGCACCGAGGAGCCGTGAGTCTTAAATTGTCCGACTTGCACAACTCTCACACTTCTCTCCTCTACGCCCCTGGTTCCTACTCCGTCCATGAGTGGAACCAAAGGCAAAAGAAAAGATCTGTGGATCACTTTGCCTGTCGAGGCCGCAAATTATACCGTTTCACTCCTGGTATTGTATGATCCGTGAATAGTGGCGTTGCACTTCCAGTATCAGGCTCAGTGTCAGCCTGCGGCACAATGATGGGTAGCGATGAGCGCCGTGGCAATGATGTAGTTTCGTTCTCTGGCTTTGGTGCGTTTGCAGAAGCTGGTGGGCGCCAAAGGGGTACACGCGTTGTTTCTGCTCGTGTTTGCAATGCAGAGTTTGTGTCGCTCGGCAGTGATGTTGTTTCTGCTGAGCAACGTTGGGGCACTTTTCACCCTTTCCCCCTCCTGGCAGCCTCCTCAGACTCTATTTCGAGTTTCACTTCTCGCTTAGGCTTTGTTTCAACTTTCACTTCTCGCTCAGGCTGATGCTGTGGTAGTGGACTGGCAACAGTTTCTTTCGTTTCCGAGACCGTTTCCTTTCTCTGGTCGTCGGAAGTTGTCAGCAGTCCTGGGAATCTTTTGGCATGTGTCGCATGGATTCATGCCTTGCGACCGTCCACTCGAATGGCCGTCTGTGTCGCCAAAAGTACTTGGTAGGGGCCGCGCCACCTGGGTGCTAATGCTGCCTTCCGCTCAAAGTTTTTAATCAGGACCCAGCTTCCAGGCTCCAGCGCGTGCCCCGGTCCGGTGTATCACACTGGTAACGCCTCCTGCACCTGCTGATGAATCAAACGCAAATTCTGCATTAAAAGGCCACAGTACGTGCTTAACACAGGATGCTCGACCTCACATAATCTTTTGGGCTGCGGTGCGCACAATACATTTGCCGGTCTCCCCATTATAATTTCATAGGGGGAGAGCTCAGTTTTAGCCTGCACAGACGTGCGCATGCACAATAGCGCTAGGGGTAATGCATCCACCCAACTCAACTTGCTCCCAGCACAGATTTTAGCTATCTTTG
The DNA here is from genome assembly GCF_040938575.1 of Ambystoma mexicanum. Classification (NCBI taxonomy): domain Eukaryota; kingdom Metazoa; phylum Chordata; class Amphibia; order Caudata; family Ambystomatidae; genus Ambystoma; species Ambystoma mexicanum. Next base: position 27,704,419 of record NC_090935.1, read on the forward strand.
ACTTTAAGATACCGTTATGTCTCTCAACAAGCCCAGCGGAACTCGGATGCCTGGAGCTGTGGAATCGCTTGTCAATCTGCAGACCTGCACAGATCTGTAGTGCTACTGCGCCCACAAAGTGTGGGCCGTTATCTGACCACAGGACACGGGGCAGCCCGAACCGGGAGAAATACTCCTTCAATGTTACTTTTGCCGTTGACATGGCAGTACAGTCTTTTAAAGGATATGCCTCCACCCACTTGCTAAATACACAAATCACCACTAACACATGGCACCTTTCCATTTCTATGAAATCAAAATGGATCACCTCGAATGGCATAGAGGGTGGGCCAAAACTACCTACTGGAGTCACGGTTCCCTTCCCTACATTGTGTTGCAGGCACGTAATACAGTTCTTCATTAGCCTTTCTGCATTCTTTTTTATGTGCTCATTTTTCCTTACTGTGGATAAATGCTGTACTATCTTCTTCGCGCAAATGTGGGTAGGGCTATGCCCCATTGTAACCATTGCGGTTATGTAACAATTTGGCAACATCCAGTTCTTGGTCTCTTTGTCCACCCAACATCCTTCCAAATCTAACTCAGCAGAGCCCTCAGCCCACCCCTGAATCTCTTCGGTCATGGCCTCAGCCTGCATTTCTTTGACTGTGGCAACTCCATTCTCTATCATACAAGGTACTTCCTCAGTCTGTACTATCATCATTTTATTTCCCAAATCAGTGGCTGTTTGTTTCGCAATCCTGTCTGCAAATGCGTTTCCCTCTCCCACTTTACATGTTACTTTTTTATGCATTTCACTATAGCTAGGCGCTTTGGAAACGTGAGTGCAGACAACAATCGTACAATCAAAGGCCCATGCTGAATCCTGGCCCCATGTGATGTCAAGAAACCCCTCTCAGCCCAGAGTCGGCCAAAGTTGTGAACCACGCCAAAGGCGTACTGACTGTCAGTATAAATATTCACGTTCAGATTCTCAGAGAGTTCACAGGCTCGGGTCAGTGCTATTATTTCTGCGGCTTGTGCCGAATTGTAGGGGATCCTTCTGCTTTCTACAACACTCTCTAGGGTAGTAATTGCATATGCGGCCGTTGATGTGCCATCAGGTAATTTAAAACAAGAGCCATCACAAAATAACTCCCCATCTGGCTCTTTCTGGGGGATGTCGCTTAAGTCAACTGTTCCCTTTGTCTCTTCCTCGGTGACCATTAAACAATCATGGGGTGGTGATTCGTTGTCACCAATTTCTGCTATGGGCAGTGGCATTAATCTGCAGGATTCATTGCGCTACACCTCATAATTTGGATGTGGGGTGCAAACAAGATGAGCTCATATCTTGTTAGTCTAGCAGAGGTGAGGTGTTGCGTCTGTGTTCTGTTCAATAGAACGTCTATGGCATGTGGCACCATCAGAATTAAAGTATGCCCCAATACCATTCCTTCCGTTTGTTTCACTGACGCAGCAGCCGCTGCGACAGATCGCAAACATCGTGGTAGTGCGCGCTACAGGGTCCAGCAAGGAAAAATAATAGCCGCACGGCCTATTTCTTCCACCTTGTTCCTGTGTCAAAACCGCCAATGCACATCCTTCACTCTCACTCACAAATAGTCTAAAGATCTTTTTATAGTTAGGTGTGCCTAAAACTGGCGCGGAACATAATTCAACTTTCAATTGTTCAAACGCTTTCTGAAATTCCTCATCCCACTGTAAAGGCATCACTGCATCCTTTTTAGTTAATTTTACCATCGGCTTCACAATCAACGCAAAATTACTGATCCACTGCCAACAATAAGAGGCCATGCCTATTACAGCTCTCACTCCTTTTTGAGTTTTTGGAATAGGCATACTAGAAATGCTTTCTATACATTCTGGTGTTAATCTTCTCCCTTCTTTCGAAAGTAGGTAACCCAAATAAGACACCTCCTTTTGATTATACTGGAATTTCTTCAAACTTGCCTTGTGACCATGGGTCGCTAGGTGTGTCAATAGTAATATAGCACTTTCTTTGCAGATCTCTTTTGCGTCAGCAGCTAGTAACAAGTCATCTATGTACTGCAAGAGTACACAACCTTTGGGTAATTCTAGCATGTCTAGCTGTTCCTTTAGTGCCCTGCTGTAAATGCTCGGGCTTTCTGTGTATCCTTGTGGAATGCGTGTGAATGTGAATGATCGACCTCCTAGAGTGAACGCGAACAGATATCTACTGCTTTTATCCACTGGAATGTTAAAGAATGTGTTCTTCAAATCAACTACACTAAAGTATTCTGCAGTGGCCGGTATCATTGTCAGTATTGTTGTGACATCTGGGACCAAAGGGAATTGTGGGTCTACCACTTTGTTCAATGCGCGCAGATCAATTATGAAACGATATGGTACTTCATTGCCTCCTTTCTTGTAAACTGGAAGAATCGGGCTGTTGCACGTGCTACCTGCAATTTCTTCAACCATCCCCAATCTCACCAGGTCAGTAACAATACTCTTTAATCCCTTCTCACCTTCAACAGAAATGTTATACTGGGGAATTCGTGGTTATGTAACACCTTCTTTCAAAGTTATTTTTGCTGGCTCTATTTTCAAGCATCCTACATCGTTATCATGCATTGCCCACAGACAGGTTGGTACTCTACTTAGCTCTTCTGGCAACTCTTTTGACATAAATTCCGTCACCAGTGCATCATGAGGCCAAATCGTGAGGAACACCCCATCTGCCGTACAATGTATAACTGCCCCCAATTTTCTCAACAAGTTTAATCCTAGCAAGTTCTCCCCACAATTTTCTGTCAGAAGAAATGGACACTGTTCCGTAGATGGTCCTATTGTAATTGGGACAGCTTCAGACACGGGGTAAATTACTGGTGTACCTGCGAACCCTACAGAAACACTCTTTTGCCCCGACAGTGGGAACTCCGGAACCAAGTGGTGGTCTATCGAACACATTTGTGCCCCTGTATCTACAAGGAAACGGTGCTCCTTATTCCCGACTCTCATTTCTACGTAGGGTCATTTCTGATTCACGAGAATAGACATTGGTTCCGACCCCTGCCGTGGGCTGTCCTATTGCGAAAATAACACATTGGGCCTCATTACGACCCTGGCGGAGGTCCATGGTGCAATTTGCACCATGGACCATGGCGCAGAGCTGCCAACTCCGCCATGGGGGTTGGCGGACTTACCGCCCCATTCCGACCTTGGCGGGGCGGTTAGTCCCCAATCCCCATTTACCCTTCCCCATTCCCATTTTTGCCCCATAGGGTATAATGGGAGTGGGGAAGGCGTTAATTACGCCACCGTAGAATACGGTGGCGTAATTAACAAGAGGTCCCGTAGCGCCATGGATTTTTCCGCCCGGAAAATCCGGGCGGAAAAATCACCATGGCGCTACGGAAAGTCTTAATCTGGCGGAGAGGTACGCCATGCATTACGCTGGCGTATACCCCTCTCCACCAGGGTCGTAATGAGGGCCATTGTCCGATGTGTAGTCACCGCTGCTGCTATAATACTTGTTTGGCTGTGTATCAAAAATATTCCCATTTCCCCCTCGGTGTCCTCCACTCTGATCATTTCTCTGTTGGCCCTGCCCGCCCTGATTTTGGTTCGGAACACTTTGGTTCAATGCCTGGTTCTGTTGAGCTTGGTTTTGACCATAGGATTGGTTTTGAGTACCTCCATTGGTATATCCCTGCTGCTGCTGCATGCTATTTCTGCTTGGGCCATTTGACCCCTGATGTCCTCTATGAGGCCTTCTCTGGCCAAACCCACCTCTATTCTGTAGGTGCGGGCATTGCGCTCGCCAGTGTCCTTCCTCTTTACAGTACGCACATTGATTTAATCCCAATGACACCCCGTGCACATTATTCAAATTTCCTCTGCCTTGGGCATTTCCTCTACCTCTATTGTATCCAATGACCTGCTGCAGTAACACTCCTACTATCGTTCGCATCGCTTCTTTTCTCATCTCTAATGGGTACCCATTACATATCTCCCTTACTTCCTTCACTGGTGTTCTTTTGTTCGACATCCATTGCATTGTTTCCTCCACCCCTTCCTGCAATCTTTGTTTATCACCTATTTGTCCCGGTGCCGGCAAATGCTTTGCACCACCTGGAAAAACTGTCGGCCACGATTTTTGCATATACAACCTCGACGCCTCCTTCCTACCTTTCTTAATACACTCCTGACTATATTCAGGTGTAGCAAACATTTCAGCATATCTATCTTCCATTTCATTTTTCAGTTCAATGAGTTTTTACACATGTTTTCTTACATTCTCATCTCTTTGCTCACTGCGTGCTAACTTATTCAAATCTAACAATCGTTGTGGCGGTAAATTCCCAAGTATTTTTTTCCATTCTCCCAACAAAAATTCCCCCATGGATTCCAACACTACCTGTCTCTCGTTGCTTCTTCAGTACCCATATAATGAGGCCAATGCTGCCGTCCCATCATTTCCTTCTATGTACATTTCTGCCTCTTGCTGTAATTCAATCTTTCTTTCTTTGCTGATCGCGCTGCGAGTTACCCGTCCAAATCCTGTTCCTTCAGCCCCGCCTCTCGCCTCCCCGGTCTCAATTTGGACTTCGGGAGGGGCGGATGGTGCAGAATCTGTCTCTGGAGCGGGAGGTGCGGATGGGACAAGTGACAGAGGTGGCATCTGTGAAGGGCCTTGCTGGGTGCTGGGAAATTGTGCGTCTGCGCTTGTGGGAGGGCTCGAGCTGTGGGTGGGGCGTGGGTTAATGCTTGCGTGAGGGGAAGTGCTTGGGCTGCGGGAGGGGGTATGAGAGCCACTGGTTGGGCCTGCGCAGTCACTACTGGCGTGTTTGGTTCCGATCCTGGTTTTGGGCCTTGACCCGTATGGGTTAACAAATGTTCCATTAATTCGTCTGCTATGTGTAGTTCCCGTTGCGGGTATATTCCTTCTATGTTCATTTGCTCACGTCTCCCTTCCCATCTTAGACTTGCCGTCCACTCCTCCTCCTCCTTTTCTTCTGCTACCTCAAGCTTCGATTTGTGCCTACACGCATGCTTCTCTCTACTCCTAAGTCGGAGCATTGCTTCCCTCCTCCAATCTTTGATAGTCTCAAAAGCTGCGGGTCGCGCTTTTTCCCTTATCAACACCCTTTCTAAGTTATCTATCCTCGCAATCTCAAAGCTACCATTAATTGGCCACTGATGGTCCTGTTGCTTTCTAGTTTGCCTATGCCAAATTTCACAAAATATTATCGCACCCACACCATATTTTGCATGCATGTCATAAGCCGGCGTTCCCCCAGGCAGTGCACTTTGGCCATTTTCCAAGGACTGTCTACCGCAGCGGAAAAGCCCTGCTAAAGTGGACAGTACTCCAGGCATGTTTTTAACCTTCCTCTTGGTTAACTAACCTTGCTCTTGCAAAATCAACACTCTACCAAAAATCAGGCTTTCGTTTGAATCGGGGAATGACTCACCTGATAAAAGAAGTTGCCTGTCCTGACGCAACCTCTCCCAGCATCGTGTCTGTGCTTCTCTGGCTTCTGCCTCGTTTTGGGACCCTTGCCTCCTTTGCCCTCTGGCCCGGTACGTCGATCAGGGATCAGATGTGTGCAGATCTGCGGAAGGAATCTCTCCTCACTTCTACAGGGCGCCCCGTACACCTCTTCATCCCGGCTCGATCGTCCCGTCCTTCCGCCTCTACTCCGTTACAACGTCTACGATGGGGCAAGTGGGGGAGAGTCCCTATTCGGGCGCCATCTTGAAAGGGGCCCTTAGGGGTCCCTCGCGATATGGAAACAAGGCAATAACCATACACGAAAGGATGCGCCAGACACGAGGTTCAAATTCCCAATGCTAGGGTTTATTGCAAGCAAAATAGTCCCAATTGGCCAACTGTGGTCTCACGCCCCGCGACGTGTATTCTCTAGACCTCGAGGGACGCAAGAGAGCGAATTACGTACATCAGTTACATATATACAAAATGCATATCATACAATCAGCTATGTCATGTTTAACACCCCCCTTTTATTGAGTTTCTTTGAACTCGGGATGATGATGGACATTTCCGACGAGTATGACAATTATGACACTTTCGATGTCTATTCTAGTAACAATGTGCAATTTCGAAAGTGCAGAGGCATCATCTAGTTGTTGAACAGAACACGGTGCTTCTGATCTTGGAAGCAAGCTGCACACGGGGGAAGAGTCACATTCCAAGCTTTGCTATCTATGAGGTGCTATTCGTGTCCTGGGAGCCGACACGCTCTAAAGGGATTTGTAAAGGGGGACCGTAAGAAGAGCATAATTCAAGCCTTTAGCTGCTTTATTCTAACATATTCTACCACAGTACGAGACTGGCTGGCAGCTGTGAAATGATTAAATGCCCTGCAGCTCTCCCTCAAGGCTACAGAGAGGGAGCGTGGGCATTCCTCTCTGGGCTGCTCATGAGGAGTTTCAACGAACTCCTCAGTCCCGCACCCAGGCCCTTTCATATTCAGACAACAATGTTAACAGTTGAGCAGAGTACGCAGAATTCGCAAGAATTGCAAGCTGCAAAGCAGTTTAGACAGAAAGCAATGAGCAATGGTTAACAAGCAAAATGGCGATTCTTGCTACGTTTAAAATGGCCGCTTGTTGGTCAAGCATCGCAGTCTGTATTTCTATATTCTGTGCATAAAACGGTTGGCCTTCGGCCATCAAGATACGTCTATCATCTAAATGAAGGGTATTCACTTTTCCAGATTGACAACACCACCTTGCCCCTTTCATCACATCCTTAATAAACGCCTCCTTCAAAACGGGTACATTCCCTGACAATCTCAAGGACGCGTGGGTCATCCCACTTCTCAAGAAAACGTCCCTTGACCCCAACATCCCCACCAACTTCAGACCAATTACTACGGTCCCATTCCTGCTCAAGATTCTTGATCGCGCAGCTTACCTGCAGATCCAAGACTACCTTGAGTCCAACAAACTCCTGGGGCTAAGACAATCAGGCTTCCGTCCTAAACACGGCAACGAATCAGCCCTGATCAATCTGAAAACCCAGATGGAGACATTGAAGGACAATGGGAAGCTAGCGCTACTCCTTCGCGATCACTCCGCAGCATTCGATTTGGTCAACCACCAAATACTCTGCCAACATCTCAAATCCGCTGCTTACTTCGCTGACTCTGTCAATGCCTGGATCCACTCGTTCCTCAGTAACAGATCTATGCGGGTCTTCTCACCCTCAGCATCGGCAGACCCCTCTCCCATTCTCTGCAGCGTCCCTCAAGGCTCTTGTGTATCGCCTACATTGTACAATGTATTCACTAAGCCACTTTTTGATGTGCTTGACTATCTGGGTGTATCTTATACTAATTACGCGGATGACACCCAGATACTCATTCCCATAACTGGTGATTACACAGTCGATACCAAAGCCTTGAATGATGTCTACTTGGTCATCCAGGCCAGGATGGCGCAACACGAGCTTTGACTCAATGACGATAAAACGGAGCTCGTACTACTAGGATCCACCTATCGTCTCAACAAACTTGACCAATCTTATAAGGCCTTCACCATTGACGGCAACGTCATCAAGGTCTCCAAAGACACCAAAACCTTAGGCGTTTATCTGGACTCCACCCTTTCCCTGAACAGACAAACAAATGCTGTTAGGGCGGCCTCAGCATATACATGCAAACTTATCACTGCCTGCAGACCTTTCCTGAACCCTCCCAACTGCACTACTTTGGCTAGAACACTCATCATGTCCAAAATAGATTACTGCAGCGCCCTCTACCTAGGGACCAGTCAGTCTAACCTCAATAAACAGCGAACCATTCAAAATAATGCCATAAGGGCAGCTCTCAATATCCCTAGACAGTCCCATATCTCCAACATCAGATCTGACTTACGCTGGCTCCCGGTAAAACAAAGAATTGCCCTGAAAATGTTAGCTTTGACTCACAAATGCCTGAACAACAATGCCCCTCCTTACCTCTCTTCGCGCCTCACAGTTCATTGATCTTCCCGTCCCACCAGATCAGCCCAAACTCACAGCCTATCCCTACCCAGATTTAAACTCCAAAAAGCGGGTGGTGTGAGCTTCCCTGTCCTAGCTTCCAAACTGTGGAACACTCTGCCAACCCACTTAAGAATTGAACCTTTGTTCCTAACGTTCAAGAACAACGCCAAAGCTTGGCTGTTCACCCAGTAAGCATGAGGTTTCTTCACGCTAGCCTAGCTCTCTACCTGCAACATATCCGACTTGTGTACATATGCCACACTGTTTCGATTATAACTTGTAAATGCTGTATTTGTATATAACCTGTAAATTTGTACTTGTGTATGACTTGTAAATGTGTACTTGCGTATAACTTGTAAATTTTGTATTCTTGTATACTTTTGTTGTAACCTTTACCTAAGATTATGCACCCGGTTGCCCACGGGCCTGATGCGGTTTACAAATAAACTAAACTTCAAACTTCAAACTTCAAACATATAATTTAGAAAGAACGCGAAAAGAAAAGAAATGGTGGAAATGTGTTGCATATAAAAAAAAGACTGTAGAGGACGTGCAGGTACAACGGGGTAGTATGTGGAATACAGTAAAGACCACAATCATGAACCTGATGTGGTAAAAATAGAAGTTAAAGAAAACATACATAATTTAAAAAGAAAGGCAAAAACAGAAGCGGGTACGAGTGCGGACATGGTCAGTCAAATGCTAGGAGAACTGCCACCCCATTTGGCAGGTGAAATGCCATGCTGCAAATTACTGAAAAGACAAGTATTATATGAAATAAATAAAGAAAACAGGGTACCTAAAACACCCAAAAAAGTTGGGAGAAATTAACATTCCAGAGAGTCTGAGTATAACATTACAAGGCGAAAACGTTCTGCATTTCAATAATGAAAATGACGAAGACATCTATATAATTTGTACAAAAAAACAAAATACGTCAAGACTGGCATTAATTAAAAACTGGATGTTGGATGAAGTGTTGTCCAAAGCCTTGCAATCAACTGTACAGTGTGCATGGAGAGGTGGATTCTGAATTGTTCCCGTTAGTGTACATATTAACGAGTGAAAAAAATGAAAAAACATATCAGGAAATATTTAGAAAATTAAAGGAAGGCATGCCGGAAACAAACATTACTGCAAAAATATGTAGCATGGACTTTGAAACTGCTGCAATAAAGGCAATACAACAAGTGTTCCCGACATATGAAATACAAGGATGCTATTTTCACAATTCCCAAGCATTATGGCGTAACATCCAAAAACACGCTTTGCCAAAGTGTTATAGCATGGCCAGCGAGTTTCAGCACTACATACACCATTTGTGCTCACTAGCATTCATTCCAAGAGAACTTGTGGTTGAAGCATACACAACAATTGTACAGAGTATTTACTATCAACAAAACCAAAAAGTAATGGCCAATTTTCTGAACTATTACGAGGAAACATGGGTTGGACAGAAAACACATTTTGGTTGAAGGGTTCCAAAAGTTAAAATTGAACTATGGAATTATTACAAAGCACTATTTACAGGCTCACCAAAAACAAACAACAAGTTGGAGGGATGGCATAATGGACTAAAAGTAGTGATGAGCCACACAAAAACAACTCTATGGAAATTAATTAATGTACTGCAAACAGAACAAAGACTGCAAGAAACCTCAATGATTCAACAAATCAGTTGAAACAAAATTGCATAAAAAAACCTTTGTAAATATTCGAAAACTAAAGGAAATTGCAGATAAATTATGAAACTTTAAGCTTAAGTGAATACATAATGAGCATATTGTTCAATGTCAACTGTGTATCATTATAAAAAACATTAACATCATTAAATGTTAATGTTTAATGTTTATAGGGACAGCACGTACTGTAACTAGTAGCAATTGAAGATTTTAACAAATGAAATACTAGAACCTGTGTTATTCATAAATTTGAACATTTTGTGAAGTGAGATTCGGACAAATGTTTAAATAAATACTGTTTTCATGCAAAAACAGGTACGGCTGTAGTAATTAAAGATGCATGTCAAAAATTTGAAAATAACATAACGATTAATTAAATTAGAAAAGGTAATATAACTTACCAATGAAGTCTTCACAATTGTAGAAATCCAGTAGGAATAGTTAAGCAAAGAAGAACCAAGATGAAAAACCAAATAAATTCCACAAAAAAAACAAATCCTCCAAATAAAATAAAAAACATTCCAGCAATAAGGTGCATTGACATAAATACAAGAAATACACACAAAAAATCTGAAAGACCAATCCATCTGCATCAGGGAAAACCATTGAAACCAAACAATCCAAGAAAAAGACACAACCGATCCAGAAAATAAAATAATTAAGAATCCAGGGAAAACCATAAACCCTGAAAAAAAATCCATCAAAAAGCATGTGTAATCCACAAAAAAAAGAGACGTTATCATCCACAAAGAAAATCCAATGGAAATCCAACAAAGTGCAGCCACAATCTCGAGCGCATCCCTAAGAAATGAAGAAAATGGCGATAAGGTACTTCCGTTAACATCCCAATAGAAATTCCAATAGACGGTGGCGCAACCAAATGGACAAACAGAAAATTACACTAAATAAATAGATTTAAATTGAATTTATACAGTAACCAATGAGAAAATATAATATTACAATTAATAAATACATTTATAATAGACATGTAATTAAAAAACGAAATAATTGGCAATTGATTAAATAATTACATAAAATACTAATAGAATTAATAAGTTGAAAATGTATAGTAGGTTAAAATGTATTGTAGGTAAAAATGAACAGTAGGTCAAAAAAGTACCTGTCAAAGTCGGTCAAATCTACTGTATGGTCAAACAAAATTCGAACAAATTGGCCATACGCTAATCAGCAGGACCTGGAGCACCACACCTGAAGGTAAACTTTCGCCTCCCTCTCTGCTCCTGGGAAAGTGTAAGCAGCACCAATCTCAAAGGCTTCTGGGGATTGTAGTTCTAAGATGGCTGAATAGGAATCGGTAGAAAATAAGAACTGCAACCAGGTGCATTATGGGATATGTTGTTTCTGAACTAAATAGGGACGTTCCGAAGTCTTGCAAATGGAAAGTAAAGACACAAATATGAATAGGTATTGTCCGGGAAGGTTTATGGTTATGATTGAGTCCCATATAGTCCACAATGGTTGCCAATTGGTCTCCAGTGGCACAGTTGTGACAGATTGTCATGGCGTGACAGTGGGGAGGAAAGTTTGGAAAGGCAGGAGTGTGTGTAGGCTGCACTTGTCATAGTGGAGGAAGGATAGCTCAGGTGCAATGTGTTTGTCTTGGAAGGAAGACAACGCATCTGAACACAGGTTTGATTCCCATTCCGGCACTTAGAAACCACTCGCTGGTATTAAGTGTGTTATAAAAAATAACAATTATAATTATACCAGGAATAGATAAAGAAGAGTGGAGGCAGGAGAGCACTTATGATCCAGACAGAGTTGTAGAGATTAGGAGGAGTTTGAGAGAAGGGTGGATGCAATTAAGGTCTCCGAGATTCGCGAGAGGTATGCACTAGTTGCCAATGAGCCTGCAAAGAGTGCCTGGGGCATGACGAGAGGGGACAGGTTGGTGCCTGTTAAGATGGCTTTCTAAACTCTGACCTGGTGGGCCGAAGCTTATTTGGCCACCCTTGGTTGCAATCTAGGTCACTTGGCTGGTGGTCAAGACTATGGGCCTCATTCCGAATATGGCGGTAAGAAATACATATTACCGCCATGGCGTAAACACCATGTACGATGTGGTTGGAAGGCGCTATTTCCACCATATTCCGACTTCGCGTGCACGAGTATTCCGCCATGGCGGTAAACTCCCTTGCGGCATAGCGCAAAAGGTCCCGTCAAACCCCTTACCACCATAAACCTAGACGTATTTAACACCATCGCCTTCGATGGAATCCGTAAATAGCGGAGACCGTAATTTACGCTAACCGTAAATTACGGCCACCGTTAAAAAGCGGAAACGGAAATAACGTCATCGCACAGGAACAGGAAGCATCACGGCGGCCATATTTAAAATCACAATCCATTGCACTCCTCTCCACACAGGACATACAGGACTCCATACAGGACTCTGATCGACCAAATATACTTCAGAGACCAGCATCATGCCTAAAGTTCTGAAAAAGGGCGCTGCGCGCATCCGAAAAGAAAAATTCACCCAGGATGAGTTACAGGTCCTGGTCGACACTCTGCATGAACATGCAGATATCGTATTCTGCAGCGACATGCGTAGGCCCACCATCCTCAGAAAGAAGGAGATATGGGAGTTGGTCGCACAGAGGGTGAGCGCCGTTGGGAACACCCCCCGCAGCACAACGCATTGCCGCAGACGCTGGGATGACCTCCATCTCAGGGTGCGGGCCATCCTCTCAGCAAACCGTCAGCAGGCCCTGGAGACAGGAGGAGGCCCAGGCTCACCCATTAAAATGATGCCCTGGGAGGAAACATGTGCGGAGATGATGGGCACAGAAGCCATCGAAGGTGTTGGCGAAATGGATTGCGGTGATCCCTCATCCGCTGATGCAGGTGAGTGTCATGAGTCTAAACAGTACATGCATCCCTAATGTAATTCACCGCAAAGGGCCGGCCAAAGAGTCACATCATGTTTGCTTCGTAGACCCCCCCCCCCTGCAATCATGTCGTAACAAGTGGGACCCAGGATGATGTCAGGTGCAAGGCTGACACCCATATTGGCCATGCCACACAGAAAGCTGGTCAATGTCACTCACCACAGTACTCCGCCAACATGATTGACCCCGCCAACAGTATGCTTATACCATCCAAGCCAAGATCACTCACCGACCAAATGTCACCAAGACGCTGCTCTCCCAATGTGTTACCATAGGCTTGAAGTCATGATGACCCCCAGATCATTGCTCATGCTGTCTCTCTCTTGCCCCCCACAGGTAGCGGTCATGAAAGTGAGGAGCAGGAAGGCTGCCGGCCAAGTACCTCCTGGGGCAGGGGCAGGGTACAGCGCATACCTGCTGGCAGACATAAGGCCCATACTACACCACCTGCTCCAGCAACCCCCATGGAGGGTACACAATCCCCACCCGCGCACCTGGACATGCCTGCAGTTCCGCCGGTAACATGCCCCACGCTGCACCCTGAGGAAACCAGCATGTCAGGGGAGAATGCTGCCATGTGCCTCCTTAGTGTGCCAGACAGCCCCACATCCAATTCCGTGGTCAACGTGGAGGAGACCAATGACTACAGCCCTGAGTCACCATCGTACAGCCAGGTTGCACACAGCGACTCCGGGTCGAGTGATGGGCCAGGTCTCACAGGCGAAGGGGTAACACCTGTCTCACATCAGCCCACTTCCCCTGCCGAAACACCTGAGAGGCCTGCAGGCCCAATACCAAGCCTGCCAACCACATCCCCCACATCGGCCGCAGAAGCTGTGCACTCCCAGAACCTCACGGCCATGATTGAGGAGTTTCTCCGGGACAACCGGGAATCAGGGTTGGTGCATCACAATGACCTGCAGGCTCTGGGCGAGGTCATCACTACATGCACAAACCGGCTCTGTGAGGTGCTAGGCAGGATTGCTGATGCCCTGGAGTCAGCAACCCCCAGACCTCAGCCCCAGCAGGAGGAACCACCCTCCCAGTGCTCCTCCACGCAGACCAGCCCGGTCCGCGGGTCACAACGCTCAATGCGAAAATGATACCCCAGGCTCGGGGAGTGCCCATTGACTATGAAGCCACACACATGTGGCCTATGTAGTATTGATGGGACCATTGTGGGGCTGTTGTGGGGGGAAGGGTGAGGGGGGTGAGGGTGTGCGTGGGAGTTGGGGGGGAGGGGAGTGAGGGTGGAGGATTATTTGTACACGTTTTCACATGATTATACAATACACAGTTTGGTCTATCCTGGAAAACAGAGTGGACATTGATCATTGTGCATGTGTCTTTTAATGTCTCACAGTGCATGTAGTACATGTATCCCCACACCCAGTGCCCAATGTCCTGTCATCCTCACCCCCTCAGCTGACTTGTGACTCAGAAATATTGGTTAATCAATGCTTGTCGCACGTGATGTCCCACCTGTGCATCGGCCCCGTGATGCTGTCCTGCCATTCCTTCCTCCTCCTCCTCCTCCTCATCTGGTGGTAGCAGACCCACGTCAGGGGGCAGTGGCACGTTCCGATGGATGCACATGTTGTGCAGCATTGCACATGCCATGGTGATCTTGGCCACCTTCTCGTGGCTGTAGATGAGGGCCCCACCTGACCGGCTGATGCAACGAAATCTGCTCTATCACCACCCGTGTACGGGTATGAGATCTATTGTAGTCCTCCTCGTGCCTGTTTTGTGGGTTGCAGACCGGGGTCATGAGCCACGGCGTCAATGGGTAGCCAGCATCACCTGCATGAGAGTGGAATGAAGGTAAGTGTTCGTGCAATCATGGTGGAGAATTGGGCTAATCTGACATTGCAGCAGGTGTTCACTGGCCATGCACACATGTCCCAGGATACAGTCACCCCATTACATCGTACAATGGCGTTGACTGTCCCACCCTTATGCATCTCTCTACCCCCCCCTTACCACCCGGGTGGAGTATGCTGACAACCTACTCACAGCCCCAATGGACTGCCATGGCCCATTCCGGTTACTCACCAAGCAGCCAGGTACGTCGTTCAGCATGTCGCTCCATGTAGCGTGGTAGTGTAGAGTTCCGCAGGACCAAGGAGTCATGAGTTGATCCGGGGTATCGGGCATTGCATTGTGTGATGGCTTTACTGGCATTACACACCATCTGGACGTTGATGGAGTGATATTGCTTGCGGTTGCGATACGGCACCTCCATGGCATGGGGAACCACCAATTCTACGTGGGTGCAGTCGATGACACCTATGCAATTTGGCATGCCTGCAAGTGCATGGAAGGCAGCTTTGGTATCATATGTCTCCTGGGGAGTCCGGGGGAGGCATATGTAGTCCCTTCTGTGCTGGAGGAGGGCATCGAGCACTTGGTTGAGTATCCGGGAAAATATGGGCTGTGAAATGCCATGCATGTGCCCCACTGTATGCTGGTAGGTCCCTGTGGCAATGAAGTGGAGCACAGACACTACCTTTAGTAGAGGGGGGATGGCAGTGCTGATTTCTATTAGGCTCACTATGTCGTTATGTATCAGGGCCACTATGGTGGTTATGGTGTCCCGGTCAAGCCGGTACAGGGTGTGTATCTGCTCTGGTGTGAGGTTGAAGGGGGTGGGTCTGATGCGTTGAATTGGGGGCTGACGGCGTGGTAATGGTGGCTGCACGGGTAGGGCATGCTGGGCCTGTCTCTGCCTCCTTCTCCTCCTGTGTATCCTCTGTGGTGGGGGCTGTGGTTGCTGTGGTTGCTGTTGTTGATGTTGTCGTAGTTGCTGCCTTGCAAGCAGGGCCGCCAGCTCCATGAATGCTGCGAGAATTGGTATCATCTTGGTGTGGGAGGGGGTGTGGTGTGTGGGTGTGCTCCTTTTGTGCTGTGCCTGACTCTATGGACTCCACCTGTGCTGATTGGGTGCACCTGTTCCTCTTTCTGGCACTGTTCAGGGTTGTTAACACCTTCTCTACGATGCCGGTAATTACGCCATGGCGTTAAGGTACTTTGCGCCCTTGTGGAGCCCGTTTTTACCGTGGCCGCTTTACTTGGGATCAGCACTGGTTAACGCCTTAGCGTTATTTCCGACGTGGTGTCTCGGGCGCGCGACACTGGTCCGCTATTTACGCCGTCGTACTTTACGGCGGCGGTAATTATGGTGTGGTGGGTCGGAATAGTCCACGGCGGAAAAGGATGGCGGTATTACTTTACCGCCATCGTTTTTCCATTACCGCCGGACTCGGAATGAGGCCCTATGTCTCGGGAGGGGTGAGAGTGATCTGAAGCCCACAATGAGCACACACAGCAACAAACCACAAATTACTCTTAGACAAGTGTATATGAAAAATATCTATACATTTATTGTCGGACGGACCAATAGACACAAGTAACTTTAGCACACAAATCTTTAATTATACACTATATACACAACACATTTCCTAATACAATTTTAGTTAGCAGGCGTAGCCACAACCT
Source organism: Ambystoma mexicanum (assembly GCF_040938575.1). NCBI lineage: Eukaryota > Metazoa > Chordata > Amphibia > Caudata > Ambystomatidae > Ambystoma > Ambystoma mexicanum. The sequence continues at coordinate 27,720,489 of NC_090935.1, forward strand.
GTGAAATTGGGGTTAAGTCAACACACAAATGGCATTAGGTAATTCTTCAGAGCTTGTTCCCTAACTTTTGAGTCCATTCCTGAGAAGTGGGGAGCCTTATACTCAACAGTACAGTTGTGCGTAAAAACGCACGATCGCGCAGATGAACAAAAAGCGGGTCTTCTTGTAGGGTCTGTAGCAAGCCAGGAAGGAGCTTGAGGCAATGAACAATTGGATCACACTATTTGATTAGGCCCTGCCCTTAGTGGCACAGCAGTATTCAAGTTGTGAGAAGAGCTGGGAGCGCAGGCTAACCCAGCAAGTATGAATTCCTTTAAGGGATACTGCATAACAACACTTGGCTGTGCCAGGGGGCCCCAGATAAGTACTCACCGACCCTTGCCACAGTCTGGACTAAACTTTGCCAGTTTAGTCAAGGTCGCTAGTAGGTTTAAGTCCTACAGTTTTACGGCGCTCCGGCTCCCAACTGCTGCAGTGGAGAATGATCATCCGTGATGGGACTGTTGCCTTTTCTCAGCTTCCAAAGGAGGTATGAAGAAAATTCTGATGCAGCTGGCTCCAGGGCACAGGAGAGCAGAACAGCAGGAGAACTTTAGCGACTGTCACCACCAGGTAGTGACACGGGAATCATTGATGTGGGCAGTGTTACACACTCTCCTTATTCAGGACCCAGAGGAGTTATCCCTCCAAATGTGGTGGGAGAATGCATGGGACCACAAGCAAGCGATGCTACAAGTCTTGGGTTTGCACTAGAGACGCGGCAGTGTTGCGGGTTACCCTGAGGAACAGCTGGACAGGTCGCTGGATTGTCCAGGAACACTTCCGAAGGTGCTCGTTCGATGGGTAAGTAGGGGGCGCCGAAAGTAGTTGTTCTCACTACTCCAATGTGGTTAAGTGCCCTGCCAGGCCTTCTTGATGGAAGAAGAAAGCAGGGGTCCGACGGGACAGCAGATGGCAAAGGGTATCAAAACCTTGCAAAGCATCTACGGCGGTTTCACAAGTCTGTTTCTTCATGTAGGAGACTTGGCTCCTTCTGTAGTTGACCTCCTGGTATATCTGCAGAAGCCCTTCCCTTATCCAAGATTAGCTTTGTGACAAAATTGAGGACTTCCAATAGAAGATCTGCTCTCTTGCAGGTATCCTAGACGTGGACCAATAACGGCCCACAGTGGTCTCAGTCATTCAGGCACTCCAGACATCCTGGCGCCAGCAGTGTGGATTGGGACTAGACAGTCCCAGCCCTCTTCCTGGGCACACATACGTGACAGGCAGAAGCCAGCGAAACAGATCGGTTTTTGAGGGAGGATGCATGCTCAAATGAGGAAAACCCGGGTTACTCGACCTGGGTGAAGGTAAGGGACAAAATGGCCATGGGACAGAACAGAAGAATTTGTGGTTCGGCCATTTTCGTACCTGGCCACAGTCTTGAACCAAATGCAGTAAACGCGGTTTAACTCAGTAAAAAGAAGTAAAACATTATGAATAGTAACTGCTGCCACAAGGTTGTCCCAGGCACACTTGCACAATCACCGAGAAATCCTTTCAAGGTGTCTAGAGCCATTAAACAAAAAGGGACCCCAGCACACAGTAGTGGAAGGTAGATTGTGTACTGTTAAAAAGTTACCAAGAAATGGCAACATAATCAAAGACTAAGGGAAACAATCTTTACTAGTACTGACAGTCTGAAGGACATGGCGGTTTCCCCATAACAAGTGAGCAAAAGCCCAGCAGAGCTCAGCTGAAGGCTGGGCTCCACTGGAAAAAGTCTGGTTAGGATAGCGACACAAAAGCAAAAAGTTTCAGGGTCCATAAATGGAGAGTAAATTGCATCTAAAAGAAATCTTTCCGAACAGTGCCCTCGCCCAGTGTGTGTAGTAGGTTGGTGGCTTTAGCCTATGAGGAGCCTCTGGAGTGCATTATGACCAATAAGAGTTTGAGGGAGTTTTACTGGTGGCCTGCGATGGACAGTGACATGGAGAAAGTGGTTAGAGATTGTGTCCCATGTGCGATAAGTGATAAGAGGCAGGTGGTCAGGACACAGCTGGTGCATCCGGTCGTTATTCTGGTCAAGGTGTGGAGCCAAGTTGCGCTAGACATAATGGCACTTTTGATGAGTTGGGTGAGGTGAACAGGTTCATTTTTGTTTTGATTGATTACAAGTCCTGGTGGATTGGGTTTGCCCCTGTGTGGTCTGTTACAACTGGTTTGGTGCTGATGTTGCTCAGGGAAGTTTTTGGCAGAGAGGGCTCACCGGAGAGCATTGTCACAGACAATAAAGATTTTCCATAATGTCTTACTAGAAAGTCTTAATTCTATTAAAGACACGGAGGCTCCCATTATGCTTCTCTTTCTTTTATTTAATTAATTAAGAAAGGCTCAGCAGCAAAAATATTTTCTTTAGTGCTTGGAAAATATGTAACTGAAAACATAAACAGGTAATCATGTCAAATGTCTTTAACAGTCCTGAAACACATAAAACTCCATTTCCCAGGAAGCCTGAGGAAAGTCCAACGTGATGTCACCAACATGTGACTAAATCCTCCAATGAGATAAGCATATCCCTCCATAAACAGTCCAGGATATGATGGCACTTCCTCTTTCGAAGCTGCAAACTGTCCAGTAGAAAGTGTGAAACTGAAGCCATCTCATAGAAGTGAAAGTATGCCGAGTATTAGGCAGACTTGTCTGTTGACGCTGTCAAGAGAGAAAAAATCGCAATCAGTTCATGTATATTACAACCCTAGTTCCCATATAGGTGTGGGAGAGAAATACGTTGTTACTTTAATGAACAATACTGTATTCAAAATCAAGCAATCATTTTGCAATATATGTATAACCATTCAGAATGATGTGTTAAAATTTCTCGCCGGGTGGGATAATGCTCGCCTCCGTGTCTTTAATAGAATTAAGACTTTCTAGTAAGACATTATGGAAAATCTTTATTCTATGTCAAGACCGGAGGCTCCCATTATGCTAGTTTAAAGCTTACTTTTCACAACGGATGCCGGCTGTTCTACCGGTTTCAGGTAGAATTGCTTAAACACAGATTCACTTGCCCAGTCTACCATTTTCATGATGTCGTCTAGTCGGATCCCGATTTGGAAGGCCTTGGAAGCCATGGCTCCTCTCACGGAGTGGGCTCCGAAGTGCAAGGTATCTATTCCTGCTTGGGTCAAGGTCCACCGCACCCAGCGTGCTACAGTTGGGGCGGAAACTGCTTTGTGAGGTTTGCGTAAGGCTATCAAAAGTTGCCCTTCTGGCGCGGTCCTGAGAGGCGCCGTAACCTCTTCGTAAGTCTTCAGGCATCTGACTAAGCA